>NW_025091226.1:475913-893508 GCF_018404265.1 Aspergillus viridinutans | reverse complement strand
TAGATATCTATCTATAATACTAAATAGTAATTAATAAATTATTATAGCTATTAATTATATAACTAGTTAGGTTATAGTAAAAGCTATACCTAATATAAAAAAGGATATATTAGCCTATTTTCTCTATAAAGATATCTTTATTAATTATAGAGTATTTAAGGAACTACTCTTAGATAATARTTCTAATCTTCTATCCTAAGTTATAGTAGCTTATCTTAAGATTCTTAAGATAAAATATTATATAATAACTCTAAACTATCCTAGAACTAATAGTAAGAATAAAAATATGAATAGCTTACTAGGTAAAATATTAATAAAGTATCTTATAGGTAAACTAATATATCTATAAGATAAATACCTACCTCTAGCTATCTTTACTACTTAAGTATATATCTATACCTAGATAAAGTTATTACTATTCTACCTTCTCTATAATATATATCTATTATTATCTAGTCATCTATAAACTAATTAACTAACTGCCTAAGATATTAAAATTTAATTATAATATATTAACTATATATAATCCCTAGCTAATAAGAAGCTATTAGTATATATAATTAAATAGAACTTAATTTAAGATAGTAATATAAAGAAATCTTATCTTATAAAAGATTAATAGGTCCTTATTTAGAATGAATCCCCTTAGAAGTTCTAATATAAATAGTTTAGTCTATATAAGATTAAATAATTATACCTACTCAGTACATATACTATTTCAGAATCTAATAGATATATAGTAGAGAACCTAATTAATAGCTAATAATTAGTAGAAGCTAATTTTAATAATAAGTTAAAGAAACTATAGATATTAGCTATACTAATATAATAATTATAGAAGGTAGGATTATTAATTTATATATTAATTAAAGTATATAAGGTGCTTAAAGAGGTTAAAGAACCCTTATTCTTATATAATAAACTTTTAAAGATAACTTAAAAGGATTAAGAATCTGCTAAATATTTAGGAGTATATTTAAAGTAGATAGAGGAGGGTATCTTAATAAAATAATATACTTAATAAATAAAGATTTAAGAATATATTAATAATATACTAATAGGAACTAGCTATCCTATATACTATCTAAAGAAGTTAACTCTAGGAAGTAACTAAAGTAAAATTAACTTAACTTCTTTAGATAATAAGTTAAATAGAGGAATACTATATAATTTATTAAAGAATAATTAAATTTAATAAGATACTAATAGAAGAGATATAGATTTTAAGAGACTATTTATAGTAATAGTTCTAACTTATTAGGAGTAAGTAGAGAAGGATAAGTTATCTAGTATTATAAAAATATTTAGATAGAAGAGAGAAGACCTATTTAATTAGAGTTAAAACTACTTAAAAATAGCTAAATATAAAAGAAAATAGCTAAATAAAAAAACCTTCTAAGCTTTCTTAATTTTATTAGCTTTTTTAATAAAAGTAATACTTAACTACCTTAGTCTCTATCTCTACCTTAAAGACTAGTAAGATTAGAAAGTTATTTATTCTAATATATTTTATTCTTTAGATTAAGTTCTTTATTATTATTATCTACTTTATTAGGGTAAAGAGCTTCCTTAAGCTTTAAAATTTTCTTATTAATAAGCTTAGAGAAATAAATAAGATCCTTCTAAACTACTTAAAGTATAATAAGATCTTTAAAGTTAGATATTAATATAGGTTAAGGGAGAATAATACTATTAAAAAAATAATTAAAATAATATTTCTTAAAGAGAGTTAAAGATACTCTACTTAAAGTAAGATAATATTTACTCTTTAGATTACTAAGATTAGAAGTAATAGAGTTAGACTAAGATAGATTTAAATAAAAATTAGTAATAATAGCTTCTATAGTAGGACTTATACTAGAAATAAAGAGATCTATAGTACTTAAAGTTAGAGTAGTATCTAAGATTAGAGAACTACTACCTAGCCTTAGAAAGATTAGAATATTAGAGTATACTACCTTAGCTTAAGCTTTCTCTATAGTAGTATAGTAATAATAAGCACTTAATATAGGAATAGGATTCTCTTTAAAACTACTTAATTAACTTAATCTAGTCTAATACTTTAGATTAGTATTAGGTATAGGTAGAATAGCTTTACTTATAAAAGAAGAGAAGTAATAACTATAATAACTTAGGCTAGGTTTAGTAGTAAGTTTAGAAAGAGTCTAATATAAAGTATTTAATTATTATTTAGTAGATATATTAATAGTTTTACTTAGAGATAGATCTTATAAAGTAGAATTATTATTCTAAACTTTTAGTAAACTACTAGCTTATAGAATTATCCTATATAAATAAGTAACTATTAGTAAAAAGTTTAAAATAAGAAACTTATATATTATTCCTAGAATTCTATTACTTACTATAACCTAAGTAGAATTTATAGTTTAAATCTTTTATATATTATAGATAGTTTATATAAGCACCTTAGAATAATACCTAAGTTATACTATTTAAATTATACTTAGAAGATATAATATATTTAAAAAATATACTAGAGTTTATATATTATTTATAACTAGGATCTATAGTAATACCTTACTAATAGAGAATAATAACTAATTACTAAGATAGGTTAATAATTAGCTTAGTTAATAGTTTACTACTCTTACTATAAGACTATTTAATATTATATACTATATCTAGGAGGGTAATATAGGATCTATCTTATTTTATTAATAGAAAAAAGTACTTCTCTATTACCTGCTTAATAGTATTATAATAATTAAGAATAAGTATCTTTAAATTAGGAATAGGAGTATAATAACTAAGGAGCTATAGGAGATAAATATACTTTATAAAAAGAAGAGACTATAATAGTTTATTAATCTAAATAAATAAAAGCTAAGCTAGAGGATCTAATATTAAGGCTTAGTTATAAAATATCTTATATATTAAGTAAGAAAAGTTAAGGATATTTATATCTAGACTATATATACTAGTAGTAAATACTTACTTATTTATCTATACTTATTAGTTAATTCTACCTTTATTAATTTAATTATTTATATATATATATAAATAGTAATATTTACTATAATTCTTTATACCCTACTTAAAGATTACTAATTACTTAGGTAACTTACTTATTAATATTACTAAGTAAGATAATCTAATTATACCTCTTATATATTAAATAAAGAATATACTCAGCTACTACTATAGTAATTTTAGAATAATAGCATAAAGAAAGATCTAGTTAATTCTATAGATTATTAATAAAGAAATAATAATATCTAATACTAGATCTAGAAATTAATATATCTTAGTAACTAGTTATATCTATATAGTTGCTTTACTAGGTGCTGATAAATTTCCCATAAAAGATAGCTAACTAAGAACTCCACAGATAAAGTTTAATCTAAGTAGGGGAGGATATAATATTAAATAGTATATATATAACTTTAGGGAAGTCTACTAGATATATAATAATATCTAGTAATTATTATTAYTATTTATATAGTTAGTTAGACCTTACATTCCTTCTTAGCTTAGGTCAAAATATAAAAGAAGACTGGAATCCCTTAAAGTTAATAAGGATATATAGGGCAGCCACTGGCCTACCCCCTACCCTCACACTCTTTAAAGACTCCACATCCTTAACAACTACGAATATCCCAATATCTATAAGTAATAGTAGCTTATAGAGATCTACTTAAGGCATCTTAAAGGGAGGTTTTAATAAAAGAAATAAGGTTTTAGATATATCCCTTAAGGGAATAAGGTTTTAGATATATCTAAGGTTAACTGCTAGGCTTCTGCACCTATAAGGATTCTTAAATATAAGAATCTTTTATAGGGCCCTATTAATAAAGATAATAAAAGAATAGTTTCTATCTTAGGCAGAATATCTAGCCTAGATAAATATTTTAGATAGAATATCTGCTAAAAGAGGCTTTTAAAAGTAAAAAGTAGTAAAATAGCTTAAGGAAAGAACTTAGAAATAATTTCCTAGAGCTCTCTAAGAGGCTCTAGGCTTATAACCTATAGAATAAGTAGAGAGAGGTTCATAATATAAAGATATTTTATTAATTTATTATATATATAAATCTATGTTTACTATTATATAGTGGAAGGAGCTATCTACTAAGTGAGATCATGTGATTAGATCTCCGCCATACCAAGTATGGCCACAATATTAAGCCAAGTGCTAACTGTGCATAACTGACTGACATGGAGGTAGGATGGGTTACAACACATGCAGTTCAAGCAATAGGAAGGAAGCTGAAGATTAGGAGTGCTTATATGCTGGAAACACGTCATCTCATCACCTATTTAATTCTCATTTTTTCACTCAGCCCGTTGCTTGGATTTAAATACAGATCCTGATGCTGAGGTGCCTTGTGCTGAATCAGCTTAGACAGTGATGGGCACGTGACTCTCCGCCAGCTGCCATTCTGTGATGTACATCATTCCCCAATCAAGTGGGTCTGATCGCACATTCTTGGTGTTAACATCTCAAACATTGGAGGTATACAAGAAATGGAGCCAGAGCAGAAGAAACAATCAAACCCCGAGGTAAGATACACACACTATAACTATAGTTTGACTTGCTAAGCTAATACATTCTAGTCGCCCTCCAAGGACGAAGAAGGTCTCCTTCGCGCCTATGGAAGGCTGCCTCAAAGAGGAAGATTACTTGACCAGCAGGCCAAGGTACGTTTATCGAGATATAAAGCAACGGTCTTGACTGACGCGTGAAAGGAACGAAAATACTTTGACTCTGGAGATTTCGCCCTTTCCACAGCTGACCGAGTAACTGATAACGGGGCAATCCATACTGGCAGAGCCCATCCTCAGCGGGGCAGCGTTTCGCATCCCTACGCCCCAGTTCCTAGCACTAGTAATGCCAGTGAAGATGCTAACAAGGATGTTCGCGATAAAGCATTTGCAAATCTGAAAATGACAGAGAGTCCTCTTCATCAGCATAGTGATGTTGATGATAAGAAGGCACAGAAACTGGAGAAACCAAAAACTGATTGATATTCACGTGTATTGAGATTGTCAAATGCGATTAAGACTGGACGGTACCTGTATCCTTGTTAACTATGTGATACTTGATGTACCTGCATGCGCTGCTAGTCACATTCATCCAAGCCTCCTAGAATATAACTCGGGAGCTGACTCTCATACCATTCGCATTTGAGCCGAATGTCGCGCAGACGTAAATGATGTTTATGTACAATCTATCTAGGCATCTATGCATGAAACGAATATTCCCAAAAACAGGGCGATATATGACATGGTAATATACAAGAGATCAACCACGACGCCATTCCACCCCCTAGGAACAAACCGAACAGGACTTTCCCATACATTTTGAAGCTCGTCATATTCCTTCTGTCGTCCAGAGCCTTCCATGCGTTTTGACACATAGCGCTCCATACAGCATCGGATGGTGTAGACCTCTCGGGAGGTACCAACTCGATCGAGAAATCTATCAGTAATGTCGCAATCACCGCACAGAATTCCGCCTGTGCAAACCCTTTGCCCAGACAATCGCGATGACCATCGCTGAAGACAATAAAAGCGCCCTTCCGGGGGCATAACATGTTCAGGTGATGCTTTGAGTGGCTGACCGAGTTCGTCAGCGGCTCGTACGTCTCGTCCATGAGCCACCGCGAAGGGCGGAAAACATTTGCATCTTCCCCCCAGTATCGAGGATTGCAGTGAACCGCCACAACGTCCAGCACAATACTGGTATCCTGGGGGATATCGAACGGTTGGCCATTGTAGTGCGCAATCTGAGGTTTGTCGCTGGTCCATTTGGGAATACCGGATATCGAGGGGAATAAACGGAGGGTTTCCAGCTAGGCAAAGATTAATGGATTACGCGAATGCAGATGGATATCCACTTACCATCAAGGCTATAACACGTCTCATCTTCGGATAATCGGACTCATAAACGAGCCCTTCGCCTTCCGACTTTTCTCCGTAAATCACATCCAGTTCCTCGTGGATCTCTTGCTGAAGCTCAGGATGGACTGCCAACAGGACCAGAGCCGTTTGGATCATGGTGCAGTGGTCTCGTGGCCAGCAAGAGTGAATATGAAGACATTTGATGTGATTTCTTCGTCGCTAAGACCGCCTTTGTCAGAGCCATGGAAGATACCGTCGCTATTGATCATAACTTGCTGAGCAGATCATTTCTCCGGGGTGATTTTTGCATATTATCCTCCACTCTTGCTTCGTTAATTGCCTGTTGAACATGATTTGCAAAAATGTCGGGCGCTTTGTGGACTCTTCGCAGATGAGCCGAGGGTGAAAACTTCAGAAGCCACGCTGGGAATATCATGAGAAGCCAGATCTCATCCACAAATGTCTTCAGACTCTCTGCAAAGGTAACTTTTCGTGCCGTCGAAGTTTCTTCTGCATTGGAATCATGACTATTCCATTGCATTTGATGGCCAAATCCCGCCGCAGAAATGATATGCAGTGCCAATTTTGAGACAGAGTTCTCTAAATCGTCGACGGTTATCGCGGACGAGGCTGCCTCTCGCTTTTCCCTGCTCTCCTTGAACCAGGAAAGGACCATCGCTGTGGCCTGCTCCTGACATTCGGTGAACACAAGGCTGTACTAGATGTCAGAGCTTGAAAGGAAACATCTCGAATAAGGACAGACGCATCGAACCTGTTGTTCTTTGGATTGAAGGACCGAACTGTAATCTTCCGATGGAACTGCCACAACCAAGGTGTTATATTGTCAACCAGAATATGCCTATCATTTCTACTATCCCAGAAATGGTAGTCTAGATACCTTTTTGGCGTAGTGGAAACAACGCTCTCTGTATTGGATATTGATTGTGATTTCGGGTGTCACTGTAAGGGCGGATGACACATCCATTGACTTGATTCGGTCATGCTCGCAGGAGGCAGGACCTAAAGAAGCGGTTTCACTCCCTCGTTTTGGCGTACTGGACGGAGTATGTCAGGGAAAACCAGTCCTGTAGTTACAGGAAGCTTATGCGAGATAGAATTGTTTTTCATCTACCAAGGTTTGCAAAGCGCAATCATGAGCTCACAGATAGAGCTCGGTGAATGACCATCAAGGGTGTTCTACCTGCAAGAGCCGATTCTCCTCATACTGGACGCTACAGCGGCATCACTAAGATCGAGATATGGTCTTGCCAAAGGAGTTTCCTCACAACCACATTCAACAAGTCCAAATTTTCTCGAAAGCCGGCATGAAGTGACCTAAGTATTCCACCAATAAGAGAACATCAAGATATTTCATTGCCTCTGCATTTGCATTAATGATATGGGAAAACCTATAAAACATAGGGGAAAACCATATCAAGGCTTTTCAGAAATAGACGCATTAAAAGTCACATTTGCATCCCCCATTCTCTCTTCAAAGCCTCACAGTATATCTTCTTGCTGTGAAGCCACAACATCTATCTGCTGATGAGTTTATTAGCTTACACACAGCACCATCATTTAAACAAATTTTTTAACATCCTGGAGAAATTTACCACAGTCACTATTCACCAGTATAGGACAACATGCAGGTCTTTCCAGTGTCACACACCTGCTACCCTATTACACTGATTAGCACCTGCATCAGCACAGTAGTCATTTGTTACTAGAGTATTTCGTACCTTCTGTTGAGTCTACAAGTTAGCTCTATTTAGAAAGTGGTAACTGATCAACATTTGGAACCGCTTACATTCTGGGTATTTTACTCTGCTTCGCTTTGTGTCCAAAAAGCTAAGATTTTTCTTATTCAGAGTAGCACTTACCCCTTACCAATTTTCCTGTTGTTTTCTATTAGTTAGCCATTAAGATCCTAGTACACTATTATCTATTAGGATATATCACTCACCCGCCTATTAGATGCGTTGCCAGTCAGCTATAATTCTAATAAAGTTAGTGTACTAACAGGTGAAATGCTCACAATCTATTTCACCCACTGTTAGACATGTACATACTCCGAGACCATATCCTTCGGAAGAGAAAATTACTTACTTTCTATCCATCCATAATAAGCTCTATATTCTATTAACAGTATCAGTCATCATGGAGGGGACTGATACTTACTTGCTATGTAATGTATCCTAGTCAGCTCTGTGCTGTAATACCATCTTCTCATATAATGGAGTACTTACTGTCTAGCACATCCATTGTCAGCCCTTTAGCCACAATAGCCATATTCTTACTAGAAGATAAACACTTACCTTCTACTTCACTCTCAGTCATTTCTGTATCCCAGTAGCTATATTCTTCACTAGTAGGGATCACTTACTCCCTATTAGATTCGCCCTTAGTTAGGCGTCTGTTCTAATAATAAAGCCCTTTATTCACAGAGAAATACTCACAATCTATCTCATCCCCATTACCAGTTAGCTCTATATCTATCAACAGATACCAACAAGGAAGTACTCACATGCTGTTTTATTTAGCTTAGCCAGCCCTTCACTGCAATTAGTGTTCTCTATTAACAGGAGAATGCTTACTTTCTGTTCAGTTCATCTTAGATTAGCCGTATATCCTAGGAACCCTTTCTGTACTTGAAGGTGAATACTAACATCCTATGTAATTCATCTGCAGTCATTCCTGTGTCCTAACAACTTGATCTCCACTAATAATGGGATACTTACCATCTATTAGTGCGCCCCCAGTTAGCCCTATATGCTAAAGACCAAAGTCTCTACTTAGGGATAGAAACTCACACCAAGTGCACGACCCTGTCCGATACATTACAAGGTGTAGGTGGCGTGACCACCTAAGGCCTGCGGAGCAAGCGGTATGCTAAGCCATAGATATTAAACTAAGCCACATCAACTACTAATTAAATCAGGTATGGCTGGTAGTAGATGCAGAAGGTAGAGAAAGGTATTAATAGTTACCTGGGGGGCAGGGCCCCCCAGAACCCCCCTTTTATTATATTAGGACTCTAGGATACTATAATTACTATAAATCAAGAGTAATTATTATAGATACTCTCTGGGGGGCGCTGCCCCCCAGATACATGCGGGAGCTCTAAGGGCACGTGACATGAAGTTTCAGAAGCCAATCAGAAGGCTACAAAGTGGACCAACCAGAAGGCCAGGAAGCCCTTTTCCTGGACCAATCAGGTTGAGTGCCAAGACAGAAAGCTAGGAGGGGATGCAATAAGACATGCTTCGCTTCGCTCCGCAATTAGCATCTACTTAGTCACCATATCCTCCCCCAATAGAGCAGAGACGTGACCTACTTCAGCATCATGGCTTTTATATAGTAGTTAGTGATCTTATATGAGATATATCATAAGAGAATCACACGACGATACACTTACGGGTCCAGGCTTTCATTTGGCCACTCTGATAAGGGCGCTTGATCTAAGCTATTTTTTCCAGTCAGGTGATCAATGGTGCCCTTAGCGGTCAGGCCAGCCTGGTCTATGTCGTACTCAGCGGTATTCATTAGCCGGTCCTCCCCCTGTTGAACAAAGTCGTTGGACTTCGCTGGACAGGCATGAATATTAGCTGAAGACTGCTAACTAACGATAAGCCTTGGTCGCTACCTTGTTCGGGACGGCGGGAGATATTTTCGCGGGATGAAGCTGGCATGTTGGATGGTTATGTTAGGAGTTTCCTGAATTGTAAAGGTAATTTGGGGCAGAGGCGTGAGGATGACACGTTATATAGTTAGTTATGAGTTAATGGCTGATATAAGTTGGGTGCAAGTTTGCCGTAATGGAAAATGTTTGATAATAACTCAACCCATCATATTCCAACCCAGTGCTCCCTACAGGTGAATAGAGTTTACATGAAGACGCATGCAGTCTTATTTTGTTCCTATGACATCTTATACTCTGCTGATGCTAAACCAGACTTGTGTGGATAATTTCCGCAAAGAGATCAGCGCCACCCTATAAGTGATGCTGGAGTGGATCCGGATCGTTCCGTCCCTTAGGGATCAGCACTGAGGCCACTAGTGGCGGCTTCTGAGGCATATTGAAATTAGGTTGAACTATCATAATGTGGGTCCAGATATTGGGAAAGTATGAATGTTTAGTAACCATTGCTACCAGAACTAGGAACATGAACCTTCCTAGCAGCAAGAACCAAGAACACGGGACGATGGCCCTCCTTTCCATAATCCGGATGCGTCTCTGGCACTGTCCCAGGAGGATATATGCACTCCTTGAAGTCCACCAACATAAACCCATTCTCTAATAGCAAAGAGATATAGGTCTCCGTTGTACGATGATACGCGCGGATTGGGTGGCCTAGAAAATCAATCATTCGAGGCCCTTCAGAGCCGTAACTCTCAACCTCCCAAAAAGGCGTTCCGCCATCCTTTCGCACCCCCCAGTTTGGAGTCTGCGGTGCTGTGAAGATTGGATGCTGCACTGAGAAGACAAATCGGCCTCCTGGCTTCAGAGCTTTGTAGATAGCTGCGAAGGTGGCTGCAATATTCTCCAGATAATGGAATACCAGGCGGCTATGGACAATATCATATGCATTTTCTCGGAGTTTCAGCGCGGTCGAGTTGGGGTGCTTCAAGGAGAAGTCGAGGTCCCCATGTTCATAGGTGATATTTTCTGCATTGTTGAGCTCCCGCGCCTTTTCCAGCATCTTCACAGAAGCATCAATACCATGCACAGAGGCAGCGCCATTTTCTGAGGCCCAGCCGCAGAACTGGCCAAAGCCGCAGCCCAGATCAAGCACAGTTTGGTTGGTAACTTGGCCTATGTTGCGGCTTATAGTAGGCCATTGCAGAGCATTTTTCAGTCGGACTGCGTCCCGGGGCAATTGGGAGTATTTGGCGAAGAATGCCGGGTCATCATATTGTGCGGTGGTTGTCATTATTGATAATACTAGGTAAGGAAGGTATAGTATGGATGAGAATGATTATATATATATAGTGTAGATAGTTGTAGAAGTGTAGGTTACAGAGAAGAGAGAGAAATCATAGATTATGATAGACCTCCTATGCTCAGATATACACACGTGGCTATATATACTTATGTGACTATCTGACCAATCAGGGTCCATCGCTAACCAACCAATCAGAGGGTGTTCGGTTGAACCACTTCAACACAGATCACATCTATATAGGTAGAATCTAGGCTCTGCTCAAAGTCCCATGCTTTTCTACTTTTTACAGATTTACTCTTGGACGGCTCCACAAAGCTCCATGTAAAATAACTTCATATTTAGGTAACAGTGTAAGTTAAGCTGGGGCCCCATGGCTCAGTGGAAAGCAGCGTGGCAGGATTACAAATCGAAATCTGGGGTCTAGCCAATGGCAATAGCGGATCTGATAAACCTTAATATCGGCAGTTCGGACTAACCGCCTACCTAGCGGCTTGGCAAGCACGCGAGATGTAACCTGATGCTCACTGTGGCTGTCCCCCTGTGTCTGCCTTAAATTACCCTAGCAGTCCTGTTTGTATCATAAAATCCACAGCAAGCCCACGCTGAGTCTGGTTCGGAGACCAGTGTTAGGTAGTTGTCGTGGTGCCATCAAATACCTACTAAGTTAATGGAATGCTAATGCAGTGCTAGCTAGTAAACTTTAGTAAGTAGATATGAGACTCCCATCACTTTTTAGGTGACCTTAGGGTAATGAACGGCGCTTGTAACCTAAATTTGCAAGCACAGCAAAGCCCAGCCCACTTCGGGTAATCAACCAGGGTTGTCCAACATCCTCTGATTGGTCAGTCTTTACACGGGTAAATATGGTCATGCAATGTTTATCTGAGCATAAGGCCTACCATGTAAACCTGATTTCTCTCCTCTACAGAATCCTAGATACTTACTACAGGAGGCTCAGCGGTGGCGTCTGAGCCTTGCTCTCTTAGGAACTTTTGTGCGATCTTCCGCGCGGAATAAGCTGCTCCAGGCGTGTGTGGATCACGGCAGTGAGCTCTATTATCCTGGCCATTTTGGAACCAGGATGTGACAAACAGTTATCATCACCCACGGCTGCTGGGACACGCTATATTATATCTTCCACTCCGGCCTCGCTCGTAAGTTAAGCACTGCGCGGCAGCCTTCAGGATCAGGCTTGGTCACCCTCGTCCTGGAAGATTGAGGCCAATTTTCAACGCTGGCACAATAGTTACTCTTCAACGTCTCTGTGGGGAGAGATAACACCCCAGGTAGTGGAATACCCCAGCTTTTTCAGAGGCAAAAGCGGAAACAATCGTAGGCGCCGGTGGCTGTTCAGGCCCCCGACTTCCGTCAGCTTAGTTCTCACGTCACTTTGTCCACAAGACTGTATCCGGAGTCAGATTTTAGTATACTGTGACGGCCCCTCAACCACTGAAATCGGGGCCGCGTCAACCGCCGGTCCCTGAAGAGATAGGCAGTCGACCACTATTGGGTAAATACAGGATCGTGCTTACTGAACGGCAAGCATTGTGCCTCACCCGGTAAGCCGTCCATTTCAGCTCCTCCTGGATTGATTAGGCTTCGACCAAATAAAGCTTCGTTGCCCCTCATCCGCGTCCCGCGTCTCCACGGTTGCACTTCTTGCTTGCGAATCCTGCAACTCAGGATTACCTCCACGTCTCAGCCGCAATTAATTCCCGCTAGCGCCGGATCTGAAGACACTGTGACCATGACGCCATGTTACAATTCTTGCCACTTATTGGTGGCCCTACGTGAAAAAGAGGCTATATTTACTATATCTAAGTACCACCCCTCCCCTAAGATCTGAAGCTATCATCTAATACTCTGTCCGAACCAATCTAAGAGCAACTCCATATCCCCATACCTAGACCGGATTGAGGCCATATGCCCCTCCCCCGCGCTCCACAAGATCGCAAGTTTCGTGCGGCCTGTGATCCATGTCATACCCGCAAGATCCGATGCAAGACAGCCCTCGGGGCCGCTGTGTGCGAAGACTGTGCCTCCAACAACCGTGCTTGCTTTTACACCCCATGTCGCCGGCCTGGCCGACCCCGGGCACTTTCGACTGCTCCGGCAGAAGCGTCCGTAGGAGAACTTTCACAGCCGGTGCCTAGGGCTTCCCGGTCAGCGTTTAGTACTTTCCAGCCGAGCACTAGCACGAGCCAAATGCCGGAAGTCCTCCAAGATATGCAAGATCCAAGTCATTCCGAGACAGACTTGTCTATGGATTGTTTTCCATTTGTTATGCCGATATCATTTGACAGTAGGTACTTGCTACAGGATATCTGCTCGGAGCCTAGAGCTAACAGCAAACATGTGCAGAAGCTTCAAACCCTCTGTCCAGCTTTGCCTTGGACGTGGAACGAGCCGTTTACGAAATCCCAACCCCCCTTAATAATAACCCTTCTCAATACAAGAATGACGATGGCTTTTTCACCGAAGGCCCTTTAGAGTACGACCCTTCCAAGAGAGCCCTCTTTTCTGCGATTCTTCGAATGTACACCGACCTTCAGTTCATTTTGGAGGCTTCCCAGCCGCTGAAATTGGAATCATGGAGTTCCGAGCCCTTCATACTAGGCTTGCTCCAATCCGAGACCCCCAAGTTGGATCATGCAGGACACGAGCTCATCAATACCCTTACTCTGCATAAATTCGATTCATCAGCCGGTGAGCCATCGGAGAAAGCTATACTTTCACTGGTAATGGCTGGCAGTTTCAAAATGCTGGAAATCTGTAATGTGTGGACAGATAACATTTGCTTGAATGGGCTGCACATAAATCATACCTTACTATTGAGGCGGGTTGATGGGAACCTCGTGCAACTCCGCACTCTACTCACTCAACTCAAGGCAGTGGACAATACGCTTGAGAGTGTAGTACAAGATGGACTGATGAGGAGTGCTCAACTTCATAGTCGGATTGAGGATGTTATCAAGAAAGGGTGGGAGAACTTGAATTAGAAATAAAGGTGGGAAGAGTTTCTTTATATAAAGGCGTAACATTTATTATACAACTTGAACATGTACATACATCTCCTTCCCTCTTACGAGTCTCTCAGTGATCCAACATACTACTCAGTGTGCCATCAACTTTCCCCCATAGCTCCCACCGCAAGTCCTTCAGATTAGGGCAATCTCACAGAAGATGGGTCACTGTTTCTCGATCATCGCAGACACGTCGGCCATTGTCTTGGAAGCGGTTAGCCTTTGCATACATGGATAGCCAGCAATGTCTGGTTCGCATCTGCGTCAGGAGTAGGCCTGATTCCTTAACAGGGAACCATAAAGTGTGATATATGTGAACATCAAGGCTCCCGAAGTCTCGAAAACTGGGCTGAAAAACCGGGGGGTGGCTTATGCAACTAGGCCTGGCGAGAGCTATGTAACGTCTTTTAGTCCGGGAATGACGCTTTCATTTAGCTGCCTTTTCTCCAGAGAGAAATGCGTTCATCTGCAACAATATCCGTGCTCAGTGGGAGCAAGAATTGGAAACCTCTTGGAACAGGCAGCCACCTTGGCGGGATAGATACCACCTTGCCCTCTAGATGCACAAGACGACTTAATGGAACGCTTCCAAGGAGTTGTGCGAACGCGTCACTGCTGGTTGCCATTATATGCTAAACGACTCCACTTTCAAGAAACTGACATATGTGTGTGTGTGTGTGTGTGTGTGTGCGCAGCACAGTAAATGGTGGCCCATGTCCTAGTCGTCTGTCCAAGGTTGAGGGGTTGCGGCAAGAGCTGCGGCTGGCGGGACTACAGAATGAGTGGTTACTGGGACTGATAGACATATAGACAATATATCAGGTATTCGAAGCTCATCTATCTGGGACCTACTATATCACCATTAGACTCGGGATGGTTGAGTCTATTCTATCAGGAACTGACGTGGGGGAACTGTCTCAACTGCCCCGTCTGGCAAAGGTCTGCTCAAGTCCCACGGTTTGTGAGTTCAACCAGTCTCAGAATCATGGTTGCCATCGTTTCCGCAACGTATGTAGACCTTGGAAAGTCATGTCCTTTGCCGTGGTCATATGTGAATGTGAACTCTGGATTGCAGAGCTTCACCAATTCCTTACTTTGGTGGACGTAAGGATCAAGTCCGCCGTAGACATGAGCCGAAGGTATGCTGATTCGCGAACTGCTTACCTTGGGGTCCCAAGTATAGACTCGCGAGTGCTTGCCATCTGATATTGGTTCGCTCCACGCTGGAATATCCTCAGTATTTGGCGGTAGAAGTGTTGGTGTCAAAGCATACAGGCCGGCGTCCGCTGTCTTTTCGCATTCACTGTCGCTGTCACTACAGACAGACCGAGCAGTGGGAGAACCCAGAACCTTCCAACAATCGTCGAAATCGTCTCTGGTCTGTTGGCAACCTGTCTGCTCCTTCAACCGCTGCTTGAAAATCGCGTACGCTTCTGTGACGTCGGTGCTGCGACTTGGAGAGGAAGAAAAGGGTAGGCTGGAGCAGACAAGCATTGCAAATTGGAAGGGTGGTGGTTTCAAGGGATGCGTCGACTGACAATCCAACATGTAACTTGCGGCGAGGCTTGCTCCCTGACTGTAGCCAATGACGCCATCAAATGGGCCTTCTTCTTCAACAACATTTCGGAGTGTGCTAAGCGCACGCTCGACTGCGTCTTTGTCCGGTTCTGGGTAATAACATAGAAACGGAGGCGGGAATATAGAGGCAACCCCGTCGGCCGGCTGACACATGTAGTCACCATCCACGAATAAGAACTCGAAGTGGGCAGGGAGCAGGGACCGCAGAGACTGCGTTTGGAATTCGAAGATGTCAGAGCTGGTGCCCATGCCATGCAGGCAAAGGATCTTCATGATTGCGACGTAGAAGTGACGGCGTGTTTCAGCGATTGGCTGTTAATGTCTCCAGGTAGGCCAGGGACAGAGCGGACACATATAAATGCCATATGACCGGCCTGCTCACGAAGCCCTTGTGTCATGTTGGTCTTGATGAGCAGGGGTCCCTCAGAAAAACGAAATCGCCGGCTCAAGCTGAACATATAATTTGTGATGCTCGTCGGATTTTCGGCACGTCCGATGAGGGTTTTCAAGAAATAGGATAACAGTCAACTTGAGCTGAGCATATAGCCACTATTATTCGCGGTTGCGTTTCACTACCCGGCGCGTTTTCGGCGCGTTTTCGGCGCGTTCGATGATATTTTCAATCAATAATTCGTCGACACAAAAGGAGATCCCGCCTGGTTAGCAGGGTTCCCCTCTTTGCCACTCTCTTTCCTACAAACGAGACCATTCCATTTGTTCATGTGAGCATACCCGGAGTCGTAGGCAGGCTCGTAGCGATCGAAGCGCCAAGCGTTTAAAGCGTTTAAACCCTTTCTGGCACAAAAACCGGCGTGCATCTCTCGTTCCTCAGCTCCTTGCGAACACCAGACATCACAGAAGCTGTTCGCCATTATGGGGGAGGAAGCCCAGGAAAATCGCAGAAATGTGCCTAATCAGCCAGCAGGAAGACCAGCCAATGCATATGGTAAACTCGAGCCGCTTGAGCATTGGCGGCGCGTTTTCATTTTCGTTGGGTAAATCGACATGGAATATTTCATTGCTGCTGGAAGAACACTAATAATCTGTGCTAGGCTGATTTTGGCTCTGTTTCTATCATTCATGGGTGAGCACTAAGCAGATCTTGCTCATTTCTTGCTTGCATGCAAATGGGGATGTTGCTAATCGAGCCACAGACACGTCCATCGTGGCAACATCCATCTACACCATAGCACTCGACTTCAACTCTCTTTCCGGGGCTCTCTGGGTTGTTCTTGCCTACACGCTTGCTTTTATCAGTTCGCACCTCCTTCCCCGGTTACAAGTATTGCTCAAATTGCGGTACCTGATGCTTTGACAGGCTGCGCCGTTATTTTTGCGAGGACCAGCGACTTTGTTGGACGAAGAACCGCTGTCCTCGTTGCTTTTACCCTATTTATTGCCTTCTCCTTGGCATGTGGATTTTCTCAGAACATAACTCAGTTGGTAATATTTCGAGCTTTGCAAGGCGTTGGTGGAGCTGGCCTCTATGCTTTGCCACTGATCTTGCTAGTTGAAGCGGGAACTTTGGATCTGAAGCTTTTAACATCGAGCTTGATCGGGGCAAGTATATCACTGGCGGGAGCAGTGGGACCCGGTGAGTGACAAAAAAAAAAAAAAACACCTGTCCGCAGTCGAACAGACTAACCGTCCTATTTGCCTGTAGTAAGAGTTGCTATCTCGCAATGCGTAATCATGCTAAATGAGACACAGATTGTTGGAGGTCTGTTGACGTCCCATGCTAGCTGGAGATGGGTGTTCTGGATCAAGTGGGTGTACATGTCGTAAGCAGTTTAGGAGAGATTTCTGATTTCTCAACAGTGCCCCCATTGGCATTATTGCTGTTGTCTTCTTCGTTGTGGGATGGCCGAATAACACTACTGCATACGATAACGAACCTCGCCTGTCATTTTCTCAGTTCGACTACGTCGGCGCTCTACTGCAGCTCGCTGCATCGCTTCTGGTCGTTTTCGGCCTCCAGATAACAGGTACAGGATCGTACGGCTGGAACAGCGGTGGAGTCATCGCATCCCTTAGCATTGGCTGCGCGTGTTGGGCATTGCTGCTTTCCTGGGAGTATCTGCTTAGTAGGGTCAAATGGGGCAGCCGCATTGCGTCCGTCTTCCCCTACAATATATGGACGAATAGAGTCCTCGTCTCTGGAGCATGGTGAATACCGATCCCTTGTCCGCCTGGTACTATGACTCTGACCGCGGCTAGTGTCACAATGCTGACAGGCTTCTCCTTTTTCCTCGTCGTCATAAACATGCCTCTGCGCTTTCAAATAGTCAACCAGAAAAGCCCATCTGGGGCAGGTATCAACATGCTGCCATTGCTTTTCGCATCTGGACTGGGATCCTTTACGAGCAGTTTCTTTCTACGGCAAAGGAATCTCACATTTCAATGCCTCGTTATCGCTTCTGGACTTGTGCTGCTTGGATGCGGCTTGATGACCACATTGTCCGACCAAATTGCAATAGAGCCGAAGTGCTATGGCTATCAAGTCATTCTTGCTTTGGGCGTCGGCATGACCATGTCTGCCACAAATTTGCTGTGAGTATCGCACATTGTCGACTTTTCGGAGATTCCATATTAAGCTTGGGTTTTTCGGCAGCACCACGCTGAACGCGGGCTCCAGTGACTTAGGTCAGAAGCCCCCTCAAGGAAACACCCTTTACCAGGCTGAATGTATTGACACTGTCCAGCCGTCGCGCAAGGTATTGTCGCCCAAGCACGCATGCTCGGCGGAAGCATCGGAGTCGCTGCCGCAAACGCGATATTTAAACAAGTAGCGCAAAGCAGCCTTCAAGGCGTCTTGTCACCATATGAAATCAATGCTTTGCAAGTGTCCACTTCGATTCTGGACTCACTAGGCCCGACGGAACTGCAATCTGTCAGGGCTGCATTTTCCACTGCATATGATCAGTCTTTGAAGGTCTGTGTTTATGTGCAGGCATTTGCGCTATTGGCTGTTTTCTGTGGAGCGCAAAGAAAGCCTGTCGCATTGAGACGTTAATTGTGTCCAAGAAGCCAGTGGCTATAGCCGATGCATGTGCTTTTGTTCTAGATGCACTGGTTGACGGCAGTATGAGGCGCAGCTGTTTTAATTGCGTCGTTGAGATGAGTGAGAACTAGAGCATTATAGCATGAACCTATCCGTCACTCACTTATTGTCGGTTTGAATGGGAGGAACCAGCATCTAATTGAACGATTGACTCTTCATTGCTTATGGATGCCTGAAAAGTAGCTATATGAGAATGAATAAATAATGCCAGATATTGAGTTGAATTCATTGACCCGCCCTTTCACAGCAGAACCATGACTATTCCGTCTTGTCGGCCACGTGCAGCTTCACTCTAACTCCATTTGCGACACTCAAGGTTAGAGTAGCATTCTGCTGAACATTTTCCATGCTCGATTGATCCAGATTCAAAATTTGGTCGAAGCGTTGCAACATTCGCACGACAACGAAAGCCGCCTCCGTGAGGGCAAATTGCTGGCCTAGGCATACCCGTGGACCACCGTTGAAGGGCAAGTACTTCCAGCCCGGCCTGCCTTTCTCCCACCGCTCAGGCTTGAATTCTTCAGCATCCTCGCCCCAGTATGCAGGCATCCTATGCATAGCATAGACGCAATATACTATGTTTGCATTTTTGGGCACGAAGACGGGCTGCTTGCCATCCTGGCCGCCGCCCCGCGGCAAAGTTGTGTCCCTCGTCGCCTGGCGCCTGTTTAGCGGCACACCGGGATACAGACGCAGGGTTTCGTTCAGCACATGCTGGAGATATGCGCACGACTTCAGCGCCTCGAAAGAGATGCTTTCGCGGTGACCTGCCCGGTACGGACCGAACTCTTCCAGAATGACGCGCCGCAGTTTAGCGTAGACCACTGGGTGCCGGGCTAGCAGGTAGAAGGTCCAGCTCAGCAAACCGGCGGTAGTATCGCGGCCAGCAATAAGGACTTGAAGCAAACTGTTTCGCAACTCAACAGGGTCCCGCGTGCGCTGCACTAGCTCGTCGAGGAAGATGTACTGTCCAGGTTTTTTCTCTTTCTTGTCCTGCTGCCCGTCGGCAGAACTAGCTTTGCGCAATGCCAACTCGACATAGTGGTCGAAGAAGGCGTGACAGCGCGAAACAGCCTCGCTAAATGAACGGCTGTGCATCACCCACCAGTAGTTTCCCAAGACTCGCCCGCGCCGCGCGATGTAAGCCTGCGCGCTGTCGAAGGCCTTGGAGAAGACGAGCTCATCCAGCGCGGCGGGCTTATCTGCTTGGACTACTCCATCACTGTTGCCCTTAACCGCGCTCAGTTGAGTGTTGATACTTTCTCCGAAGAGAAACTCGGTCGCCGTGTCAATAGTGAGGCGGAAGAAGAGAGCCTGTAAATCCGTGTCTGCTGTCCAGCCCGTGCTGTCGTCGGGCTTTAGAGCCTGCATCAAGTTCTCGCAGTGCCGCTGCTCCAAGTCCAAGTCCGCCACCTGGGCTCGCGCGAAGCTAGGTCGGAGTAGTGCACGATGGTGTTGCCATGCTGCGCCGTCTGTTGTAAATATGCCTGATCCTTGAAGACTCGCAAAATTCCCCCTGCGATTGGCACCCAGATCAAAGTCCTGGAACTGCGAAGCCAGAATCGCTTGAATGTTTTCAGCGTCACATGTGAACAGGAACTGGCTGTTCAATATGTGGTAGCTAAAGGTAGGTGTATCACGCCCCTGCCGCGCCGATATCTCATGGTATCGTGATACCTGATATGGCATGAACCTTTTGCTTTCATTGGCCTCAAGGGCCGCCCGCAGTTGGCCGATGCCGAGTAAATCCCAAACTGGCTGTGGGAAAGCGGCCGGCAGACCGCAACGGAGACGACGGGCCTTCCATTGCCTGTTTATCCAATGGACAAGGCGGCGGAGAAATAGAAGAAGGAGCCCCAAGAGGACGATGTAAAGAAGGGAAAGCATCGCAGTCTGTAGTGCCCAGATGTCCAGGGCGTGTTTCCTGTGGTCAACGATTTGATTTTAGGAGCACCTTCCAACAGGTTCAGATGTGTGAGTGCCAATGCACAATATTTGTGATCGAATCCTCCTGCACCCATTGATTTGTCACTGGCTTTTCCTAACTCCCTTGACTTTCTTTTCCTTTGTCGACGGCGGATTGATCTGCAGTTCTACGGAGCATTATTGCCAAACCCGCCGAGCGGAGGATATCGAATACCATTGCAGATGTTACTCGCAGTACTCGGCAGCGACAAGCATTCTATACTGCTAGATCCTTAGATTCTCTGTCAGCTACCCTACAACACCTGGAGGGTGGACAGTACATGCAGTCATTTCATCTATTCACATGGCCTGTATCCTTAATTATATTTTGTCGGCATACTTTATATCCCATGAATGGTTGATGTTACAAGCGCCTAAACAGTAAATAAGAAAACGGCTCGCATTCTTCACTGCACTGGATGTTGAATTCCTAAGCCAAGTATAGGCGTAGTGCCTTATTGTGTTTGTTAACGAAGCTAGATCCCAAGTTCCAGCATGTAATATATTGTCTGGCATAGTCCATAATGACCAAGAGGCAACCTTTGGATCACCCGCTTTGTAATCTACTAATCAATTCTCGGAGTTCCTATATGCAAATCAGACACAGGAGTCTGGGCTTGACCGGCAGCTACTCGCGGAGCAATTCATTTCAGCTTACTTGCAATTATCTACCCAAGTTTAATCACAGCTGTTTGGATCCACAGTCTTTCTGGCCATAATCGGACTTATATCCTACTTGCAATCCAAATCCAGCAAGGAATGATCCTTTCAGGGATGTGCGATTCTGTAAACCAACTTTTTCGCACTTACTTTTCCTTGACGCATCAAATTAAGCCTGTGACGGTGTGAGCTACATTAGACGATGTCTAGTGACTTCAAACAGAGATCACTTCCAACTTACCCTCGCAGTATTCCGTCTAAGCCGCCTTGCTCAACTTGTATTGGATGGGTCTTGAGCTTGCGAGCTGACAGTAACTCTTGGGCCAGCTTCCAAAACTCCACCCCGAATTCGTAATCATCATGATTCGCCCCAGTCACCTTGTTGAACTTGGTATAGGCCTCGCCAAATATTGTGTACGCCATTATCCCGCTTACCGTAACATCATCGCGGGGAAATTGGGGTAACCCTAACAGGGAAGCATAATAGCCCGGGCGAGTCCCTGAAAGTGCATTTGCACATAATGTGATTGATTCAGGAGTAGAGATGCAATCAAGGCAATGCTGGAGTGAGTCATTCGTGAGCATCCGTATGTCCGAGGCACAATTTGGCGCGCTGTAATCGAAAACGTGGTCTGCGCCGAGGGAGAGAAGCATATTATGGTTTGCAGGCGAAGCCGTTGTCCATACTTCGAGCCCTGAGCTGGTAGTGGTTTAATACCATTCATTCAATTCCGACCCAAGATTATGGCCACTCACAGTTTAGCAAATTGGATGGCAAGAGTGCCGGTTGCTGTGCTGCCCCCGTGGATCAAAATGGGATATGGTACTGCTTCATCTCCTGGCCAAGGGGTGTCTAGTTGTTGATACATTGCTAAAGCCACCGTGCTGATACCTGGAATCATTGTTCAGTATATGTGAAACTAAACTCGTGTCAAAGGCATTTTACCAATGCCCAAGGTCGAAGCTTCCTCAAAACTCATATGATCCGGTATTCTGGTAAATATTCCATCCTTTGCTACCGCATATTCTGTGAAGCAGCCATCTTCATGATTGCTCTGAATGGCCCCATTAGTTGAAGCACGTCAGTTTCGAAGGAAAGCTGCTTGCCAAGTTCCCTCCATGCACCCATCCAGCAATCCGATCGCCAACTTGCACATTGGAAGTAACTTCTGAGCCCTAGATGATGTTAGAGACTCATTTTGCTGGAGGATACAGATTAAGCAACGCACAACTTCAACAACAGTACCCGCATAATCGCATCCTGTTTATGTTAATGGCCATACAGATTATTCAACAACCTCCAAATATTTTGAACTTGCCAATAACCGCGCCTTTGTCTGAAATTCCGTCAATATGCTTCCAATCAGCTGTTAACATGAGCTCAGTCCATCCACTTTTCTGCAAGATAGATATCATACTCGGGTTGAGTGCCACAGCCATCACTTTTATCTTGACATATTGTGGTCTAGTTGTGGGCTCCGGAACCTCACCAACTCGGGCTTTGCCTGGCCCTTCAACGACGATTGCTTTCATGGCTATTTGGGGATGTTCTGAAAGCAAAAGGTCGAGATAGTTGTAGTTTCTCACACGCCAAAGAATTTCTCAAATATTTAGGCCCTTTTCCCACTTGTAGCGTTGGTAAATTTAGAGATAGTGATCCGGCTACACATGAGCAACGGCGAAATGATCCATTGCTGGAGCATTTGTAATAAAACCCTCCGCATCGGTCCTTTTATAAACTACAGAGCATATCAGAGGAGAACCTTGATATTGACCACCTAGGGTGCAAAGCCATCTAGACCATGGGTTATATGACCTCAGCACTAGCCCTAATCGAGACGCCAGTCGTGTCGGTGCTTAGCAAAATTCAGCCGAGCGGAAGGGATGAAACCTCCGAGAGAATCGATTCCCCCATTCTGCCGATTTGACGATGGATAACACATTACCCATAGTTTCTTGCTTGATCGCCGAGAACAACCGGTTGGGTTGGGGCCAGCGCTCGGCGTGTTCACCAGCCAATTGCACCCAAATGGGCCGAGCAATGACACAGCTGGCAACAGCATCTGCAATGAACGGCCATGGAGATGTGCACAATGACCTGCACTTAAACGCATATATGCATTATGAGACTTTAAATGACAGTAGTCTCAGACTATGAGCATTTGTATAACTGCAATTCCTGTGCTACACACAAGGGCTGGAAAATCTAAGCCGACAGATTTCTGCATCCATTCTCAATCAAGGTGCTATATATGCCCTAGAGTCGTGTCACTTGTTTCCACGATTTCAAATCCATCACAACCATGAGCGCTCCGGAACACCCAGTGGGCAATGATGCCGAGCCAATTGCCATAATAGGCATGGCTTGCCGTCTTCCAGGAGATGGAGATAGCCTGGAAGGTTTCTGGGATCTGATCAGTTCGGGGCGAAGCGCCCATTCAGAAATCCCTCCAACACGGTTCAATGCTAATGCGTGGTATCACCCCAACCCTGATCGAAAGGGTGCAGTAAGTGAATGTAATCAAACAGATTGGAAGTTTTGACTAACAGGCGGAAGGTCATCACCAAAAGCGGCCACTTTCTCAAAGAAGATATTTCGCTCTTCGATGCCCCGTTCTTCTCCATCACCATCAAGGAAGCGGAAACTATGGATCCAATGCATAGAATGATGCTCGAAGTGGCATATGAAGGCCTCGAAAATGCTGGTATCCCGATTTCCCAGATTGCAGGTACAGACACAGGATGTTTCGTGGGCTGCTTCACACGAGATTTCGACCAGATGACGGGGGCGGATGTCTACAGCGTTGCTCCTTACGCCGCCACAGGAGGTGGAGCCACAATGCTTTCCAATCGAGTCAGTTGGTTCTACAATCTCAAAGGGCCGTCCCTTAGTGTCGATACGGCATGTAGCAGTGGTATTACTGCACTGCATCTCGCCTGCCAATCAATCAAGCAAGGAGACGCAACAACTGTAAGCCGAACTCCATGCTTGGCATGTCCACCGTAATCTAACTCGAACAGTGTATTGTTGGTGGAACCAACCTTCTGATTTATCCAGAGCTCTTTCAGGCGCTTTCTCGCATGCGAATGATCAGCCCTGATGGGAAATGTCATACCTTTGATGCTCGCGCGAACGGGTATGTACTTGTCTTTACATTTATCCCAAGTTGAAGTTGGTTAAGCTGACGTCTGTTGCGTAGATATGGCCGCGGGGAGGGTGTTGCATCTCTTGTCATCAAGAAATTGAGTACTGCAATCGCAGATGGCGACACCATACGTGCCATAATCCGCAATACCGGATTGAACCAAGACGGGCGGACCCCGGGCATTACCATGCCGAGGTAAAGCAATTGTTCTGGCCAGTTACGTATTCAGGTTGCAACTGACACTTCAATCAGTGCACAGGCTCAGGAAGAACTCATACGATCCACTTACACTAGAGCCAACTTGTCACTCAGAGAAACTGCATTCTTTGAGGCACACGGTACCGGGACACCAGTTGGAGATCCATTGGAACTGTCGGCTCTAGGAGCAACTTTCGGGGCATCCAAGTTGCCAGATGATCAGCCTCTTTACGTCTCCAGTGTGAAGACGAATGTTGGCCACACTGAGGGATGCTCGGCAATCGCCGGCATAATCAAAGCGGTCTTGAGCCTGGAGAAGGGGATCATTGCACCAAATGCAGATTTCCAGACACTCAACCCCAGATTGCGCCTCGATTCTTGGCGCTTAGCTATACCATCTGAGTCTATGCATTGGCCTGGTTCTGGTCTCCGCCGCGCCAGTGTCAATTCTTTCGGCTATGGAGGGGCCAATGGTCATGTCATTCTCGACGACGCTTACAGTTTTCTACGAGACCATGGCATTCAAGGGAACCATGCCACTGTTTTGAATTCTACCGATAGTCTCGACGATCATGACTCGGGAATATCGACACCGTCTTCGTCGGATGATGGCTTGGAAGTTGTGACGCCGACCCCGAAATTGTTTGTGATTTCCGCTTTTGACCAGGCCGGTCTAGAAAGGGTGTCTCAAAAGTACTTGCAGTTCCTGGAAACATGGCCTCGACGAGCTGTAACCACGAAGGCAAAGGACACCGACACAAGGGTTATGGAGAACCTGGCATATACCCTTGCACTCCGTCGAACCCAATTCGATTATCGGACATTTGCCGTTGGTGATTCCTTACAGGCCTTACAGACAAGCCTGCAGTCCAAGCTTCCGAGTATCCCTCGAGCCTCCACACAAAACAATATTTTCTTCGTATTCACAGGGCAAGGCGCTCAATGGCCGGGAATGGGGCGTCAGCTCTTAACTGATCCTGTCTTCCGTTCCAGCCTTGATGAAAGCCAGGCGACCTTGACAGAACTTGGCTGTGAATGGAATATTGCTCGCTGCCTCGAGAACAATGATACACGGATCCATGACCCGGAATTTAGTCAGGTAATCTGCACAGCTATCCAGATTGCACTCGTGAGCCTTTTGGGACATTGGGGAGTCACACCACAAGCTGTCGTCGGTCATTCGTCTGGAGAAATTGCTGCCGCTTTCGTGGCAAAGGCCCTTTCCAAGGCAGACGCGATCAAAACTGCCTACTTTCGTGGCCTGTTCTCCCAAAAAGTGCCTGAGCGAATGAATGGAGTGCCCGGTGCGATGCTCGCAGCAGGAGTCTCACAAGAAGAAGCCTCTGCGTACTTGGGTCAACTCTCAAGTGGTAAGGCAGTGGTAGCTTGTATTAACAGTCCTTCAAGCGTGACGATTTCTGGGGACGCCGCAGCTATCAACGAACTAGGACGTGTTTTAACCCAGGACAAAAAGTTTGCACGCAAGTTGAAGGTGCAAACAGCGTATCATTCTCATCATATGCATACTATATCTGACGACTACTTGAATGCTTTGAAGACCATTCGGACACAAGAGGCACCAAAGGATGCTCCCCGGATGTTTTCCTCTGTGACTGGACGGCTCATTGATGCGGAGGATCTCAATGCCCATTACTGGGTCCAAAATATGGTCAGTCCAGTTTTGTTCGGCGATGCGGTCCGCAGTCTACTCCAATTCTCCGTCAAAACCAGGGGCAGATACAAACAAATCGAATATACTGCTGCTGTAGAGATTGGACCACATGAGGCACTCAAAGGACCGGTGCAGCAAACCATGGCAAATGTTGATGCAAAGTTGACATCCTATGTTACTTACACATCGCCTCTGCACCGCGGAACTGATTCGATGATCTCAGCATTGACAGCAGCCGGCATGCTCTGGGCGAGAGGAGTCGAGGTCGATCTTGCCAAGGTAAATCATCAAATGGACAGCCAGAATTACAGAGTGCTTGGCTGTCTTCCGGCGTACCCTTGGAATCACAGCAAAGGGTATGTGAAAAGCTTCTATAGTTCATGAATGGTCATCTAACGCTATGCAGGTTCTGGCACGAACCAGAAATAATCAGGTCAATGAGAACGAGACCACATCCTCGGACCGATCTTTTGGGTAGTCCGTTTGATCCGCAGAACCCTCTTGCCCCGCGTTGGCGCAACTTCTTGAGCATTTCAGAAAATCCATGGCTGGCCCAACACAAAATTCAAGGTTCAACTCTGTATCCTGCGGCTGGTATGCTTATCATGGTTCTTGAGGCGGCGCATCAGATGCACCAGGACAGAGGAGACAACCGCACGCTGCATGGTGTCGAGTTCAAACATGTTCTCTTTAAGCGAGGGTTACTTGTCCCTGAAGGAGACAACTCGATCGAGACTAACTTGCATATCAATCCTCAGAAGCTTCGAAACCAGGTCTCCGACGAGTGTTTCAACTTTACTCTCTTCAGCACGGCACCCGGGGATTCTTGGGCAGAGCATGCCAGTGGTCAGTTCTCCCTAGTATATGCAGATGATGAGACAGCTTTTCTCTCTGAGCAAAGGGCGGACTGGCAAGTTAAGCTCATGGAGTTGGAGCGCGTCAAACGAGTTGCAAGCACGCATGTTGACCCGAAGCTCTTCTATCAACAACTATCCGACGTCGGTCTGGCATACGGCGACCAATTCAAGAATGTCACCGAGGCTTTTGCTGGGAAGAATTGCGCCTTTGGTACAATTACGATTCCAGATACAAAGAAGCTTATGCCATACGGATACGAGTTCCCCCACTTGATCCACCCAGCTACGTTAGATGCAATATTCCACCTCTCGTTCATTGCTACTACTTCTGGGGGCCCTCTCCCATCAGCTAGTGTTCCAGTACGCTTGGAAAGCATGTTCATCTCCTCGAACCTGCCGCAAGGTGCTGGATCGCTGTACAAAGCTGCTACCACAGGGGATATGCAGACCATGCGTGACCGCACAAGTAGCTTCATCATTTCTGATGCGGAATTCGCGCAACCCAAAATCATTGTGAGGAATTTCTCATCTAAAGATATGGAAACCACTATCACCAGCGCCAATGCTTCCCACGGTACTCAATCCTTGTACAATGACCAGTTCACCCAGCTGCATTGGATTGACGATCCAACCCTTGAGACCAGGCATATATCTGATTTCGAACAATGGTTGAAGTTGAAGACACAGAAGAGCTCCTCATTGTCAGCGTTATTAGTGGATGGTGCAGCCCTACTGGAATCAGTTCGCAATTTCGCACCCAGGCGGGGATCCGGCGGCCGCTTTGGCCGTTGTGCCGTTCTCCATCGGTCTGAGCAGGATCTGGTAGCTTTGAGAGAAGATTTCGAGGCTGATGGAATTATTTCAGCCTACCATCACACTTCAGAGGAAGACGGCAACTTCGAACAAGTGCCAGAAGATCCTTTTGATATCATTATCTCATCCATGGACGGCACATCTCCTGATAATCTGCTCATACGGCTTCAAGCATACCAAAGCAGATTGAAGTCTGGTGGCAACATCGTACTTTTGAGACCCGACGCTTCGACTCAATGGGATGACCAATCACTCCAGCTTTCCTTGAATGCAGTCCCAGATTTCCGCGTGGACATAAAACGCAATTGGGTCTTGGTCACCAAACCGATAATTGTGAGTCCACGCTTCAGCCAAGAGGGAATCGTACTGCTCAGGCCATCCGGCCCAGCTTCGGTGACTACCCACCTGTTAGATGCTCTGACAGAAGCAGCCCGTCTCCGCGGCTTGAGGGTCGAGTATGCAGAGCTCTCTGACATTGACAAACTCAAAGGTCATGCTATCATCTCACTACTCGAAGCTGAAGATGCTTCCATTCTGAACATGGACGAAAAACAGTTCAATGCCCTTCAAGTCCTATTTGCCTCTGTCCCCTACATTCTCTGGCTCGGACGTACAACATTAGACCATGGGGCTTCTACAGGATTTTTGCGTACAATCCGCTCAGGTACGTCGATGAAAGCTTGACTTGTGAGAGGACGCACTCTAATAGATCAAAAGAATATCCACAGCTACGACTGCCGTACCTTGAATTCGACTCTTCTGCAAAGCTTGATCCTGCCCACGCTGCTCGATCAGTCTTCACTATATTGGACGCAACAGATGCACGAGAAGACAAACCCGCGGACTTCGAGTACCGGGACGTGGATGGAAAATTGTTGATCCCACGTCTGACGACGGACACACACTTCAATGCGGAGATTGAAGGCACCAAGCCCAACCCGGCTCCGTCCTATCTGCCTCTGTGCAGCGAAGGTCAAGCTGTCGAAGCTCGGGTACTCAGACCAGGGACATTAGAATCGATCACCTGGGTGGACGTTGAGATGTCGCAAGAACTGGCGGCAGACGATGTTGCGATTCGAGTGGAGTTTGTTCCTATGCATCCAAGGGATTTGAATACAGCCCTTGGGAAGACTAGCTTGTCAAAGCTAGGGGCTGAAGCCATCGGGGTAGTTGTGAGAACGGGCGCAAACGTCTCACACATTCCGGTAGGTAGTCGCGTTGCTGTATTGAAAGCGGGAGCCTGTAGTACGGTGCTACAACAGGACTCAAGGTTCGTACAACGTCTTCCCAGCTCAGTCGGTGATAATGGACACACCTTGTTGCCATCTGCATACATCACTGCCTACCACGCGTTGCACTCCCTTGCACGAATCAGCTCTGGGGACAGGGTTTTAATTCATGGAGCGGGAGGTAGCACTGGACAAGCAGCGGTGCAAATAGCCAAACGCGCCGGCGCTGTTGTCTTCGTCACTATCACTTCCGAGGAAGAACGCAACATCATGCAAAGGCAGTACTCTCTCCCAACTGAAAACATATTCGAATATGGCAGTTCCAGACTTGTCGCGGCTGTCGCTCATCGAATCTCTGGTGGGGGCATTGACGTGGTGTTCAATTTGGGCTCCGCGAAAAGCCTTCAGGATCTCCTCGAAATGATCAGCCCGATGGGTAGAGTTATCAATGTGGGCATCGAGTCTTCAGATTTCATCATGGACTCTAATAAGCAGCTCACATATTCGAGTTTCTCTCTCGCCTCGATGCTTGAATCACAGCCACACTTGGTTTCCCAGGTTTTCGAGAAGGTCTATGAAATGATTCGCAATAACGAGATTGGCCCAGTCCACGGTGTACGCAAGTATCCCATTTCAGAGCTTCCCCGGACACTGTCGTATCTCAAGGCAGGCTCACAGTACAGCACAATCGTCTTTGAAATGCATCACGAGGGCCGTGTTATGAGGTTGCCTTCTAAACCGAAGCTGCTGGAGTTGGATCCAACAGCAGCGTACGTCCTCTGCGGAGGGCTGGGAGCTCTTGGCCTGTCACTTTCTGATGACATGGTCGAGTCTGGTGCGAGACATCTGATATTTGTATCCCGCTCCGGCGCAACCACGGACCTGCAAAAGGCGCATATTAAGAAATGGGAGGATCGTGGCTGCATGATAAGTGATGTCAAGTGCGACACAACCGATATGGCTCAGGTCCAAGACTTGGCAGGAAGAGCTAGGCACAACGCATGGAATATAAAGGGTGTGGTACAGATGGCCATGGTGTTGCGCGTAAGTCCTCATACAAATTGCTTACAGTTAACCCCCCTCGCGCACTTGTCTAACCAGGTTCCATTTATATATACAGGATAGCCCGTTCTCGACTATGTCGTACGAACAATGGCGCACTGGACTGCTCCCCAAAACACTTGGCACATGGAACCTGCATGCCTGTCTCCCGGATAATCTGGACTTCTTTATAACCCTCTCCTCAATCTCTAACATTATCGGCAACGGTGGTCAGGCACAATATGCGGCCGGAAACGCCTACCAAGACTCCATCGCATTTTATAGACGCTCGCTTGGCATGGCCGCTGTTTCCATTGGTCTTGGCGTCATGCACGATCTGAAGAACAACCACATGTCACCCGAAGATACGGAGAAGTGGCTGGCCCGTAACCCAACTTTACTTCCACTGAAATTTACGGAGCGAGATTTTCTCACCACGATCAAAGCCATCATGCGGGGCGCAACCTCCGACCTCGAACCTGTCCCACCATACATTGTGTGCGGTGTCAAGAACGATCTGGTGCGTGACAACGCTGCACGTGTCACTCACCAGTGGGTTTTTGATGCGAAGATGGAATTGCGAGTGAAACAAGAGCTTGAGTTAGGAGAACAAGGCACCTCGTCTACCGGACGGGCATCATTAGCCAAGAAGCTGCAGGATGCCGAGACCACACCGGAGGCCCTCCACTTGGTCGACGAGGCTATCAGGGAGACTCTAGCCGCCGCCATGAGCTCGAAGCCCGATGATATCGATCCTCGAAAGCCTTTGCATGCATCAGGTGGTAAGTTAATCGATTATTTGCCAAGTATGTATACTTGTCTGAGCTGCCTACTGATTGTTTCTTAGTCGATTCACTTAAAGCTGTGGAATTTCGAAATTGGGTTTTCGCTGAGATGAAAGCCGACATTTCTGTCTTCGATATATTGAGCTCCAAACCCTTGGCGAGTCTAGCTGCACAGGTTGTGGGAAATAGTCCGTTGGTGTCGTCTCAGATTGCGAGCAGAGCTCGAGAAGTTGCAAGTGACTAACAGGATGCTCCTGGCATGTTGGATCTCTCAAATGACATGATGTGAGGCATCTTTCGACGCAACGTCATAGATGTGAATGGAAGGAGGGGGATGGGGGAAGAAGGGCGTCAATGAACTGAGTACCATGGGCAATGTTATTCTCATCTGGATAAAGTTAGCTAGGTCCTCGGAGAGTTTTGGAGAAAATACATCCCATCCATCGCTAGAAGTGAACCCCTATGTTGAATATCTCTGATGATGGCTCCAACTTTGCCTTGGTGTCTGCGGTGGTACAGATTGACTCCTCCCAAAAGTGCTGAAACCCTGCCTTACAAACAACACCACCATATGGAAACCCAAGGCCAAGGCGGCCCCCAAAGCTGCTACAGTGCTACTAAAAGGGTGACACAGACAACACCGAAGCTTAATGCTAAGGGCCCAGGAAAGAAGGTTGCTAATTTTAAAGGAATTAAAGGGCTTTAAGATTGTTATTTTAGGAGCTTCTTAATTAAGGATACTTACTTTATAATTACTAAAGTATATAAGGCATAGTAAGCTATGATAAGCTGGTTAATTAACTTACACAGCAGCCTGTCTTCTGCATAACGTTTACTATTAGAGTGTGGTTTAAGTTATATATTATCATATAGATTATAACCAGAGCCTAGAAATTACAATATTATATAAACAATAACTCAATATACTCCCCTTGCCAGATTAATATATGCAAGTTAATCTACAACCTAAGCATTGCATTTATCACGGCATTTCTGTAGAAGAAACTCTGTCCTATCCAGAGAGTGAACATAGCTAACGAGAACGGCCATAAATATGGAGTATATGGATTTAGGTCATGACGTCTTTCCGTAATCCTACCTAATATTAACAAGCTAGAGTGGAAGATGTCATGATGACGAAAGCGGCCTGGGCCCAATTCTTCGCTATAATATATACTACCGATATATTGTGCTAGAAACTCAAGAGGATTTCAATTCAAGTCGTATTGACGATCCTCATTTTGAAAGTACTGCGAATCTCCAGTATGCCTAAGGCGTATTTCGACCGTGATCCTATAACCCTACAAGAGGGAAGCCACGTCGGTGCTCGGATCGGTGGCAAAATGATTGAGCCCGATGGAATGGAAGTTGTTACTGGAGAAGTTGACCAGGTCACTATTTACAGATCTGCAAATTCCACTGTTGAGCTCAAGTGTACGCGCGATGTTCATTTTATGCCTGGGGAACAAGTTATATTACAGCAGCTGGGTAAGCTCTCCAGGATAGACTCAAGTGAATAATGATTGACTAGTACCACAGACCCTGTTAGTTACGCTGCTATAGGCATGAAGAGTGGAAAGGAAGTCGAGTTTAAGGAGTAAAACAGTTCAAGTCGTGCTTAAAATAATTTGCCATTATGTATTGTTGCTGCTATCGGAAGTAAGTGAAAATGGGCTCTGGATTTGGGACTTGGACATTAAAACATGTAAAAATAAGTACGGCTCTGCTATATCCCAGACGCGGCTGCGCACAGGCCATAATTGGTTAAGCTTGAGCTTTTTTCTCTGAATATATTCTCAAAACATGTATATCCCCGCTGCCCCATCAGTGAAATATTGATGATTGTGAATAACCTCTAGAATCTTCACATGACTAAAGATGCGCGCAATGCCACTATTGTTATAGAGCTCACACACATCCTGGCTTATGGAGGAGCACAATTCACCCTCTGAATTTCCTTATCCTTCCTGAACTCTGGCGATGAAGGCGTGGAGTGACAGGCTTTCATATACCTGAATTCAGAGACGACCTGTGTCAGTATACCCATCGGCGCTATTGCGAGAATAAAGTAATACAATATGGGTAATACTCTAAGATATTATTTCATAATCTCTAGAACCAAGAATCATTAAGAACAAAAGATCAAAAACATACAACAGCCGGAATTTGCTGGGGGTCAACCACCCAACTAGTAACCAGCCAGTGTTTGACTTAACCCGGTCAATATACCCAGTTGGATGCCCTCACTAGTGGTGCGCTTCGAGCTCGTGTTCGGGATACTCAACCTATTGCTGTACGCCTTCTGAGCCCGCCCAGGCAGCCGCGTCATTTCTCTGCGTCATTTCTGGCCCCGCCTTGTTTTAATACGAGCTGCCTTCTACACACTCGAGACTTAAAACCAAGGCATCTCCTACTGTCCGATCCTCAAGTCCATCTCGCATACTGGGTTGAAAGCAGCTCTACCAAGATGACAAGTGACGCGGGACATCCTTCTGAGATAACCGGTGGCTGCCTATGTGCGAGTATCCGGTACACTGTTCACTTCGACAGAGTACATAATTGGCCGCCAAAGGTACTGCATCGTCCTGAGAACATGGTTCCTATCTGCTAACTGACAACCTGCTTTCACAGTCGGCTTCCTGTCAGTGCACAATGTGCCGCAAGTGGACTGCTAGTCTACTTCCTCAATTTCTTTCCATCTCACCGGACCAGATAAGTCCAGCAATCTCTGCGTCTCCGACCTACACAGAATACCGTTCGTCAGAGAACTGCCTGAGGGGATTCTGCTCAAAGTGCGGGAGCTCACTGTTGTGGAGGACGGAGGAACGTCCGGAGGAGATCGATTTGTTCCTAGGAACAATAGACGAAAAATGGCTGGTCGGCGAGAGAGTGGACAGTGGACAGAGCACAAGCGGTACTTTCGGACCTACGAGAAAAGGGGGCGTTGGAAAGACGCTGGGGATCCCAATGGACGGACAGTATTATTATGAAAATGTGATTACCGGAGTGACTGATGGTCTTCATGGAGGGAAAAAGTATCTTACGCACCCATCGCAAGGGGATGGTTTTGACTGATTCTGCTGATTTGGCCATGTGGAATGTTTGTGATCGATCACTCCAGTATCCAGTAATGAGATCCTTGCCAGACTCTTTCCTCGCATCCTTGATCTGCTGTTGCACTACGTTGATGATTTGGTATATTCCCGGATCAAAGATTGAAGGCAGCTCAGTACTAAGACGTGTCCGAAGCTCATTGATCCTGGTGAGAAGTGCTTTTTTTAAACCGGAAATAAGCAGCAATCGTTCTTTCCTCATAGACAAGTGTGACTTGAACAGTCGGCACACAAGCAGAATACTGCCACCTTTGCCAGTAATGAGTAAACAGCCGCACAGCGGTTTGAAGGAGATTGAGCAGCAACACTTACTAATGGTTGGGAATTGCTGAATTCGAGTCCGGCGGACAGACACCGGTAAAGCAGAGAAATATTTGCTGCCCGTTGGACTGTTCACTGTAGACTGTTAGTGGGTTGGATATGGGTTGATCCACACCATGTCTGATCAACCCATGCGGATTATGGGTTGATCCACCAGGACCACCACCTATCTCACCCACCCTCATCCATGCGGATTGGATTATGGATAATGGATATATCCATACTACCTAGTCAGGTGACCTCTAGTATCCAGATTACCACCTATTTTTCTAGTATTCTAGCCACACCACTAAGGTATCTATATATTCTATAGGATACTATACTTATTAGCTATATAAATATTATATATTACCTATTATATGAGCTAAAATCGTATTGTATAGGGGGGTAGTAGTACCCCCAAAAGTTAGGATGAAATATGGTGCGGAGATATATGTATCTTACCATCACTATCCTGACCACAGACCACTATCTACCATAACTCTAATCTTTCTTAATAAACCTAATATTCTATTTTATATATACATAGATATAATTATTCTCTATCTAGGCCTAGATTAGGCTAGATAAGCTTATCAGTTCTTAGAGGTCCTAGGTCACATGGACCCATGGGTTTAACCCATATCCATATGAATTAGGCAGGTTCAACCCATACCCACGTGGGTTGGATCAGGTGATCCAACCCAAACTACGGATTGGGTGGGTTGGATATGGATTTGCGGATTGGGTAAACCAGTCTACTACCGTCCACAGATCCGCCGCCGGGATATTCTTATTATGGTGCTAAGCGGAATTTGGTCTTTCGGATTAGGTTAAGTTAACACGGAATGTTTTGTAATCATCCCGAACCCACAAATCATGCCGATCTTATTGTTTGGGTCTGGCAATGATGTCCCGATTTTCAGCTGGTATCAAGCTGGGGTAAAGCTTGTAGGGCTTTCAAAAGGGTTATCAAAGTATAAATGTAATTAATAATGATCTGTGAACATCCCGAAGACGGTGGCGAGGAGCCTTGTGTGGATTTTAGGTTCGCTGCCGCCCACCCTTCAAGTAGTTGTATATATATTGCTTACTCGGACGTCCTATTATATGATCGTTGGGCAAAGAGTGAGAATACTTTTTCTGACTTCCACGGGGCTAATTACAACATCAACTACACTATGGCTCAGAAGACGGTCTTCATCACAGGTTGCAGTGAAGGCGGAATAGGCGATGCTCTCGCTAAAACCTTCCACAAAAAGGGCATGCGAGTTTTTGCAAGTGCTCGCAATCTCGCTAAAGTCCAACATCTTAAGGACATCGGTCTTGACATCATACGGCTAGACGTTGCCGATGAAGAGTCCATCAGACAAGCGGTGGAGGCTGTCAAGACGGCGACTGGGGGAACTTTGGATTTCCTGGTCAATAACTCGGGTTTAGGTAAGTGGCAAGATCTTGAGTATTCGATTATTTTGCTCGTGTCAAAGCTGACTATTCGACAGGATACAGTATTCCCTTGTTGGACTCGGACGTGTCAGTAGCGAAGAAGATGTTTGATGTGAACGTCTTCGGTGTCGTTACGGTAACTCAAGCATTTGCACCTCTTCTCATTGCATCAAAAGGGACAATTATCAACATCGGGTCCGTGCTTGGCAAAATGCCACTCCCATGGCAAGGATACTACAATGCAAGTAAAGCCGCGGTTGCTCTCATCACCGACCAAATGCGCATTGAGCTCTCCCCTTGGGGAGTTAGAGCCATCCTCGTCAATACCGGTGCAATTAGGACGAAGTTTTTCGATAACCTTCCGAATACCCCAGTCCTACCCGAGGGTTCCCTGTACTATCCTGCCAAGGATGTGATTGAGCCAGCATTGGCCGGAGCCGGGCTGGAGAAACAGGCCATGGATGTCAATTCCTATGCTGAGGCCGTTGTCAAAAGCGTAACAAGATCGAGTCCCAAAAAGCATCTCTGGATTGGAGGAGGAGCTCTTCTGACCTGGTTGGCTTCGACTTTCGGTTGGTCAACCATTTGGGTAAGATCATTCCCTTATCCGCAAGCAAAGGTGTTACTTTGTTGACTCGACGCAGGACGTGTTACTTCCTCCTGCCATCAACTTGCCGGCTATAACGAACAAGATCCGCGCCGCAGAGAAGTTGGAACAGGATCGCCGAAAGTGAACACTTTAAACTAGCCCATGTATGCTTACTTGTCGCGAAAGCAGCCAGTCTCGTCTTTCCCCTTTTTTAGTTTATTTTTTACAGAGTCTACTTAATAATTTGATTGCGTGCAATACAGGGCTAATATTCTTCACTGTACCTGTAGCCCTAAACCACAAAAGGCTGTAATAACTCTAAATGACCTTAAAATCATCCTTAATACACATAGTGACATAATCATCACATTCGTCGTCCGATTCCTCATCCGCACTACTAAACATAAAGTTATCACCAGATGAGACAGAAATACAGCTAGCAATAGCAGTAGAAGACCTGAACCCAGGCAGAGGTATTCTTGATCCATGCTTAATGTGGGGTCTAGCCCGATGCTATCCATGGATTCGATATCATGATTATTGATCATCCATCCCACATTCTCCGCCGCTTTTCGACGGTGCTGTCCTCCGCTCCCGTGGCCCAGCCTATATACCGAGTCGGTTTTCTCTTATCCCGTCGGGGTTGTATCCATCCGATGTTGAATGAGGCTAACCTTGCCCCATCAGCAATATCACTGTCATCCTTAGATCTTGGTGTGCTGTGTACGAATTCACTTAATCTCAAGAATACCATTTAGGATAACATCTAATCTCGTTAATACGCTCTCATCGTTACGAAACCTAATCCAGTCTTATCCACGCACAATCATACAACTATACTTCAACAACGATGAAAGCAATAGTCACAACACAGTCTCTGCCCAAGCGGTTACTAAACTTTGCTCTTGGCAGTCCACTTGGGGAGGGCGCACATGTCACAGAAATCCCTATCCCAGAAATCACCGAAGACGAGGTCCTGGTTAAAGTATCTGCTGTTGCGCTAAATCCAATAGACTTTAAGGACGTCGATTTCATTTCACCGCAGAATAGTGTTGCTGGCTGTGACTATGCAGGCCAGGTGGCCAAGGTTGGCAAGAATTCGGGACAACATTGGAAGGTTGGGGACAGAATAGCTGGCTTTGTTCATGGCGGGCTGTACCCTGATGTTGGCTCATTTGCCGAGTACCTCAAAGTCGACGGAGATCTTGCCTGGGAAGTACCTGAGACGATGAGCTACGCTGAAGCCGCTACCTACGGAGTCCCAGCAGCTACGGCGATGCTTGCACTTGCGTATCTTGACATCCCCTGGGCAGATATCGAGAAGGGGCGCGGCCTCCACACCGATCAATCGCTAATTCTCATCTATTCGGGCGGTTCAAATGTTGGTCTCTTCGCGATTCAGCTAGCCAAGAGGGCAGGTTTAAGGGTGGTTGTAACCGCATCGCCACGTTCCTTTGATCTTGTGAAGCGATATGGTGCAGATGCTGTTTACGATTACCGGTCTCCAACAGCTGCTGGTGAAATCGCTAAAGCCTATCCAAATATTACAAGAGCCTTGGACTGTTTCTCAGAGGGTGGTTCCACCACCTTTTGCGCCAATGTGATGAGAAAGGGGAAAGTGATAACGTTACTTGACCAAGGAAAGCCGAATAAACCAGACATCGAGTATAAGTTTCTGATGGTCTACACTGTCTTCGGTCGGCAGTTCAGCATGATGGCGCCACTAGGCCCTTCGTTTTCGGTAGCCCCATCTGATCGCCAGGCTCTTCGTCAGTTTTATGCTGGTCTGCCAGAATTGTGCCGTGATGATGTGAGACCGCCACCCATCACGACAACGCAAGGCGGATTCAAGGAGATCTTCGAGGGCTTGAACACGCTTCGAAAGGGAGAGGGCCGGGGCACCAAGCTTGTCGTGGAACTTGAATGAGAATGCCGCTCTTTCTGCTCCTGCCTTAATGATTGACAACATGTATATACCGGACTCTGTTTGACATTTTCCCCTGCATTTTCTAGAACACCAATGGGTTGATTTGCTACGAAGATGCAGTGACAGACTTGTAGACTATGACACTATAAATGTGACTGAATTGTCTGATAGTATGTCAATTCTGTTGGCATCAGTTGTATAATGCAGGAGGGTACTCTGCCTATATCTTATGGCTGCTGTTCGAGTCCTTCATACCTCCTCACTCAATAGCAATCAGAACAAGCCTAGTATCAAATAGAGGCGCTTGGCTCGCCGCAAATTACTATGTAGCTACGATATGGCACTTAAGAAACTACTATGAGACAAATAATCCTGGGACTGGTGGCCATGATAATTGGTGAAGGGTTGAGATATACTAGACACAACTTCTTGAGCCATAGATGAGACTTAGGGCCTACATCCTAAACGGTAGAGCGACGGCAGACGACCACCCATGCGTTGCTCTTGCCTCCTGAGCACGTTATTTATTATTAAGCCAATGGAATCAATACTCTCGAAATTTCTCTAATATGCAATCGGGAGGATTATTGCTCCGTTACTTTACCTTGCTTCGGGTTTGAGTCGGCTCCAATATCTGATTAGTGAACATAGATATATCCTCGCCCTGCACTGTTGGCCCCAAGACAGGTTATTCAGTCTGAAGTCTGAACCTAGTGTAAAGAGAAGTATTGCTGCTAATGGCCATTATTCCGTAAGTGAATACGTAGGTTTCTCTCTTGTGACTTCAGCCTAGCTGTTTGTTAGGTTTTTAGTTGATGAACCTAATCTACTCTCTCTTTGCAGATGAACCCCACAATTCAGTTCTGTTTTCGAAAAATACAATGTTTTTATAGTTAGATTGGGACAAGTCTTATATGGCAGCGGAATTGCCTTATTCATAGGGAAGACATTCTATGTCCCGGTTATGTGCAGGTCTTGTCTGTTCTCCCATACTCTTCACAGCTCCATCCAATCCAATGGATCTTAACACACTCTCTATTCTGAACTTTTTTGCACCTAAGGCTCTATCGGTTAAATTCGTTCCTCAATAGTTCGTTGCACATTAGCTTGGAGACGATTTGCATGTTAGAAGCTGGAATTCACTTCATCACAAGCCGCCAGCTTGTCCTCTCGCTCTCGCCTCCACCGCTCCCCCATTTTCCATTCAACCAAAATGAGCGGTTGGAAAAGAAGCACTACGCCGGTCACAATGAAGAAAGCTTTCATCACCCTTACGGCATCAATCAGTGGCTGGATGACACTGACACCCGCCGCGCCGAGCAGACAACGGCACAGGTTGTTGAGCGCTGTCGCGCTGGCAGGGCGCTCAGGAAAGCAGTCGATCAGCAACGTCGAGTTGATGTTGAAGAGGGCCATTGCTGAGAATGCGATCAAGAACTGGAGGATGAGCGGCGCGGCGAGGTTCGGACCGAAGTGCCGCCGCAAGTCGTTGAACTCGAAGCTGGGCCCGTACAGCACTAGCGAGATGACGAGTGCGATGCTGAAAAGGGGCATGTAACGTAGACGGGCCCGTACGAGAGGAAAGTCGCGCCTGCCGACGATTCTTTCTTCGGATGGAATGTTGTGCTCTCGTCTGTACCGCTCCTGGGCACGTCTGAAGCTTTGGTCCAGGAGCCAGCCTGAGCTGAGCGAGCCGCAGATGCAGCCAAAGCCATTGGGCAGGAAACATAGGCCAAGCTGCCACTCATTAAGATAGGGGAAACCGTACAGCAACATCGTCGTAGTCGAGGATGTCACCATGCTCCATGCAGTGTAGGCCACTGCGCCCCAGGCCAGAAGGGCTGCGATATCCTTTTCAAATATATAGGCTAAAGGACTGGAGGCTCTCTTCTTCTTCATGGGTATCGGTAGACGAGGACTCGGTGGCCGACTCGACTCAGGGCTGCCCTTCGACGCCATTGGTGACGCCATGGGTGGTTTGATCATATAGATAAAGGGCTTGCCAAACCCCGAAAGAGGGATGCTGCCGTTGCCCGTTATGCCGCGATGAGTCTCCGGCAGAAAGATAAGGAGGGCGCTGAGGATGACCACGCTCAAGGCAAACAGCAGCCAGAAAATGCTTCTAAACCCCCACACGCTGTTCAGAGCACCTCCAATGACAGGTCCAAACGCCTGGCCCGTCATACTACTGGCGTCAGTGATATGAACTACTTTTAGGGCCATGTGGTATCCGCAGCACTTACCGCATCCCGGCGTTCGCCCCCATGAAGCCACCACGTTCCTTTGCGGATGTAATGTCGGCGATGACACCAGTGCTGATGCTAATCGTAGCGGCAGAGCCTGCGGCCTGTAGGCCTCGCAAGACCATGAGCATTGGATAGCTGGACGTAAAAGCGAGAGCCAGGTTGGCAGCCGTGTAAATAGTGAGGCATATGGTGAATGTGAGGCGGCGGCCGCAGGTGTCTGAGAGCGTGCTGAAGATGGAAGGGGCAATCCCCTGTACAACCATGTAGATGGTAATTGTCAGCGCAACAAGGGACGCATTCACACCCAGGTCAGTGGATATGGTCTCGATAGCGGGAAAATAGATGTTCGACGAGAGGGGCGATAAGGAGCCCGCCAGGGAGACAAAGATGACAATATTCCATTTCTGCTTCTTGGAGAGAATGCGATACGGCTGCCCCTGCCCCTGATTTAGAGAGGCAGGTGGCTCAATCGACGCCTTTGGAGCTTTATCCCCAGACATGGCTGTCAACTTGTGCTTGTTCGCTAATGACACGGTGAGGAGGGTAAAAAGAATTGATAATTTTTAATCTTCTGTGTTTACCAAAGGAGACTGTGATACAGATCGGACGAGGACGAATCGATTGATTAAGAGTCGCGGGAGAGAACACGACCTCTTGGAATGCGGGTTTCTGTTGACATATTTTACTTACTGCCTGCCTAATTGGGATAATTCGGCACGGCTTCTATCCTCCCTTGCTCCGATATGATCGACAGTGATCCACCCTTTGGAACATCGATCTGCAAACTAATCTAGGATACGATGATGTGGATGATGAAAATTCTACGAGGATTCTTGGACCCTGTGCCAAACATGTTTTCATGTGCCCAAGGCTCCACGCTGATTGGTCACCGTCAGCGTTGTATACCCCAACCGCAGCAATCGGGAAAAAAGCCACACGGGCCACGCCGAAGCCACGGTGTTGTGGATTCGGTCCCTAGGCCAGGAAACTGCCTTGATTTCGGTTTCCCTACTCCAAACGCTCTTTCGATCCGGTGAAAACCGGACCCATTTCGGGTCGGGATGAAGTCTGGCCAAGTCCAGGCCCGGGAAATATTGAAGATGGATGTCACCTTGATTCCCTGAAGAACCTCGTCGCTCGCAAGTTAGGATGGCAGGATATAGGCATCCAGTACATCATTTCGAAGTGGTAAGAGACCAGACCAGAGAGAATCTACAGTAGTCTCTACTGGCAGAAAATCATGGCTTTATATTTTATCTTGACTCCTCACCTAGTAAACATGTCATTGTGTGAGTGGATCTTCCTGTGCAGATCACGAATACAGTAATGCAGGGATACTCCTTGATTCGGGGTTTGAATAATGTTATGCCTGCAGAGTAAGCGCTAGAATGTGCCTCCTGGTTTCAACTCGCTGTCTCGAACATTAATCCTGTTCTGAGTCAAGCAGTGATCTACAGATGACATTGTCGACAGCTTCCTTGAGGCCTGACGTCGGCCCTCTGGCACAGATACTGTTACATTCTACACGTTCGAACAGGAGTCTAGTGGAGCCGATATTTAAATTGATATGAGAATCTTGAGCTTCTGCTCTTCAATCACTTCTTACATTAACCTATCACATTGCTTAATGTGGCCCATGCATAAGGTACAACTAATCACAGGTTAACCTCTATAGATGTTTCTCTTCACAGACTACCCTGCACAAGAAGTGTTCCCCTGCAAGGCCTTGATGACCATAAGTGGAATTCGTTAGGAAGAATCCTGCTCAAGACCTCTATATTATTGGATCAGGTCGCTGCATAAAGTCAATTGCTTCTCTTTTTGACCCGTTGCGTAGATTGCTTCCTATCTAGAGTCCATCCCTTGCCTTCCACTTGTTCGATGATTGGTCTGATGCTATTCCATATTGCAACGCGTAACACAATCTGGGATGGATTTAGCATTCTTGCATCAACTGCAAGGGGGCGCTGATCATGAATTACATGTGATGATGCACAGCAGGTCCTGCTGTCACATTCATGCAGATCTGATGTTGAGGCAGTCAACACAGACAGTCAACAGTTACGTATGGTACCATTTCATCCTGGTTGCTAGAATCAAGGAAGCTGCCAAAGATCAGGCCTTCTGTTGTCAAAGATGCTGATATGCAAGGGTGATATGGGACTTGTAGCAGTGCACGCTGGCATAGGTAACCTACACGCCACTGTCATATTATTGTTTAGTAATGTTTTTGTAAATATATTAAGTTTTTGTGTCAATCATGATGATCATACAATGCACAAAAGGCTAAGAATGAAGATAACTATCACTTTTGGGCCAAGCGCAAACTCAGCCTACCTCGGCTAGTCATTGCTGCAATACTATAGACATGCTATGTACTTTGCTCTTTCCTCCCCTCTGGCCTATACACTTGAATTAGAGCTGAGAGTAGATTTGATTTACCATATTGAATTGGAGGAGCACCTGTTCAATTATCCAAAGACTGCTTCGACGGTTCAGCTCGAAACAAGCTTTCAACAGGCAGGAGTATGTGCAAGAGGTATTGACAGGTGGGAGTCATGGGTACTTCGCCATAAGCCGAGCGTTGTTGCCGATGTCGACACAGGTGGAGGGTTCAAGGAAAAATGATAGAATCCGCAACGCAGACGAGCACAGCTATTGGATATCTTACCTGAATGCTGTCTGTATTTAGCCCCACAATATTGCGAATGCTAGCCTTTTGGTCATATCCCTGAGGTCTGCTATGCCAGCATTGCTTGCATCTGACGGTGTATACTGGTGCAACTGTCGTCCTAGACTTGACTTCTTTACTTGATTCTCCAACTCTGCAAACGCGCATATGTTCTGAACCATTCTTAACCACCATCTGTAATGGAAGAAATACCAAGATACTTGATGTTCGACAGTGTCTTTCAAATATGGTCGATGCTTGGATATCTTCATCTCATCGATAAGCGTTCTACATCAGACGTTCAGTTTGGCCTGCACGTCGATGAACTTAGCTGCGAAGAATGTATATTCCTGATGTGACATGAATCCCGACTTCTTCTGACACTTTTTGGCTCAGGAGGAGCTTCAATGGACTTATTAAGAAACCCATTATTTCTCAGAATCATATTCTGTTCCTTGAAATATTTCGTGCGGAAGCGCACATCTTCAATAATCGCAGAGAGTATTCAATCTACTCTATATATGTAATAGCGGCAGAACGCCGTCAACAAGGCCTGCTGGCCCAATGGTAAGGCGCTTGACTACGGATCAAGAGATTGCAGGTTCGAATCCTGCGTAGGTCAATTTTTTTTTTTGGGCCCCCATTCCTTGCTTACCGTCTTTGCATTATTAAAACTCGTAATTATCCCTTTCCTTGCATAATTGACCATTCTAATGTTATCAACCCGCCTTAAAACCTCTGGCAAAAAGTCTCCAATCAAGCTCCATTTTCATAGTTCGGATACCCACTCCCCTTCTTCATCATCATAGCCATTCCCTCTCCACTCTTACTCTCCTGCACGCTCATCCCCAGGATTTTCTTGTAAAACGGCACCGACCGGGCCCAGTCCATCGTAAACAACATACTCCGTCTCAGATACGGCATCGCATCGATAACCTCGCCAGTACACTCTACAAGCCAACTGCCCAGCCCCTTGCCCTGGTGGCTGGAGTGCACGTAGACGTCGGTGATGTAGACGAAGGTGGTGTAATCTGTGATGAAGCGGGCGATGCCGACGAACTCGGGACCTGCGCTGGCTTTGTCTGGCTGGTCGGGTGTGTAGTAGAGGCCGAAGCAGAGGGAGTTCTCAAGTAACTGTTTTAGGATATCTAGGGGCAGTGCCTTTGCCCAGTATAGGTCGTCTGATGCGAACCAGTCGTTGAGGGTTTCGAGGGGGATAAGTGAGGAGTCCGTCGAGATGAAGTACGGCCCTTTGGTCCATGTTTGGGTAGGGATAGGAGGAGTTAATTTGGTCATTTTGTGTTTGACCTGGCCAAGAAGAATTATGCTGATGGACTCATCAACGGGAAATCCAGGTGCTTATAAATGTGGGAGTATCGTGTTTATTGACGATAGTGACTCACGGTCCTTGATTGGAGGGAATGGCCGGCTTGGCAGATATGATGATGATAACTCACTCCGTACTCGTATTTAAAGTCAAGCTGCAGATCGTTTATCCAAAGCGAGTTGATATCTAGATGTAAGTGAGCATGACTCATAGTAGTGGTCAATTTGAACGAATATCAAATTGTTATCGTGGTGAGCGGAGATGTATAATATGGCAGGTCCTCTCTATCGTACAAAACGCCAGGTACTGCAGCCAGTTCCCAACATGATTTCTGGCTTTACTTTGTATCCTCAGCGTCGCTCTTCCACCAGCGCCAAATCGTCTCGACCCAGAACCAGCTTTCGATAGTACCAAAGATACCGAGGATGACGAGGACAACGGTCTTGGTAGTCCTGCTCAGACCGAGAGAGTCGAAACTGAAGGATGGGATTTCTGGATCCTGCGGATGAGGGTCTTGCGACTGGCCTTTCTGAGAGCCGATCTGCTTGTTTGCGACAGCAAAATGGGTCGAGAAGGATGCGATGGGTTGAGGGCATCTGCGGAGTCCCTGTTGGCGGGCTATTATTCCATGATGGACGTGCGCATAGAGAGGAAAGATGCCGCGCGTGAACGCCATGGATAATACTAGTTTTTGGATGAAATAGGCCTGTGAATAAATCTCTAACAACAATTGAGGTGGATGGAGAAGAAGATGAAGGAAGAGTTGAAATTGATGGCGACCGGTGATGTCTCATGCTAAGGATGTCTCACATGCAGCGGGGTAAGCACCAATCATGCGAATACTGCTAGTTGGATATCCTCGTCTGAGAATATGCTTAATATCCTTCAAGTATCAACAAGCTAGTTGGAGACTTGGCTTTACGATACCATGTGGGCAATACAACCACCGAGAGGGCAAGTGGAGACACTGCTGCAAATCGCAGAGACATCATCACTAGAGACCCCAAAAGGAATTCCGAGACAATCCCAGCTTCCTCAAGAGAGTGCCATCTCTGAATAAGTAGTGATCTGTCTATCACCCGGACATGGTTGGTCCATCCAGAGTGTAAACGATGATCGGTATTGGATCTCGGATTCCCATCAAGTTCAACACCATCTTAGACCGCACGCTCGGAAGTTGAGACTTTAGACGAATGTGTGCTTGTTGATGTAGTCATGGGACTAGGCGCCGGTTACCTGTAAGTGATATGCCTACTAAGGACCGGTCGCCACTCGTCGTAAGGTCCCTCGGACCGAATATCTATTTCTAAACATGCTTCCACATAAGTAGACGACTATAGCCCAGCTTAATACGCAATGCGGCCCTATCGAGATGAACAGTCATAGTAACGTGGCGTCCCTAGCTCACGGCTTTGTATGCCGTATCTGCCTATACAGCTCTGTCTCAAATTCATCCCGGAGCGCAATCACCTGGGCATCCGACGGAGGAAGATGCTGGAAGAAGCTCGTCGCACATATTCCCGTCGTCCGGTCGATCCACTGATATTATCCGTCTCATCAGTGCTCAGCCTTCCTTCGACCAGGAGACAAGAAAGTCACTTACAAAATGAGTATTGGTATGTCCCCCCCACGAAACTGTCCCATGTGCACGACCATCCGGAACATCACCGACTGTGACTGCGACGCCCAGCCCAAAGTCGATTTGATCACCTGTCGTGAAGAACCATTTCATTGCTCGCGCTTCTGGCATATTAATCTGCTGGTTCAACCTTATCCTCACAGCTTCCGGCAGCTGAGGCCGGAAGATCTCATCCACGCTTTCGGGTTTGATGATTCCTCGACCTCCTGCCAGAAGAGTTGATAGAAACTTGGTCAACTCGCGCGGTGTGGAATACAGTGACCCGCCGCCGAGGTCATCCGGCGTAGGAAGGGGGAATAACTCTTTGGTTGGATTTAGGGATCCGTCTCCGTCGCGGAGGGCTATCTCCACTTTTCTCTTCTCGAAGTCGGGCAGTGTCTCCGGGTGGAAGGTGGTAGATTGGAGATTCAATGGCCCGCAGATGTTCTCGTGAATAAATTCCCCGAGTCTCTTCCCGGAGAGGACTTCGACCTTTATGTGCCCTGGTTAGATGCAGTACTGAATTCAATGCTGCGGCCAGAGACCTACCACTCGTCCTGCCCAGTCGACTCCGGGCCCGTATCTCCAATCCTCACCGGGTTCGAAGATAAGAGGATATGTGATTGACTCCTACAGTCAGATGACGGTTCTGGTCAGATCCCTTATCAGCCGAATTTGGAGAAATGGAGCTGAGTACATAAGTTCCTTGTGTGTGGTCGATGTTTCTCCCATGATACGCGGCCCACTTCTGCAGATTATCGCTCATCACGCTATATGTGAAGCCGCTTGTATGCGTCAGGAGATGACGCAACGTGAGCTTCTTCTCCGTCCGATAAACGATGGGTTTTCCTAGGAGGAAGGTTGTCAGCAATGGAGATCCATCAGACGACGGGGAATCCCCGTCAAGGACAATACCATCTTCATCGAATCCAGACAGGACCTCTGGCGTCGTGAGCTCTGGCACAACATGGCCGACATCATCATCGAGTGAAATCAAGCCTCGCTCAACGACAATCATGACAGCGACGGCCGTGACGATTTTGGTCAAGGACGCGACCCAGAAGATTGAATCTTCGGTGACTGCAGGGCCGGCAGGGTCCGCGGTCTGGGTGCCTTGAATGCTGGAACAAATTAGATCTCCTTGAGCATTGTACGCGGTCAGTGCACCGGCGTGAAACGGTCTAGGGGTCTTATTGTAGTACTTTGAAAGTATAGTATCCATAGCGGTTGTTTCTTTTTGGCCAGGCAAGCTCACTTTACAGGGAGCCCGACTGTCAGTGATGTCCACTGTTTATATATACATGAAAATTATTATCATGAATCTAGATGGATAGTAACTAATCAATAATTGAAACTTCAACCCAAATTCCCACCAGTCGGCGTCCCAAAGTGGTAAAGCAAAACGAACACGGGACCCCACTGGGGACTAAGCCATACACATTGGCAACTGGCCGTCCCTATTTCCAAGAGATAGTTTGAGACACAAGGCAAATGCAGATAACGCTTGTCATGGGGATCGAGTTTACTTTATTTCATGCGTCTTCCTGGCGAGACACTGTATTTGGTATACGCAGTGTGCTTTGTTCAGAGTCTATCGACAACCGGGATTACCCGCTTGGCTATGAGGATAATGGACGGCGAATGTGGAAGGTTATCTGCTAGGGTAATAAAATAGATAGTCTCCGATGGGGACTGCGTAACCATATAATATTTGTGCAATCCGGGCAAGTCAGTGCATAGGAGCAAGGAGGCAAACAGTCCTGCTATATTGAAACATCTTATTTCACAACTCTGAGACATCCAAGGACAAGATATCTTTTGAGACTTTCTATTCGAATCAATTCCCCAAAAGAGAGTGAATAATCCCACTAAATATACTTGTCAACCGCAAAACGAGTCCTCAAAGCTTCGCCGTAGCGGTAAAACAACCACGGCAATGGCATGAACGACAGCGTGATGAACCCCAGCACACTATCCCCCCAGCCCAGTCCCAGAGTATCATACAGAGGCGCGGCAGCAAGATCCAGAAAGGCACCAAAGGGCGATCGGATGAGGAGGTTGGCCGCTAGGGTGGACGCTGCCGCCGTCGTCCCAAAGGCATCAACGAAATAGATCTGGCCTGGGATGACGACGAATAAAGAGCCAAAGCCGATAATAAAAGTCCCGATTATTGGCACTATCCAGTGTGCATGATACTGTGCGCTCCAGCCATACATGAAGCAGCCAAATGGGGCGATAGGACCAAGCCACTTCATCAAGATAAGGCGTTGTTCAGGCTGGACGGCGACTCCGCCTTGCGTCTGTCCCAAAAACTTGTCGCTAAGAATGGAGAAGAGAATCAGACCGAGAAACATGTCGAGGTAGGCCAATCCGGAAGTTCCAGCGTCGAATCCGTACACCCCTTGAAATACCGAAGGGAACGTGGTGAAGTAGGAAGATGAGGCCGAACATAATGCCAGTGTATAGCGAGATAAGAGGAGGATTGGCGAGAAGACTAACAGCTTCACGGGACGTGTAAGGGCATGCAAGAGCATTTGGGAGGGTGACTCCTGTTGTTCCTTTTGGTCTCGGCTATCCTGACATTCCCAGCCTTTTTGCGATTCAGCAAGACAACCGCGCTTGTCTCTCGCATACAGACGCTGGTGGCAATACCAAGGGCTCCGGACTGATGGTGAACTTGGTTAGGATTATATCATACATAGAGACAATTCCCCTTACCAATATCAGAATGATCCGAAGCGTCCAGCGCCAGCCTGCGTATTGGGCCATATGTGCCCGAGACGCTTATGTTGTACATTGCCGTGGAGGTATTTCTGCGGAGAGACGCTGAGATCGGGGTATGGATGCTCCTGGGGATGATAGTACAGCTGGCAATGCATATGGGCTACCACCGGGATCCGCATCATTTCCCCAGCATGTCTCCATTTACAGCGGAGATGTGCAAACGCGTCTGGGCTACGGTCGTTGAGCTTGACATTGGAATCTCTACTCAAATGGGCCTTCCTCGACTGAGTAAGCATTGGCAAACTGACACAAGAGGGCCCGCGAACCTTCACATCAAAGATTTGGATTGAGACACAGTTGCTATGCCAGCTTCGCGTCCCGAGACCGAACTCACTCCCATGCTGTACCGTCTTGTGAAGGCAAGAACAATGACAACAATTGGCTCCGTGTGGGATCTTGTGACTGACACAAGGCAATGTCCCTACACGGAGATAATGAAGATGGATAGCATGCTTCAAGATGGCCATAGCGCAATCCCACCATGTCTCCAGTGGGTTTCTATGGCCAACTGCATCATGGAATCACCGCAAGTGATCATGCAAAAGGTGTTCCTGGAGATTATGTTCCACCGTGCGCGAATTGTGTTGCACCAGAGATATCTATAGGTGGCAAGCAGACACGCAGAATGACTACTCTTAGCAGGCATGTCTAGATGCCGCGCTCAAACTTCTCGACTACCAGCACGTCCTCGAAGAAGAGATGCAGCCATTCTGCCGATTGTACCAGGAGCGATGGCGAGTTTCCTCTCTGGTTAACCATAATTTCCTGCTCGCGACTAGCATTCTGTGCTCCTACATACAGCGAGCTGGTGCGCAAAGTAAAGGAGACGCAGGCGTCGTAACCGAGGCGACCATCTGGACGTCACTCCAAAAAACATACGACATCTGGGTTCATTCGAGCAGCTCTTCGAAAGAGGTACAGAAGGCAGCGAGAGCTCTGAGGGTCATTCTCGAAAACCGCAATTGTATCATTAGTGACAGTGCAAATGACGAGACAAACCCTTTGCTTTTGCGCGTTCCGCCGGCATCATTTCATGATGGTCCCGTCTGTCCGGACCCTGAAGGTAAGTGCAGGAGCATAGCTTCCATACTTTACTCTAGACTGCGGCCTAATGATTGTATGTTCAGGGAGTCGCACCCGTTTCAACATTCAATTCCCCGTTTTCGGTGCGACGGTGTTGACTAATTGGTCTATGGCAAACGACGACACTGAAGGCTTTCCGATCACGACACCTGCTTCTAGTGTCGACTGGCAAATGATAGACAGTAAGCCCTTTGGCAGCCCGTTTTTCTTCTGGCTTAATTCACAAATTCCAGCCTCGATAAACGGTATGCAGAGTCACGGTGGCGAGGGTTTTCAGTTTTGCTGATGGTGGTGCAGGACGTTAATCATGGGTCAAATCTCGGATAGACAAACTGTATAAATGTTGGAAGGGTCCTATTAAGCGCGAATGTGGAATCCGTTCGTCCTAAATGAGTTGAGTAATGTAGTTTAGCAGGCTATCATGGAAAGGGTCGCATGACGAGCAGATTGAAAGTCCAGGTCGAAAGTTGCCGAAGATTTAAGCAGATGCATAGGAGTGACTTCTGTTATTCTTAAACCTTCCTGAATTGATGCACAGTAATCAGATACAATTATCACCCTTTCTCCCACAAAAAAGTCCAGTCTATGTTGGCATGGCTCTGACATAAATGTTGGTGCTACTTGACGATTGTGAACAATCTCCTACTCCGATATTATATTCCTAGTACATCCCCCACAGAACCGGCTGGCTCTTTATATTGCCGTTGCAATTCATATCACCCTTTGCACCAATCACCCCATCCCTACCAAACTGAGCAATAGCGTTGTTGATGATATCAATGACATCCTGGCCGCCGGCCTTGAAGTTGACGTTGCCGTCAGTCTTGGTAGCCTCGACGCCGAAATGACAGCTTGCATGACTGGCAATCTCGCGCTGGTTATGGCCGACAACCTGGGTGATCCAGCCGGTGCTGCCATCACCCTCGATGTTCTTGATGACCTGGCGGCAGTCCTCAACCTTGGGCGATGCGTCGCTCGTCTGGTCCACAAAGGTCGAGTCCCCGCACTCGTCCTTGCCCGGCGGGATATCGCAGGGCCAGTTCGGGCTCGAGTCCTTGTTGGCCGTGTCCCAGGACTGGAAGGCGCGCTCGGGGCTGCAGACAGGGATCCGCATGAAGCCGGGGCTCGTGACGTCGACCTCCATCAGGTCGGACATGGTGCCCTCGTTGGTCGGGTCTCCCACCTTGGCGCCGTTCTCCCTGCCATTTCCGATCCAGGTGCGGACGGAGCCCTTGACCAGCTCGGTCTTCGTGATGCCGTTGTAGTTATGCCCGTCGGGGATGTACTCGATTCCCTTGGGCGCAGAGAACTTCTGGTCTCTGCAGATTGTCTGACAGGGGCCGACATCGGTGACGCGCTCGCAGGTGCATTTTGTTGCATCGCCGTCCGGATACGCCAGGTAGTACTGCCAGTTGTTTACACAGACACCCGTGGCGCCCATCGTGTCGTTGTCAAGGTAGTCGCTGAGATCCTTGTCTTCATTACAAGCGTGACCCGCGTCGATAATAAATGTGTACGAGCCAGATTGTCGCCACAGGGCGGGGAGGGCGAAGCCAATGATACACTTGTTGATGTTGGCGAGCAGCTCATTCTGTTCATTTCCCGTCGTGGGGAGGTCGCCTTCCTTCTTACCATTGATGAGCTTTCCATCAGACATGGCTTGCCAGAGAGCGTCAATCGCCACGTCGGATCCGCTGAAGAGGTCTTTCAGCGCAAGCGACGTAATATTGCCCAGCCATAGACGACCTGCCCCAGATAGGCTGAGAACTCATCCTGTTTCTCCGGAGTCCACTTAGCCGCGTCCCCTCCAGGTAAGGCGTCCTTGGCGATAGTTGTACTTTGTCCGATGAGGGTCATGGCGGTATCCTTTGCGTTATCCAGGGCGCTGCCGGTCTTCCCAGCAAACCAATCGTCCTTCTTCAGAATCGTGTTGAAAAACGGACCAGCAGTTCCCAGGGCGCCAAGCGTGATCACGTCGATGAGGATCAAGAGCCAGGTGTCGTCTTTTTCCGGCGGGATAGGCGCAAACTTGTTCTCCATATCGTCGAGCGCCGTGCTGACAATGGTGAGAGCCTTGAACAAGGTGTCGTAGTAGCTCTTGTACATTCCATGGATTTCCGCCAACGAGTTCGAGATGAACATGGCCGCGGGGCCCGAGGTGTCACTGTCTGCACCCTTTTCGCACTCCACGATGGTGCAGCCCGCAGTGGTCATGACACCGCAGCCCGCCTGACCCCCAAAGCGGGTGGTACTCTCGACTGACTCGCTGAAATTAACACCACCGCGTTGAGAATCGGTGTCTTTCCAAATCCGGACAATGTCGTCCCATGCCGCGTCTGCGCCCATCAACCTCCACCGTTGCGAGGGTGTGTAGTCGAGGAAGTCCACAACGGCCGGGGCTGTGCAGTCAAAGTCAGTCCAGTTCCCGTTCCGCGTGTGGTCCGTCTTTGGGTCCCCTCCGGCCCTGGCAAGTTCGATGAAGTTGGTCCAGCTGTACGCCGGCTTGGGGACATCGTGGTACGTTTGCAGGTCGGTGGCCCAGTCAGTGGTGCCTCCCAAGCCCCAGGCAGCGTACAAGGAGGCGCGCGCCTTTTTGGTGGCGGCGCCCATGTAGCCGACCCACTCATCATTATCATAAATGAGGACGTCGCTGTTGCTGGTTGTGTCGACATAGCTCTTGACGACTCGAGAGGAATCCTTCATGATCTCGGCGATTTCAGCATCGGCAAGGTACCCAGCTGTGCCAGTGCATTTGCCCTTTTCGCGTTGGAATTCAAGCGGTCGCCCGTGTACAAACAGTCGGGGCCCCAGCAATTTGCGTCCGCCATCTTGAAGGATCGCCCGTAGCTTGTCACACCAACAATAACCTTTTCGCCAGGAACACCTGACTTGGTGATCATTGCCAATGACTGTCGTGTCTCTGTCAGGTTGACCTGGCTGCGCAGACAGTTACCCGTGGCACAGCCTTGGGAGTTACTGTTATGGGCATCCCACTGCCCATGGAGATCATAGGTCATGTAGACAATGTAGTCGGTGACCTTGGCAATGTCCTTAATAGGGAACTGCTTCAAGTACCAGTAAGAAGCAGGAGCGGCAATGGAGACGGATTTTCCCGGCAAAAGGTTCTTGAGAATGACAAGGAAGGCCAGGTAGTTGGGACCGTCTTCCTCTGTACCGGGGTCGAAGTCAGGGAGGTCAGGCGCACCGGGGTACTCCCAGTCGATATCGACACCATCGAGGTCATTTTCCTTGATGAAGTTGGCGATCTTTGTTGCCATCGTGAGCCTGTTCGCAGGTTTGACACCGTTGCGGAAGATCTGGTATGTCTCAGGCATGGTTGAAAAGTCCCAGCCACCGAATGAGAGGATCCGCTTGACGCCAGAGATTCTCTTAAACTCGCCGAATTGGTAGGTGGACAGCACGTCGCCGGTCTTGACGTCCCACGAGTCAGTCAGGGTGCCGAAGCCGAAGTGGAGGTGCGTGTACTGCGAGGTATCGATCTGTGAGGCGTCTTGGAACAGGCACTGTCTGCTCAGGCAGTAGCCTTCATAGTAGGCGATTTTGACCCCGCCTGATCCAGAGCCCCTGACGACATCCATCCCGCAATTAGAGATACACCCGTAGGTGCCTGGCTTGGCAGTGCCTGGGGCGCCGGTGTTGGTATCGATGCAAAAGTCCGCGGTGATACCGCACTGGCCCCAGATATTGCAGCATGCGTTCAACGGGCAAGGGTTGAGATCGGCGATGTCCGAGCCATCCGTTGGTGGGTTTGTGCCTGGCTCCTGCGGACCGCACACTGCATTGGGGATCTCCGCAGGGAAGGGTGGCGTACCATGCACTCAAGCACATGACCGTATCCTTGAACAGAATCTCGCAACCATTCCAGCCCCAAGTGTTCTTGTTGAACTTCTCGAGATCTTCCTCCTCGAGACTGTACTCCGCAGCAAGGCTGTCGCAGTTGTCATCGGCCTGGATCTGGTATGCCTTGCACGAGCCGTCTTCGTTGGGCTGGGGGCGGAAATCAGGAAGATCTCCACTGGAGCAGCAGACGTGCTGCTTAGGCTTCAAGTTGGAACAGAAACCTTCGCCAGGGTTGTACTTGGTGAAGTCGGCACCCGAGATGCCGCATTTCACTGCCAGTTCTGGGCAGCCGGTGCCAGCGTCAACCTGTACAGTCCTACACTCGCCGTCGGCCCGGGTAACGAGGTTTCGAGCCAGATTGTGAGCCAGGATAGTTGAATTGGAGGTCGTGTGGTTCCCATTCAGTAAGCGGCGTAGTGAACTTGGCCGAGCCAGCGAACTTGGTGGACCCCGAGAACGACAGGCACGTTGCGTTGGCCCAAGCCTTGATGGTACTTTGGATGGGGGCGAAGGTCCCATTGCTGGTCGCCATGATACCAAACACGTGCGTGCTATCGTAGCCCTCCTCGCAGAGCTGCATGGCCAGGCTTGGCGTGGAGACCTCGAGCTTGTCAAGGTTATCTTGGAACAGCTTCAGCGCAGACTCGCTGAGCCCCTGATTCAGCAGACCCTGCCCAATATACAGGCCAATCGTTGCCTGTACAGACTGGCCATAGATGATAAACGGCCTGTCCGTCCGCCCATGCCCACCCTCGGCATACCGGCGCATCTGCTTAACAATCGACCGCAGTCCAGCAGCCGCCAGGCCGAACCCCTCATGCCACCAGCCGAGTTCAAACACAACATCAACGAACTCGGCGGAAGCAATCCGCGCAGTGGAGGCAGGGAGACTGGCAAAGTCTGGCCCATATGATGAGCAGGCCTGGATGCGGTGGGTTCCGTTCTGGTCATCGACATCGTCGAACAGGGAGAAGTCGTAGAACATGGTCTCCTTGCACTTGTGGATCTGCTTGAAGTCCGCGTACACGGACCAGTTTCCCGTGTTGGGACCAGCGTCGCTGCAGCGCTCAGGGCAGGCCGAGGCACTGCTGCGGTAGCTCGGACTGGCCGCTTTGCGGAAGCCCGGGTTTGTAGAGGCTGCAGTTGGCCATGTGGAGAGCACGAGGGCTGCTGCCGCGCCGAGCCAGGTCAAGGCCACCATGGAAACAAAAATCAAAAGAACAAAAAGTAGAAAAAAAAAAAAGAATGTCTTTATTGGTAGGAAAGAAAAGAGCGTACAGGTTGTGAAGGGAGTAAAGAGCGTTGGTGGAAGCGCAGATCAACCTGGGACGATTGAAACGCCCCCAGAGGCGATTTATACTACATACATATGCTTGAGCCACTGGGAATCTCGGAGCCCTACTCACTCATTCCCTTCCTTCACAGTCTCAGCTCAGCTCATCTCACGCCCAATAGCACTGTTGGAAACAAATACAAGCCAAATACATCAAAGCCTTTCATACCTAGCGTATTATCAGCCTAATGCCAGTGATGGTATGCTGTACGCCAATCTCCTAACAATCCTTGGCGCAATTTCTCTCGGGCACTGACTCAGTGGCAGACTACAGTAGCGTAGAAGATATCCCCCGCCGAGCCAAGCGAGCATCTGATTGCGACCTTTACGTGAGGGTGGGGGTTATCTAGGTAGACTACCTTGTTGTCATTGACCGGTAGTAGGTACTTTGTAACTACACTGTTCAAGCCTAGTTAGGTGGACTGACTTGGCAATAGACGGAGGCTGCAACACTCGAGCCTCCACAATCTATAATCCACACTAGTATGCACTATAGTTTGTTGAGTCTGTGTCTCGATTCTGAATCTGGAAATTCGGACTACTTCCGTCCAGCACGGACCGGTGCCAGGCAAATAGGGAGGATCGATGTGCCTCAGCCTGGTGGCCCAGGTCAGGTGGTTAGAGTAGTGTTCATACTAGGGCATTATGCAGGGGAAGGCCTTGGTGCAGGGGACTACCTAAGCAGCTAATTTAACTAGCCTCTGGCTTCGGTTCGGGCTGATGCGCATTATCACCTAGCGCTTTAGGGCGTTTTCTGTACGGTAAGGGCTGGCGACTTACAGAGTACGCCGTGCCGTGGAGCCGAGTAGGGTATCATTTGCCAAGAAACGACTTACAACTATTTAGTACTATCGAAGTAGTAACTACTGACTACTTGGGTATCCAACCGGGATTGGTGAATTCGGATGGAGTTCTGGGATGTGAATGTCAGGTACTGTATGGTTGAGGAATTGGTCTGGATTATAGGGCTTGGGCTGCGGGAAGGGATGCCTTTTTCATCCAAGGGCGCACCCGGCGTGTATACTCCGTACATGTACATGGACCTACAGATACAGGGCTTGGCCTGCATACATGAAATGAATTCAGGCCCACTTACTCTACTCAGCTCGTCTAGACTACATAGTGGCGTGGTGGGTATTTCGCGTGGAGGACCTTGGTCCGCCTGGGGAGAGCTCATGTTGCGACTACTTGCTATGCTGTCGATTATGGATGCCCTTGTAACTGCCTAGTCAAAGCGGTTGTGTTCCGGGAGGCGTGTACAAAAGGTATAGGGGCAAGTACAAGGAAAGCAAAGCAAGGCTGGGCTGGATCCAACATAAGCAAAAGTATCCATCTACAAGAGCGCAAACGCAACAACACCGAAAGCAGCTAGGAAGCAAGGTACACCAAGTGCAGCCAACTGCTGAGCACCATTCTCCTCCGCAGGACAGTCTTCAGGCGGGTTAGGGTTTATCAGACGATCGCAGAGCAGTTTCTGGTGAACGGCAGCCATACTCACCGCGGAATCAGCGTCGATAGCGACGCGACAGGGGTCCGGGGTGGTGCGCGTGGCACTAGCAGTCGAGTTGGCCGTGACGACGCAAGTGTCGCGGCCCGCGGCGTTCACACCTGGGGGGGAATGCATGGTTGTGTCGTTAACATTGATCGCAACCGCGTTCCTGTCTTCGGGGCAGGTGGCGTTGGCGGTGGCCGCGATGAGATCCACTGTTTTGGGAGCGGAATCATCGATGGTGAAGTGCTGCCACCAGGAGTAGTAGTGTTCGAAGACCCCGTCGTGTTCACCACCATTGGCCAGCGCCTCCTCGTCGCAGCTTTGCCAGTAGAGCTCCCAGGTCACGATCCAAATTCCCGTGGTGTTGAGGTCCCGGACGTACTGGTATGCCAGGTAAGGGTCTGCGCTGCTGGACCAGTTCGCCCAGCGCAGATCGTGGTTTAGGGTGGTCTGATTGTTTCTGTTAGTGTCCTTGCGGATGTCATAGGAGATGCGCAGGTTGAGGAGTTCTGCACTCTGCGGGTTCTGCACAGCAAAGACAATAGGGAACCATTCGGCTGGTGAATATGTTTCGTTGCGAGGGAAGACCAAGTCCACTTCGACTGCGTGCGCAGTTGAGACTATGGCGACTACGAGCCACCTCACTTGGGGAAAGTGCATAGCTGAGGCCGAGGTCGGAAATGAGAAAGAAAAGGGTTCTCCTTCCACTCTGAGAACGGCGAGGATCTAGCAGCGGGCAAGGCGGATGAGAATATTTGTAATGAACGTGCGTTGGCAGAGGAAATAAAATAGGGGCACTAGGCCGGTAATCTCCCAATCCCTGCCGCCGAGGCTACTCGATGGGCCATTGGGAACTGACCTTTTCTACGGCAGGGATGGGCAAAGAGAGTCATGCACCACCTACTAACAGTACTTTAGGTACCGCAGGTTAGGCTGAATCCTCGCATCCCTCCAGTTAAACACTGAAACAGCGAGACTGCGCGCCCAGAATGGGTGCCAAGAGCAGTGAACGGCCTCATTTTGAGTCTTTTGACTGCCAAGGCTTGGCGCTGCGGACAAAGGTACACTCATTGAGTCATTAGCCCTGTAGACTTTGCTAGCTTGGCTCCTTGAGGTCCGTCGGCCAATCCGCGCAGAATGGTTCCTGACTTGTGTATCTTGCTCCACCGGGAACTAACCGTACGGAGTAGTAGCCGGGGTATCCGATGCTTTGAGCATTGGCAAGCGTTATGAGGTCCGTGTGAAGTCGAGAGTGGGGACAGCTGCTGGTCTATCTACACCGAGGCGGGGATTACGCTTGCACAGCTGAGGGAGTGGAACACGGGGCTTGATGCCGCGTGCAGTAACTTGTGGTTGGGCTACTATGTCTGTGTTGGTCTTTGAGGAGGTTCAGGTGGAGCTGAGTTAGGGATGGCTTCGTATACTTGCTTGCCATTCGGTTTAGTATAGTATAGGCAATATAACAATTCATAAGACTCGCACAGAGGCTCTGTCCTCCATGACCGCCTTGAAGCCTCGTGCATCCTGGCTCCAGGAGAAGTCGCTGCCATTTTTCTGCATCGATGTTTCGACGATTGACATGAGAGCGCTGAGGTTAGAGCAGAACAGGATGGCGAGTGGATTTGCGTCTGGGGGATTCTGTTAGTCTAGAAAGGGAACAGCCAGATATTGTGCGGCCAGAATCTACCAGAAGGGGCTGTTATGGGCGCCATTTTTGCGTTGATACCATGGGCAAGTGTCTTTTCCTGGGCCATATTGTGTCGCGGACGTCTTTCCTGGTAGCTGACATGGCTGCTCAATTAGAAACCAGGGTAGGGCAAAGCAGCTCCTTTGTCCTTATGCACAAGATACTCTTATGTGATATACGCATGGTATATAGTCATTTTGGCAAAGGCTAAAGAAGAAGATATTCCTATTGCATACATAGTCCGTGTGTAACATATCTCTGAGATAGAATGCCAACGTATGGTCGATTACAGGGAGATCCTCAGTGGGGTTATGACTAATTTTACTCAATGGGCTAATGCAGGATGCCTTCTGTTCCATCAGTTGAATCATAACCCTTGCTGGGTCTTCCGAACCATCCTTACACCAGTTGAACTTACGAGTCTATCAACATATTATGTCTCTACACGTGTATCCATCTTTGGGCTAGAGATCCCGCCTCAAACGGGCCTTAGATATCAATGAAGTGAGATGGAATTCGACTGAAGCCCCATATTTCCTATCGGGCAAGGGTCGCTATCGTGATTGGCTTTGCGGCAGGGTAGGCATGCGTGGCATCTGATATAGAGAGGCAGCTGTTGTCTGGTCAGTGATTTAGACTACTGGCTCTAGGGAACTATACAAAAATCTACGATACAAGATAGGAACTGTTGATCAGTTACGCGTTCCAACCGGGAGTACCACTTCTATCTCAGCCATAGGGTTAATGCAGGTACTGCGCCTCTGGCACTCTCCTTATAAACCTTTGTCCTTCAGCAGCGCAATCAAATGCTCACCGACCACCTCACCCACGAGCTTATACCCCTCGGCAGTTAGATGCAGCCCATCATCCCAGATCTTCTCCCTGAACTCCTCTGTGGCGTCGTGATACGGGAGTTTGCCATGCAGGTCAAATGCGTGACTATCCCAGGATTAGCCGCTTCGCAGTGTTCTCAGCTTTATTGAACTTACAATCCCTCCGCTTTATGAGCAAGTATGGACGAATTCACTTCGTTTCTCCTCGTGTCAAGCTTCGTACTGACAACCGAACATCCAGGAATAGTCAGGGCGAGAACATTTCCGCCGTTGTGGAGAGCTACCTCCCACACCTCTTGTAGGGCAGGGTATATCTTCGAAGCGCGATAGCCTCTCCCGAGATCACTGCTGATATTAGCAGCAGGTTCTTAGCCGTCAGGACGAAGCAAACATACTTTGTTCCCCCTAGAATGATAACCCAGTCATAGTTGGCCATGTCAACTGTAATAGTCAGACTCAGCACTGCAAGAAAGATAATGGAGTCGACACACATTTTGTTTGGATTCGAGGCAGAAATCCGGCAGGGCTGATGACCAAATCGCCTGGAAGGCCGTCCTCGTCGACGGTGAATGTGGTGGTGGGAAAGGCTGCCTGCAGTTTATCTTTCAGTGTCAAGGCGTATGGATGGTAGTCGCATCCAAAATGGTAGTATCCGGCTGTAAGGGAGTCGCCAAAACAAAGTATCGAGAGTTCCTTGCCCATCTTGCACTCCTAACCGGGCCTTTTTGTTGGGTTACAAAAACATTAGATCGACTGTGGGGGATAGATTAGGCACTTTGCATACCCCGCGCCCATGTGACACGAGAGAACAAAATACGCCCGACCTGAAATAGCAAGCACTTATTTTGCCCCATAGTTCCTCTATGTTAGTCATTCCATCACTCATAGGGAATGGGACGTAAGCTTCCGTGAACAGATATATAAATTCAAATGGGGGACACCATAAATAATAAAGAAAACCTCCTAATCAGGGTATCCACTGCAAATGGCAGGTTGACAGGTAAATGTGCCCCTTCTCCAGGACTGTATGCACTCGGCCGAACTGTAACCCAACACTCGTAGCTCACACATTCTCACTACTTTGTTTCAGCCGGCTCATCATGGCTGAGCACCTCAAGCAATTGATCCGCCGTCAAATGATCCGAGACATGCTTCATCCGATGGACATAAACACACTTGCCTCCTCGAAAGACCCATTCGCCGCCGTTCTGTCCCCAGCTACCCCCTCGAAACGCCTGCCACCCACTCCAAAACATCTGTCTGAATGCCTTTCCAAGCGCACTGATGAACGAGATCTGAGCATAAGAGGGCGATTGAGTCATCTGCGACCTCGTCCTCTTCATATGCAGCTTCTCGTAGATCTTCCCCGTGCGGTCCGTGTAGATGGGGAACGCGGCTTCTGTCTCCGACACATAAGGGACGATGCGTTGAGAGTCACCGCAGCCGATCATGATGAGCTGTGATGGGCCGGTGGGGCTGGGGAGCGTCGCGAGGACGGAGTCGGTGAGACGCCGCGAGACTACACGGACGTAGTCCTGATCATAGGCGCAGAAGAAGTGGCGGACTTGAGAATGGTCAGTAGATGAGAAGGCTAGTAGGGCGGCGTAAGTAAGAGAGACGAGACATACTGAAAATCACAATCGTTGTGATCTGGCCTCCTTTTCCCGCAACTAGCTCTCCAAACCGGATCGGCTTGCCATTTTGGGATTGTAGTTCGAGCTCGTAGGCTTCGGCCAGCTCTTTCGGGGCTGGAAGGTCGTCACATCTGGTTATAATAGTGTCACTCATAATTCAGGTAGTCTGGATGTAGGTTACGTTGATTGTATCATCGTCTCCACGGATTTGCGGGACGATATATCAAGGGAGACCAGATGGATCATCACGATCCATTAGCAGAACTATGGTCATCCGACCATTATCCATTCAGAGAATACAGTAGGCGGTGGATGATAGTCAGCATCGCAGGCATCAACGAAGGTGGTGATGTCACGATATTATTTTGACTTTCCCCGTGAACCAAGAGGCTGGAACTAGATATGTCATCTTTTAGAGCACAGGAACAGACTATCTAAAGATGGGTCTTGGCATGTTCTATCATGGGGAAGTATATACAAGTGAGTTTGTTCATGCTATACCTTCAAGATGCACCTCTTGAGATAGATAGAAAGCTCCATACACTCCCCTAATCTAATCGGATGCATATTGGTCGACCAATTGCAAAATACACCGTCATACCTCTTCAGTCTCTTGATGAATGTGTGTTCATGAAGTGTTTAAGGATGTAGATATATTGTTTAGGGAATAGCCAAATTCAGTCAATACCAATATCCAAAACTAGATTACTCTTGAGGCAGGCAAGTGGTGTCTTCTTACTTCAATTCGCCCAAGTGAGGGGATTGGAAAATCTCCTGATCAGGGAAAGGATACTCCAATATATCTCCTTCGCCTCCATCCGCGTCAAGGTTAAGGTCATTCCAGCGGCAGCCTGGTAGCTCAATCCCGTTGAAGATATTTGTCATCCATCCCCAACCCGGAAGCATACCGAAAATCAAGGCAGTCGTATGGTCTAGCCCCGCGTACGGAAGATACCTCACATTAGTGCCTGCCTCACAGAACTTGCGCACCAGAGCAGTTGTATCTTCAATCGTGGGTGCAATATCATCATTCGTGCCTTTGTAGATGTATAGCGGAAACTCAGGGAATCCGTGTCTTCCCATCACGCCGATTTCATCGAGAAGATCTTTGAACTCATATAGGAACTGGTCACCATTGTCGAAGAAGGATGAAATATTCATGTTACTGAGAGGAGGAGGGTCGCTTTCATCCTCACTACGGGGACTGCAGCGCTTCAGAGGACCGAGAAAGGCATCATGGTACTCAGGTAGAAGGTGGTCGAGCATATAGGCCTTGAGGTGAGGAAATGCGTTCATTACCCCCAGCATGGCCCAGGCGTTTAACCCTGCGGCTGGCCCCCCGTTGACGGACAGATAGGTCTTTGTAATATTAGTAGGAGGACCGCCGATCGCAGCCCCGATGATTTTAAGTTCTGGTGAGTAGCTGGGATGGAATTCAGAGGCCCATTCTGTGGCGTAACCGCCTCCAGAGTAGCCGAACATGATCGTTCTGGCCTCAGGGCTGAGGCCGGTGAGGTGTTCCGAGTTCAGTGCCGCACGGATAGAATCCAGAGTCTGGTAGGCAGTTTGCGGGCCCACGGTAAACGCGGCATTGGAACCCTCGTAGTCCGGTATATTCAGAACCGGACCCTGCTGCAAGTACGGAAGCAGATAGCTCAGCTGATTGCGGTTCCAGGTAGCAGCGGTACCGTCCACACCAAACTGGATCCCGTATGAGGGAGAGCAATTGATGTCAGGCGAGTCGTAGGCAATCTGAAAGGAGAGGAGCCGGTTGAACTTTGGGATTTGAGGGACAACTATCGTTGTGACTGTGTGGGCTGGCTGCTTATGCACGTCCCGGGTGACATACAGCAATTGAAATGCCTTGGCTTTACTTGGGAAGCCAGGGAGCAGGGAGGCGATTGTCACGTTGCGAGAATTCAGAATGGTTCCGGGGGGCAATTTTGACCAGGAGTCATCGTCCGGGGTGTAGAAAGGGTCCTCACTTGGCAAAAGAGGAACAGCCTCTGCAACAAGCACACAGAGGAGCCCGAGTACAAGAACAAGGGGAAAGAACGGCGTACAGCCCATAACGATACCTAAGTACAATTAGGGAGTTGGACAACAAGAAAAGAGAAATTCTGAATAAATGATTAAGATACTAGGCCTCGAATAGGTGCTCATATCAGACAGCAAGTTAACGGCCATATTTATAGTATTTGTAGAGGGGGGTCTTTCTTTGCTTCTTCAGGAATTCTACTGTATGTAGGGGGTAACTTCTGTTCGGCATGCTAAGAGCCAGACTCCGAATGGATCTCGCAAATAACAGGTTACATTCTCAGGCTCAGTAAAGAATGATTTCAAATATGACAGTCGCGCTCGAAAATCTTATTCCATATTGGTTACATTTGAATTGACTGAACCATTCTGACTATGGGTAGGTTCCTATTTACGCGCATTAATTCCAGCCAGCAGTAGCTTCCAGAACTAAGGTTCGAGCATCAGAGCGAATGTATGAATCTTTCAGCCCGATCAGTGGCGGCTATGGTGGTGGTGAATTCATACCCTAGCCCTGTGAGTTTGGCAATGTACGAAGGCTTGTGTTGATTCCAAATACTATCAATAATTGCTTTTGAACAGTGCAGCACTGCGCCTATCTTCTCTGCTTCTGGCAAGACATCCAATGCAGCAATGGCAAGCAGCAGGCCTCTGTTGGTACCGCTGAGCAGAAACTACTATTCGTCAGTGTGACAGGGATGGGGTGATGGGATGCCAGGCAAGGCGCATATCGTATCTCCAGCCAGCCACATATATGCGCATTGAGACGGTCCAATTAGAATTCTTTCAGTACCTAAAAAGAGAATCCGAAAATGCACACCAGCGCTAAGAGCAGCTACAGCAGCAAACTTCCCTGTAGGCATATTGGCTCGATGTTCGGATAAGACATGCCAAACCAAATACTTCATCCTCTTTGTCTGCCTATGTCGTATTCCTCAAGTGTCAGATCCATCAATATCCGGGCTCGTTCCTTCCCACAAGATTTCTTAGCTACACTTTGTTTACGTAAAATTATGCATGATAGTTTCACAAGTTGGCTGCGTGCCTCCCAGCCTGCTCAACGACACCCTCTGCGGACGATCCTGAGACCACAGATCGAAACTCAGATCATCTGAATGACAACCAACATGCATACAGTGATCAACATAATAGACACAGCATATACCATCATAAAGAGCGGCACAGCAGCCAGCTTGCAGTCAACAGTCATGCGACTCTCTGAGTCTGGTTCTTCTAAATATGCTGCCACAGTCTACGACTCTCCCAGTTGCTATGATTCGCGGAGAGCGTGATTCGAAGTGTACTCGGGTCGAACTGTTCCAAACTCCTAACTTGGAACTTTTTGGGTCCACATAGCTAGTCTATTTGGCGGCGGTCCCCGTGGTCCATTCACGCTAGTCTAGTCTTATGTCGATCGGAGAGCTCCGAATACGAGGTGATCTGTCTTGTCAGGCTTGCTCTAGTGTTACAGCTAGCTTCCCCAGTAGCGCCAAATCTTACTGTGCATTGGAAGGAGAAATGAGGTCCAATTTCTCATGGCATTCACACGCCTCAGAGCGATTGCGTAGAGGTAGAACGAGAGCTGCGTGTGAGAAGGATGGTCTTTATTGGGTATTATTTTGGAAGATCTAAACTCTGCTCATGGGGCACATGGAACTAAACATATTGTTCAGGTTCATTGCCATCATCAAATTGGTAAGTAATTTTTCACACTCATGCTAGTCCACCTAGGTGAGTCGAAGTAGAGGCAAGGAATAGCCGAGAGCAGGCGTATCTTCTCCTTGTGAAGTACCCCACGTCCCAACCATGACCTTGGCTCCAGCGAGAACGGCTACTGACCTCGAGTAGATCAGACTCGTTGGGCAACTATCCGCTCTTTGGGCTGGTTCAGGTGGGAGAGCCATGAGCGACTGCAGAGTATTGGGAACCCATTTCAACCTCCAGAATCATTTGAATCACTGCATCACTATTCAACTCTGCTTGAGCATAACCAATTATCACTGGCGCTGGTTGCGCTCTATCTACCTAGGTAACTGCACCCCGAGATCAATATACCAGGCGGGGGTGTGGCCATGACTTTTACGTACTTTCTCCTGGAGCCAAGGAATAGCCTAGTCGTTTGATCGGCCGCGAGAATTTTCTCCTCGCCATGGCTTGAGGCCCATGATCGGTGTCGTAACAGCGGTAACGCCGCGTCTTCACGAGTGGCGGTTCGCCGCCTAAGCACAGTTGCCCTATCTCCCCATCGGATGCGTTCCCCATCCATCCGGGAGTCTCGTCGAGGATCTTGATGCGGCCGACATCTCGCGCCGCAAGCAGAGGAACCTTTTCTGAGATAGAGGCCCCGATCCGCAGCATTGCAAAGGAGTCGAGAGTCCCAGTCCATCGGGGAATCCACGCGCTATAAAGAGACAATGCCAGAAGACATGCCAAGTCAAGACCTAATAATACCGAGACGAAGATAATTCCCGCACGGGAGATGTGTGGGATTTGTACATCGGCGCCCATATCGTATGATATGCCGATACTCTGCTCGTGGTAGTTGTTCGTCATGAACATGTCGTTGGCTAGAAATGCCGCCGAGGCAAAGGCGTTCTGTACTCTTTCCGAGGTTGGCCCATAGGTAGGGTCCCCAGAGAAAAGAAAAAAGTACCCCGCAACAATTGCATGCATCGTGTCGTCGTTGTATACACGATCACGGGTCCCATTACCCGTTAGACCACCGCCTGTTAGACACGGGTTACCTGGCGATGCCTTAAAGGAGGAGTGGGGGTCGTCAAGAAGTGGAATAAAAGGGATGATGTCAATACATCCACCGTAGCCGATGCCGGAGTTGGCATATGCTGCCAAGACTGTGTGTTGCACGTCGGCCAAAGAGCCTTCGCCGAACAGCGCCATGGCGATGTAAAGAAGGGGACCTTTATTGGCGGCATTGATCACGTTCAGGGTAGCGTTGAGCGTAGTCCATGCTGTATCGTTGTCTAGATCCCGACGGGTGAAATTCCGCGGGCTCCTGCCAAACGGACTTTTTTCGATCAGCGGCCCAGGCACTTGGCCATTCGCGTAGTTGGGTAGCCCAAAGTAGCCCGTCGTGGTGTGGAGCGTCAGCTTCCTCCAATATGTTCCTGGTCTGGGCACGTAATTAAGCATCCCCCCGTCTCCCGAAAAGTTCATCTTGAAATACAGCTCTTCGCTGAAATCTTGTCGAGACAATTGGTTTTTCCACGGCGATTGTGACATGTTTCCCGGCATACAGATCTCAACGTCGTATTGAAATGGAGCGTCATTGTCCTGTCCATATTCGTAGTGGAGATAGAAGGCGTCAGACGATGAGTTGCAGTCTTCGGGAAATATAGCAGCTGAATTGTTCTCCCATATGGGCGTCGAGTTGATGCGAGGAGCGAACTGCTGAAGTAAACCAGTGTTGGTACTGGTGGGGAGCTCGGCCCAGAATGGATCAGCTATAGTGGATATATTGGCGAGGGTGTTTTGGGATTTCGTCTGTAATGCCGAATAAGTGTAATAACTCTTATCGTTGAGGGAGACGGTGCCATTGGCTGAGGACCAGAGTCTCGGCTGAACCACCGTATTGACTGTCGATACCAGAGTGGCTCTGAGCTTGGTGGCATCCAGCCCAATGTCAGGTCCGCGGTCCGGGAAAAGATCAGTGAAGTCTGTGATTTGGGTGAGGCTGACGGGATACCCGACACGCTTGATCGTCTTGTACGAGAGAAAAAGCTGCTGTACCGGAGATATGGCAGCGCCTGTTAAGAAAAGAAAAGAAGGTGAGCAGGTAGATCAGGTGCAGCGAAACAGGACAATAAACTCACCTAGGAGATGCAGAAACAAGGCAAAGAGGAGCAGCGAGGACCTGTACTTATTCCATCCCCCAAAGACGAGATTCTTCAAGAGTACAAGGTCGGTCCATCCCTTGTCCGCCAGGGCCATGCTTTGCCTGAGGGTCGGGCGCTTGTCCCCTCGCTTCCGCTGGATATACACCACGGCTGTCTGCGAGCACACGGCGGAAGTCAAGGGGATGGTGAGCACGGACACCAAAGACTGGACAGTTCTCGCCGCTCTGAGATACCTCTCGCTCTTGGCGAATAATGCGTCGAGGTACTCAGGTACGGTGGTGGTGCCAAGGTGAGGGCCACTGAGAATGCGGTCGAGTTCGCTGGGTCCATAGCTATTTGCACCAATTGGGCGATCAGTGAGGATGCAGATGATGACCCAAGCGTATAGTGCTGCGGCTCCGTACAGCAGAGTCAAGAGCACGGTGTATACGGAACGTTGCAGGGGGACAGATGGATTCGGCGGGTTGGGCTTGTCGTCGCTCCCGGCGCCTTGCTGGTTGGAAGAGCCATCATCTACTGGATGACGGTCATAACCAGGCGTGGAGATAGCCGAGTTCGTAGGTTCAACCAAGCTCTCCCTAAGCTGATTATCTTGGTCATCGTGCATCTTTTCTGTTGATGTTCAACATCAGTGAACCGACTGGATCACGTATATTCCCTCAGGAAGGTAAGTAGCAGGAAGCTGCTCGCAGACACATGAGGTACAGCCAGGAAAAATCAATGTGATCGAACAATAGAGTGTACACGGGAAGAATGGGTGGTTGAACACTGCCTTGTGCCTGTGGTGGCGCAGCCGTGATGATCGCAGAGTCAGCCTCGCATTCTGTCTGTACAGTCCAAGCGGGGAGGAATCCATATAAACACTGTTATTGGCGTACAGTTGGTAGATCACTACTCGCCTATTGGACGTCGTCTTACTGGTAGCGTCAATCCATTCCCTATTCGGGCAAGAGCCGCAAAGCCCTCCGGCATTTGAGGCAAGGAATCCCGAGAGCCGGCGTAACTTATCCTTCTGAAGTGCCCCCGGGCCCACGCTTTGGAAATAAGCCCAGCTTCCTATCTCTGAGCTCGAACACGAGACCGTATAATCGTTATCGGCTGGTGGAAATAGTGTTGAGCAACTCTCCGCTTTTGGCGGGCTCAGGAGGGAGAGCCATTTCAACCTCCAGGACCATTTGAATCACAGGATCACTATTCAACTATCTGCTTGGGCATAGCTCGTCGTCCCTGGCGCTGGGTGCACCCTATCTACCTAGGTAAACTGCACCCCCAGATCAATATACCAGAACCCGCTGACCGCAGTCGCCGGCGGAGTAAAGCTCGTAATTGCCCCCTCCTTAACCACCTGCTGCCCATCCGGCGCCGTCAGCCTCATCGCAACAGGCACAGTAATGGGTCCCTTGCCCTGCGGGAGGACCCAAGAGCCATACCGCTCCTGCGGCCGGCTACTCGTGTGGTTTGGATCGTGCTCGAGTGCAACCCAGCTTCCCGAGCCACCAGCCTGTACCTCAATACTAATCACGGACCCGGGACCGTTGGTATTTACCGCGCTCAGCGCGAAAAAGTACGGCCCGGCCCCATCATGAAGCCAGATGTAGATATTCCCCGGCTTGGGACAGGGGACGCGCCGGTAGCGGATGGGAATCACGCCGTCGGTGAGACTGCCGTTTCCTTGGAGTCGGCCCATGACGATATCGGAGAGGTCCATGTGATGGGATCCTTCCGGCAAGGGACAGCCGTACTTGAAGTCGATTTCGCCGCAGTGGTCTGCGCCGCTTCCGCCTGGTCTTGGGAGATTTCTGTCAGACTGAGGGAAGGGGTCCACTTACAGCACCATTTTGAGTTTGCGTCGCAGGGGCAGCTGTCTACTACCTCCAGGACAATGGGATCGGTATATCCGCTCTCACCAACGGCGTAGTCCGTCCCGTCCGCCTTGGTACGGATGAGTTCGAAACACTCGCCGCAGGAGAGGTAGTTGTCGGGATTGCCGGATGCAGCCAGGGATGGCCAGAACTATTTAGTTAGCGGTTGTCGCTTCAGGGTTTGTGTGTGCGTACCTGAGTGTAGTAGTCTCCGTTTGGAGCAGCAAAGTTCCCGCGGAGTGTTACGTTAGTGCGGTCCTTGCAGAGCAGCGGATACGCGGTGCAGAAAGCGTCGCAGGTAGAACCCAGCATGGGGTCTGTCCAGCTGGCTGTGACGCTGTTCTTGGTGCAGAGGCCGTACAGGCCGAACCCGCAGGCTCCGCCGCTGGTCAGACCAAAGTGTGTTGAGCGCTGTAGTCATCAGTACGAATCTGAGGCATGATGTAGGGTGCTCACGCTGTAATGCCAGTCCTCGTTGGAGGTTACGGTATGTTGCTCTCCCCCTGTGGTTTTATCAGCCATGCTCACAGTTCGAAGGAGAGAACATACACATTGTCCCGGACTTGCACATGGAGGAATCAGGGCTGCCGCAGCCACCGGTACAGCTGCTCGTGCAGGACTCGGATTCATTATTTGAGAGACAGTAGTAAGGGCAGCAAACGTTATCAATGAGAGCCCACGATCCACATGAGCTGGCATTGGCCGATGGATAAGGGCTCTGTGTAGCCGTAGGACTGGGAAGAATAGTGGTCGTTGTATAGCCTGAAGTGTTGACAGAAGATGAAATAGAGCCAGAAGAAGTCCCAGTGGCGGTTGAAGCCTACTCTGCGTTATGGCTAGTATGAATAGCTGGATGGCGAGAACACTCACAGCTGTTGCTGGCGTGCACTGGTAGTAGTACGAATTGATCTCGGCGCAGGTATTCCCACTTTGGCAGCAGGTGGACCCTGTATAAGAAACGCCACCACATTGACCCCTGACTCTTAGTCAAATGCAAACTCTGACCAGAGGAAGACTTACCAAGCCGAGACACAGCTGCTCTGCGCGGCAGCTACCGCAAGCCGGGCCAGAAATATACCAAGGAGAAGCATCATTCCGTCAAACTTGATCCACCATGTTGCAACCTTGTGTTCGGAAGAAACCTGTCCAATATTTATATCCTACTTTACTATCCGTATTAAGAACGGAGAGGCATATTTACCCCGCAAATCCCCTGTGCACAGTATTCAGCCAAGTAGGACAAGCATAAGCCGAGACGGCAAAACTGCACACTCTAATCTATTTAAACCTTGCATAAAGGATAAGATCCAGGCGCTCTCTCCCGATTGGATACAGCCAAATTACCTTATTTAGCCGGATTACGCCCTGAGGGATTTGCATCAATCGCGCTCGAGGGATTTAAGGGATCGGACCGTGATTCCGTGTCAGGCTGCACATGACACATTACGGGGAAAAGACGGACATGTTGGGCTATCTCAACAACTTAGGTTATGATATTTGGAGTCAAATGGGCTTATCTACTTCTGGGTCAATGGGGTTTCCCAGTTTCCCCTCCTAGGTCATACAATAGTAGTTTGAGGTCTTGAGGGGTGGAGGATATGGGGAGCAGAAAAGATCCGTGAAGAGTCTACAGCGGTCAACTTGTCTCTTCAGGACTTTTCACGTAAATGCAGAGGATCATCATTTCTAGGTATCGTACGGTCATCCACAGTAGCGGCCGCCGGTTAGGTTATGTCGAGTTCAGGCAGGATGGCACTTACATCGAACAGGCAATAGCTGTATCTACGGAGTCGGACAGGAAAACAACGGCGATAGTTATGATTGTTTCAACGATTGTAGATTGCATAAGACCTTCCAAATGGATATATCAATCATTCAAGTCAGACAACAAAGTCATATACCGAAAATGCAGGACAGTTGCATAACTCACCCAGACCAAGTCAACCAAGCAAGCAACCAACCAACAGTCAATCAGATCTGGAAGCTCAAGATATCAACAAACACAGAAGCAGAACGCGTTCGACACCACGGACGTACCTTAATCGCGCTGTAACAAGTAAATCAGACCAAGCCACACAAAATCAATCACGCATCCTCACCTCATAGCTTATCTGCATGAGGTGGGTGGTAATAATCCGCATATCCTGGAGGATATGCAGACTCTGCTTTCCCTGGACCAACCACGCCATGCATTCAAACGATCCGTCACGCTTCAGCTTGTAAAACCTGACCTCACGACCGATGACAATCGCGCCGTGTATGGTCATCCCGCGCCCCCGTGCAATCTGACAGTGAGACGACTTCATCATCTCCTCCTTCAACTTAGCCTGCAGCTCTGCCAGGTGCCATTCCTCCTTCGGCTCAGCCTGGCAGAAGACATGGAGGAAGTTCAGGCGGTCAAAGGGGCCATACTCGCGGCCGACGGTGAGCGAGATGTGTGAGGTCTCGGATTCTTGATGGCTGCCTAGAGCGTACTTCACCTCGGTCTCGTCAGGAAGATCGGGCAGGTTTGGGAGAGAAGCATGGAGAGGGAAGGGAAAATACCTCTGTAAGAGGTGGGTCCACAGGACATATAACTCTTCGCGCGAGGGAGACTCGGGGAGAAGTGCGAGTTTCTCACGCACTTCCAATGGCAGATGCTGGATATGAGTTAGCATTTCTTCTTGGAAAGGGGTGTAATTTTGACAAACCATTGTGAATTTCGAAGTAATTGCGATGACCAGGGATTGCAGCGAAGGTTTGCAAGCAGCAGTTGGAAAAGAGGAGTTGTTGAAGGAGAGGTGATTGATGATGATGATGATGATGAGAAGATGGACTTCATGTCATTGGGTTATTTATATTCCAGTCCATGTGAGTGTCTTAATATAAAAACAAGAAGTTTCAAACACTACGGAGGGTAGACGATGGTGTCTCGAATATGTCTTGATTGCTAACAAAGACGACAATGCGACTGGTTGATACAATTCTTTGACAGTAAAGATATGTCTACAAAACGGACGGGACAACTCAACAAAGGCATTGTTCTCTGCAATGAACAACAATGCCATTCATTCTGGCCATGTTGCAAACAGAGACAACAAGTTACTGAGGAACAGACAGATTCTGGTGCAGCTCCTTGCGCTGGACAGCCCCGAAACGGAGATTGCCGACGTCGAATATCTACCACCATTAGCGAGATGTCTTCAACACAACATAAAGACAAAGACATACTGCGTAAATTCCCTTGAGGAATGTGTCACCAAGGATATCCATTGTCATACTGCCTCTGCTCTGGATACCTCCGTAGACATATCCCGATTTGGCCTCGGCGAAGCCCAGATCCTCCTTTTGCACGACGAATTGCTTGTCTCCAACGGCAAACGAGACAACAGGAAGTTTGTCCTCTGTCGTGTTGGACGGGTAAATATACCCCTGGCTATCCTGGTCGTAGTGCGCCCCCGGGATAGCATCATAGATTGCCTGACACGTCTCATCATCGACCAGCGCCAACGTCGTCCCCGTATCAGCTATGGCCTTGTTCCCCGACCGCGCAATTGTCTTGCCATTCACAGTCGCTGAGGCAGAGTCAAAAAGCCAGAATCTTTGACTGTTGTCGATGGGAGTGTAGTATACCTCCTGGCCCGACGCCGTCACGGTATCCTGATCGATGAACCCAAACGTGTAGAATGACTCCCCCTTATCCGGCTCATCCGCATCTTTCCAGGACCCCAACTTCGCCGTGAACAGTTCCGCCGATTTCGGGATGTCCTCTTGAGAGGTCATGTTCTCGACAGGAGTGTGGACAGCCTGCGGCTTGACCGTGTTGATATTGCTAAATGCCAGTCCCAGCAAGCCGTCGCCAGTTCCCCGCTGGAACTGTGCGGAGAGGGTGTCGGCCAGTTCGATCGCCTGGTTCTGGACCTTCAAGCCGCCGAGCGAGATTGTATCTGTACCTACCGTACCGGAGGCAGAGGAGCCATCACCGTAGGAGATCTTCCATGTCGAGCCAGACTGTTCTTTGTAAGTGCTCGACTTGCTTGGGTCGAAGATTGTGCCGGACTTGTGCTGGGAGGTGGTCGCCGAGGGGAGGTTGGTTGACCAGACCTATTCCTTAGTATTTTGCAAGTGTTAACGAGATATGTAGTGTCTCACCCATAGGTCCGCGGATCCCGTGTCAAAATCCAGATTAAGCGTCTGCGCTGGAGTACCGATACTCACTGGCGCCAGATACATGGCGTCATTCTGGACGTCGTCGGCGCCGACTTCGCCTGTCTGGTCTGTATTCGCGATTCTCTTGCGCAGGATGTGCTGAATGCGAGCTTTGCCACCGACAGGCAGGTTTGTATACTGCCGGCCTGTCTGGTGAAGCGAGCTGCTGATAAAGTATGGCCCGCCCTTTGTTGGGGTGAAGCGGTACTTGCGCATGAGGTGGACATAGGACTTGGTCCCCGACTTGCGGTAGTGCGGGTTGGGGAGGAGCTTGATCTTGGTGGCCATTGTGATTGTCATTTTAGTGTGGATGGTGATTGTAGATTGACGATCGAGTCGCAACATGCTCGTCTTAAATGTCTTGCTGGTCTAGTCTACCCCTCACAAGCGGGACGTGATGCTGTGGCGGCCTTAGCGTGTTGGAGATTCTGCACAATGACATGTTTAGCCCACTATTGTTCCATACGGGAAGGTGTTATCGAGTGATCTGCAGGAATGCGTGGCCAAGGACAGCCAAGCCAAGTCTTATTTTTGCTTGTTTATGGAGACGCATTGACATTGATGGTGTCATTCATATTCAATAGAGTCATAGTCATCTCTTGATCTGTCTATTCACTATCCTCCCCCCCCCATCTCGACCTGCCATTGCATTTTCTGGCCATCTACAGCTTCCAGCGTGACCCTCCCCTCTCCTGCCAGACATCGGACTAGCTCCTTCACAAATGATTGCTCCTCCTCCTCCAGCATTCTAACATCCGGCCTCCACCTTCCCTCTTCGTACTCCTCCTTCCAAGCATTCAGCCTATCCTTTTGCCACCGCTCTGAATATCTCGCCATCTCATACAACCCATTCCACTGTTCCAAATTCGGCTGCGTTCTCGGCATAAATCCATAGTGGTATATTTCCGTAAAATTCCACTCCCAAGGCTGCTCGATATACTCCCCTGTGCTCGAACAACCTTCCAACTCGCACGCTCGCTTTCCTCCGGCATCTCTCAGAACGCGTATCACCGCAGGAAAACTCCGGTAGGCCTCCGCAGCTCGAGCGGGCGGACCCTGCGCTTCATATACACGAGGTTCTGGTCGAGAGCTTGGTTTCTACTAGCTCCGGACTTGTGGGCCGCCAGCCGTCGTATGTGTGTGCGGCGGCTGATTTCTCCCCACTGGAGGGCTTTATCTAGGACGGTCCCTGGTGTGGGTTTACTGTGCTCGAGTTCGTTGATGCGAGCGGCTAGGCCCAGGGAGAGGAGAAGTGTTAGTGTGAGTGGTTTTCCGCGTTCTGCGGCGGCGAAAAAAGTATGGTAGCTGTTGGCATTGGGGAGATAGTGTTTTGTATATGCTTGCTGGATATCAGGGTTCAGATGATGGAGGAATGTTCGGATCAGATCGTGCGAAGCCTGGTCAGTTAGGGCGGTGTTGTTGACGATCGAGAAGAAGATGTCCCTTCGCCGGTCGTTGAGGACAAGCGTGTCGGCTCCCTTGCTCAGGAGGAAGTGGCCTCGTCGTGTCGGGTCGAGATCCGTCTCGAGGGCGATGGTTAACGGAGTCGCGCCGCGGCGGGTCTTTGCGTTGATGTCTGCTGGAGGAGAGTGGGCGAGGAAAATCTCGCATGCGGCTTCAAATTCCTCCTCGTGGTGGTAGATGGTGGCTAACGAATGCAGTGGAGTATCTCTTTCAAACATGTTTGGGATCTCAATATCTGGCATGGCGTTGACGATTTTCTTCATGGTTGACAGGTAGGAATCGGGATAAGCTAGACGTGGTCCAACTATGGACGCCCACGAATGTAGAACTGTATCTCCGGCTGACAGGACGGATTGACTTAAGTCTGCCCCTGCGTCTAACAGCGCAAAGATTACCCCTACGTCCCAGACTCCCAGATTGGCAGCCGCCGCAACGGGAGTCAGTGGTGGATATGCCTTGTCTTTGGCATTGATATCTGCGCCTGCATCGACAAGTATCTTGACCAACTCCGTCATTCTCCCCAGATGTTGCTCCCAGTCGCTGTGACGGATCCAGTAGTGCCAGTGGTGAGGAAGATAGCCATGTCGCTCGGGGAAGTACTTTGTGGTTCCATGCAGCGCGTTGCGCCCCATGGAGTCGACTAGACTACCATCGGCACCGTGAGATATCAGGTACCTGGCTAGAAATGGTTCACCAAAGTACGCGGCCAAGAACAGGGGAGTGGTGGATGCATCCGAGGTATGATAGCTTGCGTTGAAATTGGCACCCAGAGGAAGCAGGGCTTCGACTGCTGTCATGTTGCGGAAGAAGCAAGCCCAGTGAAGAGGTGTCCCGTGGGGAAGCTCAAATGGACTGTCGCTGTTAGATCGTTCTCGAGAGGAAGATAGAGAACATACTAGTGAAGAATCTGGATCTTTTCTGGGAATCCGCCACTGTTCTCCTTGACAACAGGCTCGATAGTTGCGTTGATATTCGCGCCTCCCTCGATCATTCTTCTTGCGATTCCAGCAATAGAAGAGTCAGGAATCATAAACAGCCAGTGCATCGGACTCACCTTGTCCTGCGGCGTGACAGTCAAAGTGTCGGCGCCCTTGTCAAGCAATAGTTCAATTATTTTCGCATGGCCAGCTTGGAATGCCTTCTACAGCGGCGTCTCTCCCTTCTCATTCTCCACATTGACGGACACTTGTCCCTCATCTAGTAACGCTTGAACGACATCAGTAGCTCCCAATGCGGCCGCAGCGTGTAGGATCGTGTTTCCTTTCCGATCAACAATACTTCCATTCTTCCTCTCCCACTTCAGCGCTTCGTCCCTGTCCCTCGCAGCCTCGACAACATCTTTCTTCCCCACAAATGGATCTGAACAGAACCCTCCATTGGCCCTGAACTGTTGACGTACTTCCTCGATCTTCTCCTTCGAGTAACTAGGACTTGCAAAGAAATACCCCTCGGAAATCGCCTGCAACATCCACTCCTCCAACACATCCTCCGCAAACTCCAGCTTTTGACCATGCGCCGCCATGATCTGCGCATATACCGCCCTTGCAGGCGAGTATCCCGCCCTGGCTGCCTCGGCTAGATACGTCAGCAACCGATCGAGGTACGAGGGCTTCGCGCCGGTGACCGTCTGTGCCAGCCCAAAGAGCACATCGCCGGGGAAGGGCGGTGCGTTGCCCTCTTTCATCAGGGCATATTGCTCTTCCAGCTCTGTACGAACGGTTTCATCAAGCCGGTACCAGAACAAGGGACCCTTGTTATAGATCGGGTCGATGATCCCGACGTGCTTGTTTGTAGGTGTCAATTGGATGGAGGAGAGCCTAATCGTCAGCCTATTCCAATCATACAGTGGAGCGTAACTTACCAAGCTGCGTATACCGGGCTGTCGGTTTTGATCAAATCCGGGCTAGGAAGTGGCCGTTTCCGTGGATCTTCGGACAGGAGCTTTGATATCGCTTTGCGCAGCTCCAGGCGTATGTTCTTCGGAATGTCCTCCTGACCATAAAGCAATTCGAAAACCTGATCAGGAACATTCTCCGGATCCTCATCCAGAACAGGCGCCTCGCCGTTCCCCGTAAAGATAGACAGCAACACCAGCCCAAAGCTATACGCGTCAAACCTAAACATCAACTCCGACGAAAACCCCCCAAACCTCCCCAGATCCCCATCCTCCACCTCCGGCGCCAGCCACGCCTGCGTGCCCCGGTAATCACTCAACATGAACTTCGCATCCGGCGCCTCCAAATCCACACAGACCCCAAAATCACTCAACTTCTCCCGGAAGGGCACGCGCTCACTCGGACCCGCAAACACAAGCACATTATCCGGCTTCACGTCCCCATGCACGATCCTCAGATTATGCAGCGCCTCCAGCCCATTCGCGACGTCCAGCGAGAGCTGATACCTCACCTCGACGGTGCGCTACTCCGCGCCCAGAAAATCGGATAAAGGCATCATGGCGGCCTCCATGAACAGCACCGGCACCGCCATATCCGCAAATGGGAAATCGAAACCCCACGCCAGCAGACTGGTGATGTTTGGGTGCGCGTGCAGCACGGGGTTACATAGCGAGAGGACCTCCAGTCCCAACGTGCGCAGCTGCAGGCGGTAGTCCGTGCTGGCTGCGAAGCGCTGCTCGGCTTTACTGGAGAGCGGGACATTGACGCGCTTTATGACCTGGCCTTCGTAGATGGGGTCGGTGAAGACAGTGAACTGGTTGCCTGCGCCGATTTTGGTTCCTCGGGTGGACAGATTGAGGGCTTTTAGGATCCGGGGGCCGTGGATTCCTGTTTGGGCGAGGAGGGCTGTGAACTGCGAGAGGGTGCTGAGGACGGGCGACGAGCCGTTGCGGGTGGCTGTTATAGCGGATTCTAGGGGGTTGATCCATGAGGATGAGTTAGAGGAGAGGTTGAGGCTGCTCAGGTCGAACTCGTCGGTGTCTGTGGTGTTGGACCAGGCTTGAAGCGATGGAGAGAGATCGCTGCTGTTGATGGTGTTGTAGCTGTCTTCCTCTAGGGAATTAAGGATTTCGTCGTAGGCAGAGAGGTCGGTCATTTTGAAGTCATCTAAAGTGATAGAAAACAGATATTATCACTTCTGCGGGGTCATGTTTATAAATATGAGTAACAGCCAATATTTGGAGTAATTGTCAGCCTCATCCCACTTTGCGCCGTTAGTGCTGATGGCCAGCCTCACGACCCAACCCCTCTCGACTCCGTCTGATATTCTCCTCTTCGTCGTCAACCGAAAGATCAAGCAAAATGGACTTCTACGGTACGGCAGTGACAGCCATCACCCAAGTCTACCAAGTCACCATCTTCATCAAAGGCGTCATCTCCGACATCAAAGCCTTCGACGACGACCGGGTCGAGATCCAGCTGAAGCTCAATGTCCAACTCTCGACCTTGCTCTTCTTCAAACGCACCTTCTTCGACCCCGAGCATGGCCTCCTGCTCCCGGGAAAGGTGGACCCTTTCATCGCCGACACGGTCCAAGGGCTCCTGGTGCAGATGCGAAAGACCCTTGCCGAGTACGAGCTCGTGGCGGCAAAGTACGGTCTCGTGGACGAGGATCTCGCCATTGAGCCTGAGAAGCCCGCCAAAGCGCAGGAGTCGCTGCTGGAGCGCGCAAAGAGCAAGGCCCGATCGCTCAAACTCAAGGGCTACGACTGGTCGCTCTTTGACAGGAAGAAGCTGAACCGCATCCTGGAGGAGTATACAAAGTGGTCCGGGGACCTGCGCAATCTCATGCAGCACATGTCGCAGGATACGTTGGCCAGGATGGCGGAGAGCGATCAGCATGGATTGAAGAGCAGTGGTTTGGAGCCGGTGATGAAGCGCCGGACGCTGGCCGCGGCCAAGGCGCCGGCCGACTTCCGCAGCTTACCTGGCACAATTACCGAAGAAGGCAAGACGACGGGGGGTTTCCGACTGGGGAAGTGGTCGGCGTTGGAATCTGAAGCGATGACCGTGATCGTCGAGTACCACGAGTACGAGAGCATGGTCAAACGCGACGACCTGGAGCCGGACGAGATCGAAGAAATGAAAGAACCCATCCGCAATCTCGCCTGGCTGCTGCAGAACACGACCTTCACCGGCACCTCGTCCAACTCTCTCGACCAGCCAAAGATCTACGCCCTCAAATGCCTTGGCTTCATCGACCAACCCATCGAAGAGCGCAGCGTCTTCCTCTACAAACTGCCCCCCGCCGAACCCACCACAGGCGCAACCCTCACAACCCTCCACGCCTTCATCAACGCCGTCGACAGCCAAATAAAACGCCCACTGAAAAAACCCTCCCTCAACGACCGCTTCAGCGTGGCGCACAGCCTCGCCCTGACCGTCTCCAACCTGCACGCCTCAGCCTGGCTCCACAAGAACATCTGGAGCAGAGGCATCCTCCTCTTCCTCGAGACACCCACCGGAACCCGCGCATCCGGCCTCTACGCGCACCGCCTTACTCCGTCTCCAGACAACAACACCAAAATCGTCTCCTACCTCAGCGACTGGGGCTACGCGCGCTCAGTACAGCAAGGCACAGACATGCGCTTCGACTTCGAGGTCGAGCCGAACCTCTACCGGCATCCGAGCCGGCAGGGCCGGCCGACGCAGCAGTTCAGCCGCGAGCATGATATCTATGCGCTTGGGGTGGTACTCCTTGAGATCGGGCTGTGGGTGACGCTGTCGCGGCTGGTGGAGGGGAAGATCCGGGAGGCGGAGACGAGCGGGCGGCTGCCGAGGGCGAAGAAGGTGCTTGAGGATCTGGTTGCGCTGGCGCAGCAGGGATTGCCGAAGGAGATGGGGGTTGGGTATACGAGGGCTGTGCTGGCTTGTCTGAGGGGAGAGTTTAGGGGGAACGAAGGGCCGGCGTTGGCGGTGGATTTTCAGGAGAAGGTCGTGGATGTTCTTGCGGGGGGGATTGAGGTATAGATAGAGATTGTATAATGGTTATGTATTAATCTATTCTGATTAGGATCTAGTACAGTTGCGCCTTTAGAAGCCAAGTACGATAGCCAGTGCGAAGAAAACAGTAAAAAAGAAGCAAGGCAGATTGGTCACGGCAGCACCGGTGAATACGGCCGAAGCACTAGCCGAGCCGGATGCAGCCGCTGAGGAAGAAGAGGAAGCAGACGAAGAGGACGAGCTGACAACACCACTTCTGGAGGTCTGCACAGAGGCCGGGTAAGTACTCGCCGCAGCAACCAATGCTCTAGAAGACGTAGAGGTGGAGGTTGAAGTAGAGGACGAGGAAGCGGACAAACTGACCGAGTTGGAGCTATGGATGCCACTGCCGGTAGTCGAATTCGAGGCCACAATACTGGTATACGAACCCGTCTCGTCGGTGTAGTTGTACGAAGCAGCGGGGTTGTAGTTGATGATGTTGACCGACTTGACGTACATGGTGAAGGGGACATCGTCGTAATCCGTCTCGCCACCGGCCCAGATGCCCAGCTTCACGACCATGGGTGTTTGCGGGTAGTTCTTCCCGTCGACGGCATCAGCATACTCGAGCGTGCGCACAGATGTCCCGTCAATATACCATAGTCAGTATCTCTCTGATATTATAGAGGGCAGTACTCACCCAGTCAATCTCGTCCAGATCATCCGACTGTATGACGCTGGAGCTAACGATACCGGTGCCATTGGCTGCTCTCATGACAACCTCGACCTCGCCGAAGAAAATGTAAAAGTTGGTCTCAAGCGTAGGCGCATCGTACCGCTTGTTGATGGTGAATTCGGCCCCGTTGCTGCCGTAGGTGACATTGCCCGATATGGCAGTCCATTCATCGGAGCTACCCTGGGTGAAATCGGTGGACAGGCTCCATTGTTTCAGGCCTGTGTCGGGGTCACAAGTTGCTACTCCTGTTAGTCCAGCCGGCTTCTGACTCTCATGATCTGGCTTACTGTTCGTAGGATTGCAGCTGGTATAGGTCTGCGCGGCACCGAGGGAGACAAAGGCCGAAATGGCCAGCAATGGCAGGTTCATGTTGACTAATGGCTATTGGGAACAAAATTAAATATCAAACGAGTGTATCAGTTAAGAACGAGTGAAGCTAACGAACGACTGGTTTATACTAGAAGACTGGGGAGCAGCTGTTGATGTAGGGCAGCGACCAGCCACATGACGAATCCAGCGTTAACTCCGAAGTGGAACGGGCCATCGTTCGTCTGGCATGACACGCACTCTTGATCGGACATAAATTCTCAATTCTAAAGTATTCTTCTCGGTAGTGCTCGGTAGAATCGCAAAGGACAGCAGTTTCAAAGGTTACTGGTTGAGACGCGTGGCATGGTGGAGATGGTTCCATTAACGGGCTATGGCGTCGAATAAGCGTCGTCGTATTGAATCGGATTCGGGCCGCTTCCAGGCAGAAGTGTTGAACAATAGATTGATAACTATAATCAATTAGACTTGAATATCACCAAGAAGTCACTATCTGGTAGTCTATACAGAGTTGGGCGGTTGGCACTTGCCAACTGCCCTGTCAAGATCCTATAAATGTACCATTCACCTTCGCTGCAAGGCCTATGAAGTGCTTGAATATAAACCTCGTTCAGGCCCATAGCCATGATAGATACAGCGTCACAATGAAGATAATTGTCGGATTGAAAATATTTACTCCATACATGATGATGATCAACTTCCCACATGTTTGTCCAGCTGCTAACCAGTCCGCGCTAATAGTATAAATCAGAAGCAACATAGCAAACATATCGAACCAGAGGTAAATCTAAGATAGCATATTTCTCAATCAACATTCATAGAACCTTTACCAAGGTAATCTGGCTGGCACCAACTCTGTCCAGTAGAAACCTATATATAGATCCACTCCACAAGTCTCAAAGCCAAGCTTTCGGCATAATTCCTATCAGGTCTGGGCACCAAAGTGGCTGAAATAATTGGCCATCACTCGTTGACCTGGACCCACTCACTCTTTCTAAGCCATTGTGGAGCTATATAAATCCAGACTTCTGCGAATGATTGCGCGGCATCCTCCCTCGTTCATTGCATGTGGATGCGTAGTCGGCCGCGTCACTGCTTTGATTTCCTCCCCAGCCTCTTGAATAGCATGGCTGTGTCATTAAGAGTCAACTCTCAATCTTGTGGCAGGAAGAAAGAACCGAGATAACTGGACTCATCCATGACAGTGTTGGTTTGGGTCCATGGAATGTTCTCACATATCTCCTGTCTGATATTAGAGATGAAGATTATAAATAGTATCCGAATGGTGTGTTTTTACTCGCATAATTTTGGACAATGTACCATCGCTTGGAGAAGTTGAACCAGACCTACCACCCATACTGCACGCCGATGATCCAGCAGAGACAGGCTCGGGAGCTAGTGTTCAGTCATCTGTGACAGCTCTAGACTACCTTTCATGAAAAGGCCCCGGTAGTTCCTCAGCAACGCTGCAACAGGCACTGGAAACAAACTGCCACAGGGAACTTCTGTCTTCACAGATTTATGGGCCTTGCAACTTCGCTGATCACCCTTACAGTAAATGTTCGACAGTTTGCTGTCCCCCATTAGAGAAACCTGATTAACTGAACTATGAAAGGCTGAGCAGGCAATTATCGGAGTAGTATTTTTTCAATGAAATGTTTACCGTCCTTGCTATACCCGCAGATCACCAAGTCTATAGGGTGATGGATGTCCAACAGCTGCAGTTCTGACGTATTTTCCGCGACTGCTGTAAGGCAAAGTTTACTACTCGACCTTGGGCCCAATATTCCCCAATTTGTCTAATGATCCGCTTGACAAGGTGGAGTGCTCATATCCTCTAGCTGCGGTCTCAAGCCGTGGCTGGAGCTCCACGAGCCTCTTCGAAAATTATTTCGCAGATCATGCAATATAGGGCATTCATAGCGTCTCGGTGGATGGGAAACCGTTGACACATGGATGGAGTTGATCTTTGCATACATGTTTTCGAAAAATAGTGGACTGCAGCTGATCCTCGTTGAGTCTGGACTTTCAGACCTTCAGTCTTTCCCTTTGGACGTCTAACAACTCCAGGAGATGCGGGCCTCGCACAAACCCTTCCCGGGCTTCCGCGCATTCGTCCAGTGTGTAGTGCCTTCCTAGCATTTTGCTCAAGGATTCATGGGCTATGCTGCCAATCTCACTTGAGAGCTCGGATATGTGGCAGCGACTTGCAACACAGCGAAACACTATCAACTTTGTCCGGATTTCCAAGGTCTCGATAAGGATGTCATAGATCAGATCGTCCACACTCATTCCTCGGATACAGCTGAGATAGATGTGATCCATGGCATCCGGAAAGCGATTGGGCCCAAAAGAACTAGCCCCTTCCCCGTCGAGGAGCAACGCAGGTGGCTTTGCGAGTCGATGCGATATACGAGAGACGGTACCACATTTACAGCAAATCGGCTCCGTCTGTCGACCCCATTATCGTCTCTCTGTTTCGCAAAACGAACCGGACGGAATCCCAAACTGCCAGCCGAAATCTTAGATGATTGGTCGATGCGTGGTGGTAGTAGGCGAGAAGAATATGCGCAGCAAGGAGTGCAGGCGCTTGACGCTCGACCTCGGCGGCCTCCGCCATCCGACGATACCGAAGCGCCTGGTCGTGATATCTCCGGGCTTGGCTGTGATGCAAGTTATTCACAAGCGGGCTGAAGACCAATCTTAGATTATCACCAGCCATATTACAGCTCTGAACTCGCGCATTCAGCATGAAGAGGTTAGATGCTAAAATGCAAACCACAGCGAACCGCAAACAAGGAGCCCGAATGGATCCATCAGTAAATAGTAAAGAAGCTGTAGGAAGCAGATGGCGCACATGTCTCTGGAAATGACCCAAGTAGCCAATCTCCAGGTTTGTCTTGTAGAGTTGGCTGACAGAGTTAAGCTCATGGGAACTGTGACTTCTACCCCGCGCATTATCCAAGGTACGGGTGTTTGAACGTGTACCTGATGGAGACGACGCCCTCTGAGCTATGGCATGCTGCTGGAACCACGCTCCGTCGAGGTTTCGAAAACTAAAATCAATACCATAACTGCATTCTAAGGACAGTCGTGCGCAGGCTCGACAGCAAGGTTTTGTCTCATCACACTGATGAAATTGAGACACTTCCACTAATGGTGCCAGAAAATGACTGACCTTTTTGCCTCTCCTGCGGCATGGCCGGCAACCTGAGTGCCTCCGCTGAATAGTGCATTTGGCATGGTTCGTGAAGGCGATCGCATGGGCATATTGGGTTGAAAAGTCCGAGTAGCGTTGCAGGCAACCTCAGGCAAGCGGAGTTGATGCTGTGTAGTAGAAATCAGAAACTGGACTGGACAGTGACGCTAAATTGGCCATATCATCCTTTACACATCATTCGCTTGTATTGGTATGTAGTACAACAGTACGCGGACTATATGTCCTTCGCGTATCACATTAGTGGATTGAAGTCAACGAACTCATAAAGTCTCAGGCCTCTCGCCTTGACAGTGGGCTTGCGGTGGGTTTTAATTTTGAGCACGTTCAATGGAGGGAGTGTAGGAGTCGAGGGACACAGCCCGTTAGACGATCACGTGCGGTGAGGGCTAAAGTGGCTGCTTCTTCCCCTCATTTCTTCTTCTTCTTCTGACAATGTGGTTCAGCTGCTCTAACTTATCCAGTTTCATGACCTCCCACTAGTTTCATAACATTCAAACTTGATTCGCTAAGTTACGGCTGTCAACCACTGTGTCAAGCGCCTAGTTATCGTCGTGTGGGCCTGAAGTTCTGAACAGCCTTACTACCTCCAGACTAGTTTCTCTTGCCTCTCAAGTCTCAAGTCACTAAATGTGCTTTATCACTGACTTCAACTCTTCAGTACAATGGAAAATATTAATGAATCCACACAAACAAACGACAGACCAATCCATCTCATTTTTTCCTCATCCTCCGTCATACTGCATGTACCAGGTTGCCCCCGATTCCTGAAACCGTTCATCCAAAAGTATGCACCTCACTGCACGCGGCATTGGGGCGTTCGTGTTGGCGATGATGTCTGGGATCTCTTCAAATACAGTGGATATGTCGACTTTTCCGTGAGGAGTTGGGAGGATGTGGAGGGACGTTACAACTCGGAGGTTTTCGTGGGCAAGACTGAGGCTAGTAATGAGAGCATTACTGCAATTGGTATGGATGTCTTTTAAGCTACGATATTATCCCCACCAGTCAATACTTACTATTCCCAGCCAATGACTTAAAATCGGCTTACCCTGCCTACGATGCCTTTGGTGACAACTGTCAGCACTTCGCAATAGGCCTATGCAGACGCATCCCAAAGAATCGCAAAGTGGAAGACATTACTGGTCGCGGTGCAATACTTGCAAGTGAATTCCATGTCTTTATGGGTGAGTTTGAAGGGATGAATAGGGACTTCATTCACCCAATGCAGGCTAAGGACACCATAAGAGCTGCGAAAGCACTGCTGCATTCGACAGTCCTCACGCAAATGCGCTATAGTACGTATTTCCTCGAACCCATCATCTACCTGCTCTTCGAGTTTTTTCGGAATTACGTCTCTTCAGCAGTGGCCTGGTTCGCGGAGCTCGCCGAAATACTCACACCAGAGGGTTGGGTTTTATTGCACAATGGGGCTCCATTTCGCAGACACATCTCGTCAGTCTCGTTTGGATCGGCCTCGATAGCTTTCCGCGGTGTTGTGGATATCATTACTCAAGTTGCAGTCAGTCCGTGGAATTTCTGGCAGAGGTATTCATCGACGGATGCTCAGCTCTTAAGGGTTGGAATCAATGTGCTGAGGGAGGGCTCGGCAGCTTCCGTGAGGTAAGTGATTGAAGGCATCAGGTGTTGCCAAAAGTCTGTGATTGTTAACGTCTTGGCAGCCAGCCTGATGCAAATACTGTTTTACGGGTACATATTCCTGAGGCAGGGAATGCTGTGGACAATATCCAGGGCCCAGATGAGGGCCCAGATGAGGAAGTCATCGACAGGAGGCGTAGTGTAAGGAGAGTTGTGGACTTTGTTGATCCCGCATGAAAGAGATGCATTTCCTGTGTCGGCACTCTGATCGACCAATCCAGAAGGATAGTGTTCTCCGTCTCAATGATGATTACGGGTTGATGAACAATGCATGCCGAAAACTGCCAGTGGAGAGACACAGGTTTTGCGTTGGTAAACTGACACAGAGCAGAAGACGAGGTCTGATTAGCCATATGGACAGGCTTAATGTTTTGAGAATAAAGTTTCAGCGACAGGAAGGGCGCAAGAAAGAAAGACAGGGAATCACTCTCACGCTGATTAGGAAGATTGTTGTCATCTAGGGCAACTATAAACCCGCTAGTCACGCATCTAGTCCTAGTTCACGCTAGTTACCTAGTATAAAGGACAGTTAGATAGATAGATGGCCCGTTCCGGCGTCTTGTTCTCTCCACTCGCCGTGACTCATACCGTCAAGGGACAATCTATTTTAGAATAAATCATACCCTCTTCGTGGTTTCTATGTTTCCATCCTCCACAAACTTGATTCATCATGGATCATCTTAAACAAATATTTGCCCAATGCCATGAGGAGGGCCGTCCAGCGCTGGTCACGTACGTGACGGCCGGATTCCCCACGGCGGAGGAAACCCCGGAGGCCCGGACATCATGCTGGGCATGCAGGCCGGAGGGGCAGGTGAGTCATTTGATCTACAGCTTTGAATTGATTCTGATAGAACTGTGTAGATATTATTGAACTGGGTCTTCCTTTTACCGATCCCATTGCAGACGGCCCGACCATCCAAAAGTCGAATCTGAAGGCCCTCGAAAATGGTGTCACAGTCACATCGATGTTGGACATGGTTAGAACAGCACGGAGAAAAGGGTTAAAGGCTCCGGTGCTGTTTATGGGTTACTATAATCCTATACTGAAGTATGGGGAGTCGAAGCTTTTGGCAGATTGCATCGAGGCCGGCGTCAACGGCTTCATTATTGTTGATCTGCCTCCGGAAGAAGCGGTTCGATTCCGCAATGGTTGCACGAAGACAGGGTATGGCCGCAACCAACCCTAACAATGGACGAGTAAACTAATTGACTCAATGACAGTCTCTCGTACGTCCCTTTGATCGCCCCCTCCACCACCGAAGACCGCATGAAGGTCCTCTGCAAGATGGCCGATTCCTTTATTTATCTTGACTCCCGCATGGGCGTCACCGGCGCCACCGGGACCCTCAATTCACACCTTCCCGCCCTCATCCAGCGCGTCAAGGAGCTCTCCGGCAATGTCCCCGTAGCCGTCGGGTTTGGAATCAGCACGCGCGAGCATTTCCTGAGCGTGACCTCCATCGCCGATGGCGCTGTCATCGGCAGTCAAGTGATTACGATCCTCGATGGCGCTCCAGCCGGACAGGCCGCCCGGGCAGTCGAGGACTATTGTTCCCAGATCACACAAAGAAAGGTTACCAGTGGGCCTTCTGCCGCGATGGAAACGAATGCGGTCGCCCAGCCTGCTGTCGAGGGAGAGGCGGCTGTGACCGACGGATCAGGGCGGTTCGGTGTCTTCGGCGGTCAATACGCCCCCGAGGCGCTGACCACCTGCCTGGCCGAACTCGAGGCCGGTTTCGAGGCCGCTCGCAATGATCCCACCTTCTGGGAGGAATACCGATCGTACTATCCGTACATGGGACGTCCCTCCAACCTGCACCTGGCTCCGCGCCTGTCCGAATACGCAGGCGGCGCGAATATCTGGCTGAAGCGGGAGGACCTCAACCACACGGGATCCCACAAGATCAACAACGCGCTGGGCCAGATCCTAATTGCCCGTCGCCTGGGGAAGACGGAGATCATCGCCGAGACAGGCGCAGGTCAGCACGGGGTCGCCACTGCGACCGTCTGTGCGAAATTCGGCATGAAATGCACCATCTACATGGGCGCGGAGGACGTCCGTCGCCAGGCCTTGAATGTGTTCCGGATTCGCTTGTTGGGGGCCACGGTTATCCCAGTCGAGTCGGGGTCGCGCACGCTCCGGGATGCAGTGAATGAAGCCTTTCGTGCATGGATTACGCGCCTGGATACAACGCATTATATTATCGGGTCTGCCATCGGGCCCCATCCCTTTCCGACCATGGTTCGCACGTTCCAGAGTGTGATTGGTGACGAAACCAGGGCCCAGCTGCGAGACCTGGGCAAGAGCCCGGATGCGGTGGTCGCCTGTGTCGGGGGCGGCTCCAATGCTGTCGGCATGTTCTATCCATTCTCTGAGGACGCCTCCGTCCAGCTGGTTGGGGTGGAAGCCGCAGGTGATGGCTTGGACACGGAACGGCATTCAGCTACCTTGAGTCGAGGCTCGGTCGGGGTTCTGCATGGGGTGCGGACCTATGTGCTGCAGAACCAGCATGGACAGATCTCCGATACTCACTCAGTCTCCGCGGGACTCGACTACCCCGGCGTTGGACCGGAATTAGCGCACTGGAACGAGAGCAACCGGGCGACATTCCTTTCAGCCACCGATGCCCAGGCCCTGCAGGGCTTCCGACTGCTGAGCCAGCTGGAAGGCATCATTCCTGCGTTGGAGACATCTCACGCGGTCTGGGGCGCAGTTGAGACAGCCAAGCGGCTGGGGCCTGGCAAGGATCTTGTGCTGTGCTTGAGTGGGCGTGGGGATAAGGACGTGCAGAGCGTGATCGATGAGTTGCCCAAGATAGGGCCTCAAATTGGATGGGATTTGCGGTTTTAGTGGTTAGAAGTCTGCTGCGTATGCTTTGGAAGTAGTGGGATAGATCCTCGATAGATCAAAAAGTATGCAAGTTCCAAAAAAGTATGCAACAGCAGTGGGGAACAGCCTCCATAAAAGCAGACCAGTAACAACCGTGCCTATCATAGAGTGCCTGGCTAAATTAACGGCTAAAGGAGAGGGCGACAGAATGACTATTCATAGAACAAGTGTCCAAATCGTGGCCTCAGGCAAGCTGGTAGCCTCTATTGCGTGAACAAAAGTGTGTGAATATACTGGTTACAATAGCAGGATCGACTCTTAGCCTCGAACTGTCAAATAACGTCTGGACTCCTGTCAGGTATTGGAAGCTTTTCATTTGGAACATGACACACCATAATAATACCGTCTTCATCAGTATATTTTAGCATCTCATCCAGAACTGCTTCAACAGTGGTTGTATCATGGTCCAAGTTTAGAAAAGCAAGTGATGTAGTATCCATATCATCTGGATAGCTCTTTGTTATAAACACTAGGTCAGCTATTTATTTCATCGGCATAGAGATACATGCTATATGAGAAGTAACTTCCCTTTACCATTGAAGAGTTCATTTCCCATTAGTTCTTGGACCGTTAACGACTATGGGTTCCCTGGATCATTAACCTCTTAGTATAGCGATCTACACCATCACACATGTACCTTACCTGTTCTTGGTAGCCTCTAATATCAGAAGTTATGTATAACAATCCCATACTTCCACACCGTTGTCAGAAACGGACGGCATGTTCCTAGCATTTGCATGCAAGAATGCTTGCCCTCGTGCAATGGGGTCACCCAATAGATTTTTAAGAGCCCGGATCATATTTGGCCAGTCTTTAAAGACAAGGTTATAAAATGCGAATGATCGTGCAGTGACTATGTTCCCATAGCTTGGGTCAATGAAAATGCATCTCTCAGGCATGAGACTTGCGTTTTCTATCACGGGGTGGTTGGATCGGAGACTGGGTTCTCTCATTCCCAGGAGGATATAAAAATAGCCTCAAAAAGATCCCAGAAACCTTTTGAAAAATTCTTCTCAACACCTCTCGCCGCAAGGGTAGATTTAATTCGCCTAATGGAAAGAGCGTGGTCGTTCTTATGGATGGCAGGAGCTTCCAACTCTCGCGTGTCTTCAGTCATGAAGACCTCAAAGGTCTAGGATAAGCGTCGTGTATTCCTTATGCGTCATTATGCGAAGCTTGGAGGAAAACATGGCACGCCAAGTTTTTGAAATACCTACTAGAGGAGTGCAATTTTTAGTATATCTTCTCGGGCTGTCACACTTGGTTCTGGTGACAGATGTGAAGCGAGGTTGAAGTCAGAGTAGCACTCTAATCCTTCACTGCCCGGTTCTAGGGACGAAAATGACGAAAGTGAGCCATCTTGGTAGACAGTGAGATGCATCATTGTGTAACCCAGATCTTGGACAGGAGACACTAAGCTATTCATATGAGGAATGACAGCTACGTGTCTCTCATTCTGTGGATGATAAGAATTAGGCAAGTGTGGGGTAAATGCTTGAGATTCCCAGATGACGTGTTGCTATAATATTCTCTGATAGAGAATGACCATCTTTGTGCTTGACGTTCTGGAACTCGTGCGGCAGTTTAAGAGATGATATAGAGAATACCATCACTCTAAAGTGTCCCATGCCCAGAAGATGATCAGAGTGTAATTCTCATCAGCTTACCTTTTTGGTTCAGAGAACTACATGTTAAGAATGTATTCTCAGGAAAGTCATATCTTTTCACGAGAGTCGGCCTGCCCAACTAGTTGTCCCCCTCTCCTAAGTTCGAAATCCCATCTGTTGCAGCCTGAAGTGACAAAAAGGCATGACGACTTCTTCGCGAAGAATTGCAATTTCAAAACCGAGAGAGACCTGCAAAAGTTTTGCTCTCTTAAATCTAGTCAGGCATTTTACTATAGTTTCCTGAATGCTCGTAATGACTGCATTGAACTCGTCTGTCGCTTTTTCACAGCTGCTTTCTTTTTCATAGATGGTAAGAATTGAGAGGACATCTGCATAACACTACCCTTGTCATCAAACATGATATATAAACTAAAACAGTGGGTAGACCCTCTGGAACATATGTCATTTCAGGCTGGACAAGCATACGTTGAGAGAATGATATCTCTATCGCGAGATGAGATTGCACCCAACAGTTCGGTCTCAGAAGAATTGATTATTTATCGTCTATGGAAGGAATTAAGGGATGTGGACGCCGTCGCAGCAGCAGAAATACTTGAGGCAACGTGTGCTTTCTGGCGCGCGCAAGCGGACGAAAAGAGAAAGACTCTTGTGGACCTTGGGAGTTACTTGAAGTTCAGAGCAACCGAGAATGGGTCACAGTATGTAACCTTATAGAAATCATCTGCTCTGCTAATGAAAATTCCTAGACTATTATCTCCAGTCACTCACTTCACTCTCAGAATCCATATGACCACTGAAGAGATCGAGGCCGTCGAAGAGTTGGACATGAATTGTTCAAGATTTATGACCATTGTTAATGATATATTCAGTTGGGAAATGGAGCTAAAGCAGGCTCAGTCGAGCAAGGGGGACGGTTCCTGCCTATGCTCCTCAGTGCGAATCATTATGGACAGCTTAGGGGTGGACGATGAAGCAGCGAAAGCAATACTCTGGACCATACTTCGGTGCCTTGAGTTTTGACATCTTGAACTCTCTTCCTACTTGACAGCAAAATACCCAGCTTTGGATACATATTGCAAAGAAACCGGCTATCACATGAGTGGGAGCGAAGTTTGGCATGGGGAGACTCTTCGTTATCAAGAATCCGCACGGTACAAGGACTCTAATATTCACCCTTAGATATTAAATATGTGGTGCCGGATCAGTGCCACGCCCGTTGCGAATTTCGTCCTTTGTTCCTTTTGCAGAGGAATCAGCCAGGGCTATCAATATAGTTAATGGATATCCGCAGGCGGAGCTTCTGGTCAGGGCAGTACAGCTGCTGCCTCAGCAGCTGTCTTTTCACTGTTGTCCAATAGTTACCAGTGTCTTCAAAGGGCTTGGTAATAACACAATGGGAGCAATCGTATACAAACAGCAGTATTAAGAGTATGCGGTGTCATACATGACAAATCAGGTTGTAGACCCGCTGATTGCTCAGCTTCCTCAATCTACGATGTTGCTCGCGTTTAATTCCTGAGGAACAAAGCATAATAGAATATTTGCTACATTTGGCAGCGCTAGCAATCTGAGAAGTAGTAGAAGTAGGAAAGCATTTTCTGTGTAACATATTGCGGATAAACATATACTTCCAAGGTTCAAGGTGTCGTCCCAGGGTGTGCAGTTTGTATAGGATTGATTGAGGAACAGAAGTTGAGCGTGGAATGTGGGGGAGGGTGACGGAGGATTTCCATAACAATACCAAATGAGAATATTCTAGTCGGTCGAGTTCAGCTGTGTATTATTTACGAGTTCTAAATTTATTTTGGTTGGCAAGTAGCCAAATGTAGACTTGTGCATGAAATGGTGTCTTGCCTTAGGGTTTAGAAATAAGCTTGTCTCTGAGGGGTGTGCCGTATCACGTCAATACAATGTACACATGTTGTAGTTTTGAGTCAAGACAGTTGAGAGTTGTCCCTTGTTATAGTGCTAATGACATACACAGGCGTTTCCCACATCTACTTGGGCCTACTTTGTCGAGAGATCGACGAGGTTAGATTTACAGTTAGATGCAAAAATAATCCGTCGAAGGCTCCACCGTTTAAAACCACTGATTAAGACCTATTGTTTAAGATCCGTGTTTAAAATTCAAGTGTTCATAATTCCAAAGCTATAATTCTACCGTTTCTTTCTAAGATCGGATCGACCAAGATAGCAACGTGGTTCGTACTATTCGGAACCCTAGTCCATTATTGCAATATGGGATGAATAACCTAACATACCCTCTACAATAGCGAGAGATACACGAGAAGTGACCTCATACAAAGTCCATTAATATATAATATATCGTTTCCAATAGCTTGTTTAGCCGAACAAACAACCAATACATGCAATGATATAATTAAAGGGCCTGCCATATTAACATGGCCACGCCTATAGCCAATGGATTAGTGAGCGAGAGGCCGGCAGGCGCAGAATTCTTGCTGCTAGTAGTTGAGCCCGTAGAATTGCCTGAGCCCGTAGCAGCGCTAGTAGTTGAGCCCGTAGTATTGCCGGCATTTCCAGTGCCACTAGAGCGTTCCGTGACAGATGATGAAAGGGAGGACGATGAAGGCGATGGCTTGGGACACAAGTTGTTATACACAAACTGCTTAGGAGCGCCACTACAAGCGGTCGCAGACCCAGCGTTAAATGTGCCGTTCGGATAGATCCAGCAACTGCCCGAGGCATACGGCGAGTTGTCTGGATTCTCCGGATTAAAGACGACATAGCTGCAGGAATCGGCCTTTGCACATTGACTCAAGCAGTCCGGTGCACCCGTACTAGCAGTACAATCGTAAAAGCAGTCACCAGGCGCCGGGTACCCGCAGACCGAGGCAATAGCAGAGGGAGTCGCGGTGGCGGTGCAGGCGCCAGCAGTGGTGGTTGCGCTCCCGCCAGCACACACGGGCTGGTTGTAGACGGACAGGGTGGGATTGGCGCAATTCGAACTACCTTTGCTCGCATCGAAGGTTTCACCCGGGTACAGCCAGCACGTGCCGGTGCCCGTGGTAGGGTTGCCGGCAGAGAAGATAACAAAGTTGCAGGGCGGGTGGGCGTTACAGTAGTCCCAGCAGGAGGCCCTGCTGTCGCTGGCGACGGCAAAGTCTGGGCCTGGTTCCGGGTAGCTGCAGAGACTGGTGATGAGGGACGATGTACAGGTTGGTGCGGCGGCAGTAGAGGTAGTGGACGTAGCAGATATCGCTATGGATTCAGTAAGGTCTGCTAGAGCCGGTGGAACTAATAGGGCAATAGAGACCCAGAAAGGAGCGATCTTCATGGTAGCGAGCGTAGGTAGCGAGCGTAGGTAACGAAATAAACGTGTCCAAAACTGGGAGAAGTATTAGTATTTAAACAGGAGCAGTCACTAGCACGAACGGTCCTGCCTATTTATATCTAGGTAGAGAGGGGTAGTAAGCCTTGTCGAATTTTAATATCACGTGGTAAGTAGTGAGACAGATATATATTAGGAAGGCTGAGTCCCCTATCATGGTGAACTTGAGGTTTTAGCGTCACCCAAGACGCGCTGAGTATTAATTACTTTACTATCTTAGGAATAGGTAGCTTGTTGTTAGAAAATAGAATACCGCTATGATTACAGATATGAGACCCTGTCCTGACTGGGATATAGTCCAGACACCCGTTTGGCCTAGTGGTAGGATATTAAAATTTAAATACCACTATACATATATATATTCTGAATATGTAGTACCCTAAGTCTTAAATATATAAATTCTAACTACTCTGTACATAGGGGCACTACCTTAGTATATAAGGATTTAATATTCCTACTATATAAGAATTCAACATTGATACTATTCAATTCAATATCCTTAGACTCTTAGTATATGAGAATTTGACATTGATACTATTTAATTCGATATCCCTACTATATAAGAATTCAATATTAATACTATTCAATTCGATATCCCTACTATGTGAGAATTTAATATTACTATTTAATAATTACTACTTTAATGTTACTGCAGTGTGTGTAACTATATGTTAAGGGCTACGGCGAACCATAAAGCCGCCATACGCAGCCAACACTAATAGTGTAGAGGGTTTAGACCTAACAGATTATATGATCCACTGTATATATCTCTGTAATTAGCTAAGTATTCTGCAACTTAGTAATTAGTTCTCCTTACTTAGGTAATATATGGATATTTGCTCCCTTTATACTGATCTTACTAGTTGATATTAACCCTTAGTAGGTGATCTTATAGTTCTAATTACTCTTAAAAATCTAATTAGCCTATTAGGATATTATAAGATAATGATTAACACTAGATCTTCTTCTAGAACTCTAAACCCACACTGTAAATCTACATCTATAGTAGAAAGAATAATCCCTATCTATAAAGAACTAACTAATCTTATGGAATCTATAACTAAATAACTAGATAATAGTTATAATAGTATTTATCTACTATATATAAATAACTAACCTACCCCTAAAAGGGTAGAAAGGGTAAATATCTCTATAGAATTAGAAGCCTAGTATATAGAAAAGGGGAAGTAACTAATAAGTACTACCCCTAATAATAATAATAAGATTACTTATAAGCTCCTAGAAAGAGAATACTAGCTTAAGTAAAAGCTTAGATAAGTAGAAATTAGGAGATATATCTAGAAGATAGAATCCTAACTATAGGGAAACTATAATAAAGATCCTATACCTATACTATACTAGGAGGTAGATAACCTTATTAGATAAGAAGTAGGGAATACTAGATCACTACTAGAATTAATTATAGAGATTAAGGTAAAGATTACTAGACTAGAAAGACTATAGAAGCTAGTAAATATTAAGTAATTTACTATATATTCTATATAGGAATATATCACCTTCTTTAACTACCTAGAGGCATACTTCAAAGAATATCTAGACTAGTTTAAGAATAAAGAAAACTATATCTATATAGCTTTAGCCCAGCTCTTAGATATATACTATAATAAATAGTAGACTTATAAGACTAAGCTTATTAAAATACCTAGATAGTTAGACTTTTAAGACTTCTATTTATATCTAGTTTCTGCACTAGAATAACTCTATAAGGAAGTAGCAGTATAATATTTCTCTACTATCTAACTAGAATACTAAAGTATATAGGAATTCTCTATATTTATTAATAGAATCTATAGTTAACTAGCTTAATTACTACTAGATTTTATCTATAGAGACTTCCTCTATATCTATATTTTACTAATTATTTAGAGTAAAGCTGCTAGATTTACTAACCTACTAGAACTACTAGAGGTATATATCTCTTACCTAGCTACTATTAAAGATAGAATCTCATTATAACAGGATGCCCTATGGAAATAATATAATATCTAATATAATAACTAGTAGAATTCTAAACCCTATARTAACTAGTCAGGCTATACTAAGGACTATTAGCCTAGAGGTAATAGATATTCTAGTAATAACTATAGATTAGAATCTAGGAAGTAGAAATACTCTTACTCTCTATACTAGGATTATCCTAGACTATACTATAATAGATATAGAGAATATAGCCACTAGCTAAAATACTGCACTAAACTATAGATTCCTAAGTATTTAAAAAACTAAGCTAGCCTATACTATACACTACTACAGTATTAGGTATTAGAAGAAACTCTAATAATAGTTAGGTACTAGCTTACCTAATAAATATTCTTATTAAGGGAAGCCACTACTAATATTAAATATTAATTAACTATAGAGCTAAATAAATATTTATTAACTAGTAGTAGGTAAAAGAGTTCCTATCTAATATAGAAAGTTTACTATAACTAGTATAGGCCATTAATGGCTATAAGGTGATATCTTATAGATAATATAATCTAGAAATTAAGATTACTAATTCTATAGGAAATATCAGAATTTACTAACTAGCTACTAAGGTAGTCAACATAGTAGAATATAATTTAATTCTAGGAATAGACTAGCTAAAAGCTATTAATCTAGATATTAACTAGAAAATCCTTACTTAGTACTACTATCCAGGGTCCCCTAATAGAAATAATAAGCTAAATATTAAACTAATATCCACTGCTACAGCTGTAGAAGAATTATAAGCCTATAAAGTACTATTTTATATAATTACTATACCTATTAGGATGGAAAAAACCATCTACCTATAGGCTACTATAAAGAGTATTAAAGATATACTACTTCTACCTTCATAATATATAGAATTTATAGATATCTTTAGTAAAGAGTAAGCTAGTATCCTACCTAAGAATGCTATATATAATTATATAATAGAACTTAAAGAGGGAACTTAGCTACCTTATAAGCTACTATATCTACTATTATAGGAAGAACTTTAAGTCCTTTAGAATTATATTAAGGAATACCTATAGAGAGGATGGATTAGGCTATCTAAGAGTCCTATAAATGCCCTAGTATTATTTATATTAAAGAAGGATAGTAGTCTATAACTCTGTATTAATTACTAAGGCCTAAATAAAATTATAGTAAAAAACTATTATCTACTACCACTTATAAGTAAGCTAATAGACTAATTATCTAGTACTAAGATCTATATAAAGCTAGATCTCTAAGATACTTACTACTAGATCTAAATTTAGAAAGGTGATAAATAGAAAACAGTATTCTATATAAAATATAGATATTTTAAATATATAGTTATACTATTCAGCCTAGCAAACACACTGGCCATATTCTAATTATATATTAACTAGGCTATAAGTAATCTATTAGATACTTACTATATTATATATCTAGATAATATTATTATTTATTCTAACACTAAGGAAGAATACATCTAGTAGGTCTAGGAGGTCCTAATTAGACTCTATAAATATAGACTTTATACTAAATATAGTAAATGTGAATTCTACACTATGGAAATTAATTTCCTAGAGTTTAATGTTAGCACAGAGGGCATTAAGATAGAATCTAGCTATATTACTACTATTATAGAATAGCCTGAACCCTAGAATATCTATAAAATATAGTAATTCCTAGGCTTTACTAACTTCTACTAGAGATTTATTAAGCACTACTCTAAGATTACTATACCTCTAACTAACCTAACTAAAGAATATATAATAAAGGGTAGAAAATAATATACTTAAGAACCTCTAAAGGGGGAAGGGGAATTCCTTACTATAGAAGCTAGAGAGATATTTAATAAACTAAAGTAGAGATTCACCTCTATACTAGTACTATACTATTTTAATCTAAAGAGGAAAAGCTATATTAAGCCTAATACCTTAAAGGCTATAGTTACTAGTATCTTTAGTTAGCTTTAAGATAATAAATAATAGCATCTAGTAGTATACTAGTTATAGAAAATATAAGATATTAAAACCTAATATAATATATATAATAGAGAAATGCTTACTATAGTAGAATGTATTAAGTAATAGCACTACTATATTAAAGGTAATAGTAATATTATTAAAATTCTTACTAACTATATTAATCTATAGGCTTTTCTAATAATAAAAATGCTTAACAGGCATTATATAAGATAGGCAGAATTCTTATCTATATTTAATATCTAAATTAAATACTACCTTAGGAAGAATAATCCTGCAGACATACCTAGCTATTATCTAGACTATACTATTAATCCTAAAGAATATATAGTAGACTTACTGCTAGAGAAGCTATAAGCTAAAATATAAGATAGTCTATTAATCTAAGAAGAGAAACTAATATAGATTAGAATACTAGCACAGAATTAGGAGCTAATAGTAGACCTGATAGTTAATACCCTCTAGAGCTATACTAATGATAATATAGATATTCTAGATATTCTAGTATTATATACTATAGCTAAAGCTGCTATACAGTATAAGGCTGCTTATACTTTGGAATTAGAACTAACTATAGTAGACCTACTATGTAGGGCACAGGCCAAATATCTAAGATATATTAAGATATTATATAAAATAATAAAAATAACTCTAGAGTAGTAAGCTAGCTTACCCTAGTTAAGATCTAAAGATAGACTTCTCTAGATTAGGAATTATATATTTATACTAAAGGTGCCTATAATTTAATAAGAGATTCTCTATTAAAACTATAGTAATCTATAAGGTAGATATTTTAGAGAGAATTATATCTTAAATACTATCTAAAGCTAATATTAGTGGTATAGTATTACTATAGATATTAAGAAATATATCTAATAATATGCAGTCTGCTAGTAAATTATAATATATAGATATAAGCTATATAGACTTTTATAACCCTTACTAGTCCTAGAAAAGCTAATAGACTAGGTTAGTATAGATTTTATTATAGATTTACTACCATCACAGTGGGAAAACAAAGTCTATAATTTAATTCTAGTTATAGTAGATATATATACTAAATATATAGTCTATTATCCCTCTAGAAAGGATATAACTGTAGAAAACCTTACTAAACTAATCTATATAAGATTTATATTACACTTTAGAATGCCGCAGAACCTCATTAGTGACTAGGGATTCTTATTTATATTAGGATTTTAGTCTAGCCTATGCTTCCTACTAGCTACTAAATACCACCTGTCTACAGCATTTTATCTATAAACTAATAATTAGATAGAAAGGCAAAACTAAATATTAGAATACTACCTCCACACCTATGTAAACTACTATTAGGATAATTAGATAAGATAGCTACTATATGCCTAGTTTATCTATAATAATTCTAAATATTTAGTACTAGAAATCCCACTAGTATAAGCACTTATAGGCTATAAACCAGAACTATAGATTAATATTCTATAAATAACTAATAATTTTAACCTAAATACTATTATATATATAGAAGATCTCTAAGCTATAAGGGAGTTCCTATTAAGTTAATTAAATATAGTAAAAGAAGCTATAAAGTATTACTATAACTAGAAATATCTTAATATAATATTCTATATTAGTGAATAGGTCATGCTATATATAAAAAACATTAATATAGGTAGACCTAGTAAGAAGCTAGACTACTAGTAAATAGATCTATTCTAGATTAGTAAATCTACTAATAAATAAGCCTATAAGCTAAAGCTCTTACTATAATTCTATAAGCTATATCTAATATTTTATATTTTACTACTTAAACTATTCTAAGGGGACTCTAATATAGATCTAAAATCTAGACTAGTTAAGCTTAATAGATACTAAGAATAATAGGTAGAAAAGATCTTAGATAATTAATTATACTATAGAAAACACTAATATCTAGTTAAGTGGACTGGATAGCTAGATTCTAATAATATATAGGAGCTAGAAGAGTATATTATAGATATAGAAGCTCTTAAGCACTACCTTATATCTAGAACTCTATAATCTATAAGTACTACTATAAGGCAACCTAAATAGTATAGGAAAAAGTCTTAATTTAACTACTATATATATAAAGAAATAGAAAAATAGTATATAGGCTATATAAATATACCCTCCTATCTATCTAGCTTATATACTACTTAAAAACTAAGCTAACTAATTATATAGTGAACTACAGAGGACCCTGGAGCAGAGGGGGGTAATATAATCTATAGGGGTAGAGTAATATACTACTCTAGAGAAGGAGATAGTAAGGGAGCTAGGGCTAGGGAAGATAGAGTAGGGGCTAGGGCTATAGATATAATAACCTAGACTACTAGTATAGCCTATATAGCTAGTATTATTAGGATATAGTCTAAGATATTAGTAATTACCCTCCTTTAGAGGGGGGGGCAGATATAAAATACTATATAAATATAATATTATTTACCTAAAGGCACCTATAAACTGTTAGTAAAATCTATAAAAAAGAGGAACTATATAACTCTAAAAGCTAAGAGAAAAAGCTAAATCTAACTTAGAATTACTAAAGGAAGAATAAATTCTATTAAAATCTATAGAATATAATTATAGTATAAAAGAAACCTATAATAAAAAACTATAAATAGACTAAATACTAATAAAATATAGCTAAATTAGTAGTAATATAGAAGAAGGGAATACTTATATAGATATACTTATACTTTCTTAGAGTATAGTAATTATAGGCCTTCTATATATAGCTATTTACTATAAAATAGTTATAGTAGTAGTGCTAGGGGTTATAGAGCTTTACCTAAAGGTATAAAATATAGAGAACTCTATAAGGTATTATTAGTATATAATTCTATAAAGCTAGGGTCTTACTAGTATTAATAATATTAATTCTCCCCTTTGCAGGCTTCCTCCCTTTTATAATAAGAAAGGGAAATATATTAATAAGTAAAATTACTATTATATAATATAAAGAACCTATATCTAATAAACTTTAGATAACCTTAACCATGAAATAATAGAATCATAAGATAAAAGAAAATAATAAGTTATGAAATAACAGAATCATAAGATAAAGGAAAATAATAAGTTATAAGATAATAGAACTATAAAATAAAGGAAAATAATAAGTTATAAGATAATAGAATTATAAGATAGAGAAAATATTAGATTATAAGAATAATAGGATTATAAATAAATAAAGATATTAATAAAGCTATTTAATTTAGATAAAGAATTATTAAATATATATAAAAAACTATTTAATAAAGGGAAGTAAGACCTATAAATCTAAACTATTATTAGCCTAATCTATTAAACTAATTACTTAATGTAGAACTTACCATCTAAAATTAACTATTTAGCTATCAGATACAGGCCAGAGAGTAATAAATAGAGTAAGAAAGCTATAAAAGATAAAGAAGAATCTATATTATTAAACTAATTAGGAGATCTTACTAAGCAGGTATCTTAATAGTATTAATAAGAGAAGAAAAGAAGGAGAAGTTCCTTAAAGATCTATAAATCTACTTATACTATAGGAAATATAATATATCTTTATAGGTCTATAATAATCACTATTAATTATTTATCTATAATAGAATTAAAATAAATACTATAACCTATAATAGTAATAGAATATATTATCTACTAATAAGAGATTTACTCCCACATTTTAAATAACTATAGAAAGATAATATTAACCTAGGAAGGTAAAGCTCCTTAGATTTCTGAATTAGGAAGTATTATAGTTTTAAGGGTAAAGCCTATGAGGAAGAGAGGTAATTATTAAGGGCTATAGTGAATTATAAAGCTACTATATATAGCTAACACTAATAGTATAGAGGGTTTAGACCTAGCAGATTATATAATCTACTATATATATCTCTATAATTAGCTAAGTATTCTATAACTTAGTAATTAGTTCTCCTTACTTAGGCAACATACAGATATTTGCTCCCTTCATGCTGATCTTACCAGTTGATATCGACCCTTAGTAGGCGATCTTACACTATAGGGAGGGTAAGTATGGTGAGATGTAATCATTATAAAAAAACCAAAAGTCCCTTTTGTACAAATAGTCCGCCGTACAGGGGCATAGCTATCTAGTAGATAAACTACCTCTTTTAGCTCTATATAACTGTTTCCAGTCAGCTCTGTAAATCTAGTTAAGGTGGTAAGCTAAGCTAACTTAGAGTTGCATAACCGAACCGCAAAAATCGAACCCAAACCTCACCAAACCTAGAGTGGTTCAGGTTCAGTGCCTAGCCTAGGGAACCACACTAGTTTTGATTTCTCTTGGCACCAAATTGAATCCATTAGGGGAAACCATCGGTTATAGTTTTTGTAGGTTTAACCTAATGGTTTAACCAACCTGCACTGTTTTACCTAGAAATCATTGAATTCTAGATATTATTAATTAATATTAATATCACTAGATAGCCCCTGGTTCAGGCTATCTAAATATATAAATATTAATCTATAATACCTAGTGGTTGCTAAGATATAAGGGAATAATCATCTCTGTCATAGGTTAGTATAGAAGTAGTGGTAGTTTATATATATATGCAACCAAGGATTAATAACTACTATAGTTTTTTAACCACCACCCATTCAAATCTATAGATATTGAATTGATATTTTAGATCTAAATTAGTATGATGATAATTACCATATATTTTATATAAAAAATAATGATTTTATATAAGCATGCTTGATAGGGGGCCTTAGAGGGCATCCCCAAAGGGGGCCCTAGGGGGAATGGTAAGGGCAAAATGGTTAAAATTCATGGTTTAACCAACCCGAAACCGAACTGAATCTAACCATGGTTAGTTATGATCAGCCTAGCTAGGCCTAGCTAGGCCTAGCGGCGGGTTTTTGCGGTGAATCCGCAACCAAATTGCACCAGGTTTGATTTGGTTGCGGGTTCTAAAATTTGGGCTTGAAACCGCAGTGGTTTGGTGCCAACTAGGCCTGGACTCACCCGAACTCGCACCAAATGCAACTCTAAGCTAACTTATAGGCAAAAGTTAGAACTACTTTTAGCTCCCTTAATATCTTTATTTTATATGATTATATCTGATAATCTGTTAGACGCAGCAAACCTGTACATAGCTGAACTATAGGGATCATGTGTGTGGCATATGACCCATAGAGATATCATTAACTGCTAAGGTGTGAGATGCTTATACCTTAGTAATTAGTTCTACTATAAAGGCATTACTACTACTATATTATCTATTATTTAATAGGGAGTATTCTATAGGTGCTCTCATAGTTCTAATTACTCTACTATATTAAGATAACCTAGTAGGAGTACTTTTATATATTTTACTAAAGTAAGATAGTTTCTACTAGAAGCACCCCTAATACAGGATAACTATGACCTAATAATATAAATATATATATAAATTAATATAGAGGCAGTACCCTAACTACTCTAGAGTATAGTAATATTACTAGGCAGAGATCCCCTTAATTCTTAACTCTTAAGAGAAGATTTCCTAGCTATGTAGAGATGGGTTACTAAACTAGAGTAGATTAAATATAATAATAAGATACTTAAAAAGCTTAGTAAAACTATTACATATATATAGTAAATATAGGATATATAAGACTAGATTATTACCCTATCTATATAAACTATTCAGGGCAAACCTAAGTAAAACATACCTAATAAACTAATAACTATAAGTAATAAGATATAGATACCTCTTAGGACTAGATCTATACTATCTATAGTATATATAAATAATAATAATACTAAACTACCTACCTATAATAATAATAAGTAAGATAACTTATTAGATATAGGTCCTAAATTAGTACTAAAGGCTCTATTTACTATAGATTTCTAATTTAAAAATATATATAACTATATAAAATTTATTAATAGCATAATAGTATATTTTAAGTAATATTCTTAATACTATACTAAGAACTACTAAAAGATTAAAGTAGTAGTTCCACTACTTACTAATAAAATACTTAGCTAGTAGATAAGATATTATAAGTTATTACCTATAAAGTAGACATAGGAGTAACTTACCTAATTCTTATTAAAGTAAGTTAATAACCTAAAGACCTTAGTATATAATACTATATAGAAATATATAGATACTAGGTAATTAGAGTTATAGATAGTAGCTAACTTTATAGTATACTTAGAGTAATAGAAATCCTAGCTTAATATTAGCTACTTAGATAAGTAAAGAAAGATCTAACTCTAGATAAAACTATATACTAGTATATAAAATAAGATTCTATAATACTAGATTATAAAGGACCTCTTATATAGTAGTTATATTAATAAAGTTATATCTATTAAGAGCTAAATAATAGAATATAAAGATAACTTATTAAGAAGAGTAGATATATCTAGCTATAGAGGCTACTAGGGATAAGATAGAGGCCTAGGGTTAAAGAAATATAGTTTCTATAACTAAAAGAAGCATTACTCTAAGGAAGATAGAGGCCTAATTAGGTGCTATAGCTATAATAGTAAAGGCTATATTATAATTAAATACCTAAAGTATACTAAGGGTAATATAGAGTTAAAAAACTAGATAGCCTAGTAATATATATGGTAGCAGTGCTAGGCCTAGGTAAGGGAACTATAAATACTATATTCTTAATACTAAATATAAAAGTAGCTATAAATAAACTAACTAATAATATAGCTAGGAAGGATATTAGCTTACTCCTAGATATAGATATATAGGGGAACTTTATTAGTTAATATTAGGTAAAAGAAAACCTACTACTATAAGTAATAGGCATGCCTTACTAAATTAAGGCTATTAATAGCTGAAAGGTAATATTATATAGAAGATATTATCTATATATTACTACTATAGATGTGTGGGGAACACCCTAAAGTATTAAGATAGAATTTTATATAGTAGATATAATAGGGCATAACTTTATCCTAGGGTGGCTATAGCTAGTAGTAGTAAACCTAATAATTAATTTTATATAATATATATAGGAATATTAGGTGGATAAAGATCTAGCTAATATATCTAGGGTAGAAGTTATATTACTAGAAGAATATATAAAGGGCATCCTAGCTAGTAATATAATATTTATTATCTACCTATAAGAGATAGTAGAAGGAGAAGTACTCTTATTCTTTACCTTAATAATAGGAGAACTAATACTTCTAGAGTAATACTAAGAGTTTATAGATATCTTTTTTAATAAGGAAGCTAATATACTTACTCTAAATATAGAGTATAACTATACTATTAAGCTAGAACTAGAGAAGTAGCCCCTATTTAGGCTAATATATAATCTCTCTACTACAGAGCTATAGGTCTTAAAAAAATATATTAAAGATATACTAGAAAAGAGATAGATAAGATAATCTAAGAGCCCTATAGAAGTACTAATCCTTTTTACTCTAAAGAAAGATAGTAGCCTATAATTATATATTAACTATTAAGATCTAAATACTATAATAATTAAGAACTACTACCCCCTGCCCCTAATTAGTAAAATACTAGATAGGCTATTAGAAGTAAAGATCTTTATATAGCTAGATCTATATAATATATACTACTAGATCTAAATTAAACCTAGTAATAAGTAGAAGACTATATTTAGAATATAGTATAAGTACTATAAATACTAAATAATATCTTTTAGACTAGTTAATATACTAGCTACCTTCCAGGCATATATTAATAGTATACTAAGTAATCTACTTAATATTTACTATATCATCTACCTAGATAATATATTAATCTACTCCTAGAATAAGAAGGAATATAAGAAGCATGTCTAAGTAGTACTATATTAACTATAGAAGGTAAAACTATATACTAAGCTTAGTAAATATATATTCTATATTAAAGAAGTAGATTTCCTTAACTTTATAGTTAGAATCTATAGTATATATATAGAACCTAAGTAAGTTAAAACTATTATAGAATAGCTAATACTATATAGTATTAGGGAGATATAAATCTTCCTAGGGTTTATAAACTTCTACTATTAATTTATTAAAAAATACTTAAAGATTACTACACCCCTATCTAAATTAATAAAGAAAGATAATAAAACTATATAATTTATACTAATATAGAAGGTATTAAGAGTATTTAAAGAGCTAAAGTAATACTTTATAACTATACTAGTACTATAGTACTTTAACCTAGAATTATAGGTCTATCTATAGATAGATATATTAAAATAGATAATAGCTAGAGTACTTACTTAGCTATTTAGAGTAGAATAGCATCTAATAATATTTTAGTTAAGAAAGCTTATTATAGTAGAGAAGAACTACTAAATATATAACTCTAAACTACTAGTAATAGTAGAATGCTTTAAGTAATAGAGGTACTATCTAAAAAAGAGTAAGTTCCCTATTCTAGTACTATCTAATTATATTAATTTATACTATTTTATAATAATAAAGAAGCTAAATCTATATTAGATAAGATAGGCAGAATATTTATCTATATTTAACTTCTTAATTAAACACTGCTTAGGGACTATTAACCCTACTAATATATCTAGTCATTACCTAGACTATGCTAATAAGGCTAAAATTAATAATACAGACCTACTATAGCTATCTATACTATAAAATAAGCTATATATAGGGCTTCTATAACTAGATAACTACCTTCTATAAAATAAAATAAAAGTGTGCATGGCATAGCTTAGAGGGGTATAAGAGATAAGCTAGGAGTATCTTATAGATATCTAAATAAAAGCTACTACCCATAGATAGAATATACTAATAGATAAGAGAGATACTACTAGTAATACAGGGGGTCTAGACCTCCTAGTACTATAAAGTAATATATATAAGATACTTATCTCTAAAATAGCCTATACTATAGAAATCCTAGTAGCTATAGTAGACCTACTATACATAGTTTAAGATATTAATATATTTATATAGTAGAAACTACTAGATATAGCTATAGAAGATATAGATAAGCTAAGTCTCTTAATATAGAAGGTTATAGATAGACTTCTATAATATAGAAACTATATCTATATACTAAAATCCACAGTGCTGCATATAGAAATTATAAAAATAAACTATAATAACCTATAGGGGGGTTATCACTAATATAGATGCATCTTAGAAAATATTAAATATAGATACTATTAGTATAAGTTAGTATAAGATGTTAAGAGGTATATAGATAAGTATAATATCTACTAGAGAATTATAGTATACTAGTATAAGCCCTATAGTAAGCTAGAACCACTACCTACTCCTATAAAGCTAGTGTAGTAGATAAGCATAGACTTTATTATAGGCCTCCTACCCTTAAAATAGTAGGGGAAGGTATATAATATAGTGCTAGTTATTATTAATCTATTTACTAAATACTCACTATACATCCCTATAAGGAAGGACATTAATATAATATAGCTAGTAGAAATATTTTATAAGAAGGTTATATCACTATTTAGTATGCTAATAAACCTTATATTAGATAGAGGTAGCTTATTTACTAGTATATTCTAGTCTACCCTCTACTACTACCTAGAAGTATATAGAAGGCTATTAATAGTATTTTATTTATAAACTAATAGGTAAACTAAATACATGAACCAGGTGCTAGAGTACTATCTATAAGTATATATTAGCTAGATGCAAGATGACTAGGCTAGTTAGTTACTAATAGTATAGTTTATCTATAATAATACTATGCATAGTATACTAGGCATATTACTATAAAATATACTTATAGGCTTTAAGGCTAGCCTATAGATTAATATCTAAATTCTAGAAGAATATACTAAGGTACTAGCTATAATTAATAGAGTAGTAAAGCTAAATAAGAACTATATAAAGCTATATATACTACTTATAAAATTAAAAGAGTAGATAAAGAAGTAGTATAATAGGAAGTATACTAAAATATTACTAAATATTAAAGACTATATAATACTATAAGTAAAGAATATCATTATCTCTAGGCTAAACTAGAAGCTAGTAAGTAGAATGCTTAGGCTATTTAAAATTATTAAGAAATAGGGAAAATAAGTATATAGACTATGCTTACTAGACTTATAGGGAAGAATATATAATATATTCTATATCTCTCTACTTAAATTATATAAGGGAGATGCTAAGTAAGCACCTTACCTAGGGCCTATAATTATTAAAGATAGTAAAGAATAGGAGATAGCTACTATCCTTAAATACTAAAAAATATATAATAAAGATTAATACCTAGTCTAATAGTATAGATAGGAAGATAAGTATAATATATAGGAACCCTATAAGTATATTAAAGATACTAAAGCCTATAAGTAGTTTATAAAATCTATAAGAGAAAAGATATAATTAATAAGGAGAATATATTATATTAGGCCTAAAGGCTATATATATAGTATCTAAAGAAAAATAAAAATAATAATATCTTAACCCCTAAAGGGAGAGTAGTCTTAAACCCTATTATATAATTAGCTAGAATAAGTAAAGTAGGAAGGACATAGACTTACCTATAAAATAAATAGATAAAAGCTATAATAATACTAAAAAATACACTAAGCTAAGTAGCTAGAGCTATAGTAATAGTATTAGGACTAGCTAGAGCTAGGGTAAGAGTATTAAAACTAGTAGGAGCTAGGATAGAAATAAAAATCCTATTAAGGGTAGGAGCTAGGGAGCTATATACTATCTTAAAAGATAGGGTTAGAGATAGGGGCCTAGTAGGAATAGATACTAGAGGTATACTATAGGGGAGCAGACTACTACTAATATAGATCTAGACCTTAAAGGCCTAGACTATACTAATAATAGCTACTAAAGTATTAGCCTTACTTATAGTAAGGGTATAACTAGTAGTACTAGAGAGTATTATAATATAGTAAGCTAGTAGTAGAGCTATATAAGAAAACTTTAAAAGAGTAGAGTAAGTAAGATATATAGAGTAAAAGAACTAAGAGAATAATATACTAACTAGTATAACTAGTATAATCTTATATAATAGATGTACTTCCTACTACTTAGAAAGTAATTTAAGTAAGTAGGAAGCACACCTATTATATAGTATATAAGTAACTATAAATAATAATAGTAGTAGTAGCTAGGATCTAATATTAGAGGAGAAGGAGAAGGTAGTATAATAATAATAAGAGCACTATCTTACTAGCTATAAGATATACTACCTCTATAACTAGTATAAGAGATAGTATATCTATAACTAGTAGGATAGCCCTAATAACTATAAGTAAGAGTAGTAGTATTAGTAGTAGTAGTAGTAGTATAAGTAGAGGGGGTATAACCCTAGGAGGCATAATAGAAGGTATAAGTATAAGGTATTTTCTATATATAGAGTTAGTAATTATCTAAATTCTAGTAAATATAGTAAGGGAATTAAGGTATTTATAAGTTAATAAGGCTATAGCTAATAATATAAAAAAGAAATAAAGAAAAATATATCTAGAAAAGCTCTAAACTAATAAAAATAATAAAAAGATACTATAAGGAGTATTAAATATATAATATAAAGTAAAGAGATATAATAAAGAGAAGAGGAAATAAAGGAAATATATTATCTATTATAGCTACTATAGGAGAATTAGTAAAATAGGGATAAAGAATATAAAATACTATAATCTATATAATAAAAATAAATATAACTTACTCTAAATATAGAGAAATAAGAGTAATGGAATTAGAAGATATAAAGTAATAATTAGAAGTAATCTCTATACTAAGAGCTATATATATTTAATTAAATAACTATATAGTTATAYTAATATAAATAGATTATAATAGCCTATAAYAGRAGAACCTRTRACTAYAATTACTTATAATAACTAAGGTAAAATAAAATAGAATAAGATAATATAGATAATATAATTATAAAGATAATTAAGGAAGCTAAATAGGAATATATAATAAGAAAGAATAAGATAAAGTACTTATATAATAAAAGATTTAATACTATTAATAAGAGAAGAGAAGAAGGAGAAGAGAATCTATAAATCTATAAAGAGGAGAAGCTTCTATACTACTAAGTAAATACTATATAAAGCTATTTAGAATATTTATAATAATAAGATTAAACTACTATATAATAAATATTACTTAAGAAAGTAATATATTAGTTAATAATAATATTACTACCTTACACTAATAAATAATACTAAGTAATGATGATAAAATCATTCTAAATAGACTAATAAGGAGATATAATTTATATAGGTTAGGAGATGCTATAATACTATCTCCTACTATAGAGATGTAGTATATAAAGAGGGGAGATAGTTATTAGATATAGTGAACCTATATATAGCTAAACTATAGGGATTATATGTGTGGCACATGACCTATAGAGATATTATTAACTACTAAGGTGTGAGATACTCACACCTCAGTAATTAGTTCTACTATAAAGGCATTGCTACTACCATGTTATCTACCATTCGATAGGGAGCATTCCATAGGTGCTCTCACATAATCTGAGCAAGTTCTCTCTTCTTTATAGACTATTAGACATTTAGACTTTAAGTTACTAATAAAAAACTTAAAGCCCTGTTATAATATGTCTATAGTCTCTTTACTTAACTTAAGCTGCAGGCCTATAATAGTGAGAAGAACAGTGATTACATTCCTAGTGGATGAGATCATGAGAATTCTAAATGTGCCTGGCATCTACCACTAATAGTGAGAATTAAGATGCAAAGTGGATATATTCAAATATACATAGGAATATCCTGTCTAGCAGCTGTTAGGTTAGTAAATATACAGGTTACTTTATCCCCATGCTTTGGGGTGACTTCTTTACCTTTATAGAGGAGAGTTTTCTGGAGCAAAGCTATGGAACAGAGTTTAATTATTAGATATAAAGAATAAATATACAGGGCGAGAGTCTGAGGGCAAGGAGAAAGATAATTAAAGCAGGTAGGAAGGCTCTATTTATTGTCCAGTCATCAGACTATCTGTGGCTAGGCTTAGGGTCAGGCTCTCTTTGATATTTTGCCCCTAGTGCTCGACAACGGACGAGGCCTCAAATGATAGCAACTTGGACTGACTTCTTTAGTCTTGCGTAGCCTTACTGTCAACGAACTATTGGTAATTGGTTGCCATCAACCAAGGCCCTCGTCTTTTTTATATTCCCGGACTTCCAACAGATACCTTCCACCGCTGGTTTGCTGCGAATCTCCTTCAAACCGTCTTGTTTTTCAGTCCATGCTGGTAACCCTAGTAGCCCGGAGTAGCATTATGCTGTGTTTGTTGATATTTGGCGCAGATGGCTCTACGGCTCTCAGGCTGTCTACTATCTTAGCAATCGGCCAAAGTTGCTGACAAGATTGTGGCTGCAACAGAAAAGAAAGACTGTCTACTGATTGGCAGGCCTCGAACAGCAATCAAGTATCTTCCCTGCTCAAAACAATAGCCGCATGGGCCTAAAACCACATGCAAGCAGCAACAAGTTAACTAGTATGATGATGAGTAGTGTCAATATTTGCGCCATAGTTGCTCGTGCGCAGCTATGAAGAGACAGTAAGTATGCTTAAACATAGTTAGAAGTAAATTAATTACAAAATATAGAGACAAAACCAAACTCGCATAGAAAGTAATTCCAGTTCCATATGTCTTCAAAACTTATGGCGATGCTCGTGCCCAGGCAGCGAAGGCCTTTAAATTTCCACAGTTTATCACTTTGCTGGAGTATGCAGTATCTGTCGCTTCTGTGGGCGTGGTCGTAGTTGTTGGACTAGGTGGTAAGGATAGACATCCTGTGCCGGGTACCAGCGGAGGTTGGATCCGAGGGCAGCGATCTCTAGCCGTTTCCTTGAGGCGTGTCTCGACCTGCCGGGCTTTGGAACGATGTGTAACATGATGTTTCCGCTGCTCGGCATATTGCGAAGGCACGAACACAGGTACTAGGTAGCCATTATGCATGAAAAGTCCCTCCACCAGTCCAGACTTCTCGTCAGGCTCTGGAATGACATCCACCAGATCGAGGGAGTCCAGGCATACCAATGATGTCCACGCGAAGATGGTCATCATCTTTCCGGATGACTCGGCCGGAAATGCGTTCGTACTACCGTGAAACTCGAGGTCATCGCAACTTTCAGGAGCAGCAGCGTCAACATTCTCAACAACAGTCCCCTGACTGGACAAGCTCTCTGACTCTGGTTCGATGTACTTAGCCTCAGTGGTCTGAGCGCCAATGCCATTCACATAATGGGTATTGCGTTTCTGTCCGGGGGAACTGTCAGTCACATTGCCATTAGCTGATACGTGGTATTTACTCACAGGCTTGCATTTTTCCTTGAAGGGAGGCATATCGCCAGTGAAATCAGTCAGGGAATCGTGTGCCATGGATGAATTGCAGCATCCTCGATTCCTGATGCCGCAGCACTGGAGAACGGGGCTATACCAAGGCATAGCCGAAGGAAGAGTGCAGGAGACGATCTGAGAAGGGTAAATCAATAGCAATCAGACTGGCCTGTGTCAAATAGCGGTGTGTATGCTGGGATAAGGCTGGCGGCTTTTTATAGATGATAGAATATATACTTACCAGTTTTTGCGTTATGTTACAGTTTCATGGATTGATACCTCGAAGGTATACCAGAGACGCATTGCGCCATCTCTGCTGGGCTATAGCGAGTATTCTGTAACTAGTTCTGTTATACAAAGTCAAATAAATCCCTTTTTCCTACCTTGCTGGTCTGCTGCGCATGGCTATCGTATACGCCGATCGGCTAATGTCTCCTTTCCGGGGATATTTTGAATGATGGCGGAATATGCGTAGACTGGACCAGACCAGCTACTGCAGTCCTCTACCAGGTCCGTTTATCGTACAACAGCTGGCAAAGCGAGCCATGAGTCGCGGAACTCCGTTTGATCTTAGCCCAGTTCCCTGGCACCTAGCCAACCACAGAAGTTCTCGCAATGCAGGTCGGAACCTGCTATGTGATGTGCTTGACTGCATGAGGTGGGGTTCAATTAGCGTCCACCGCTGGTTGTTGTACGCTAAATCAGGGTGGCTGATTTTAGTACTCATCATCAGCAGTGGAGCGATAGGTGAGAGCAGCTGACATAGGTTCATCGCCAACTGCAGTGCGCCAAATGTGCAGGGCTGATTTAGTACTCATCACCGGCCATCGTGCGCTAGATGTGGGTGGCTTAGTATTTCATCGTCACCTGTAATGCACTAATAGATGTGCAGGGCTGATTAGTACTCATCACCAGCTGTCGTGCACTAGGTATTGGTGACAGGTCCAATAGGATTATGACTCTCATTTCCAACTGAATTTCTGTTGGCGGCTTTGGGCACTATGCATAGACATCAAAAATAGGACATTGGCGCACTATCTGGCAAGATCAACGCACACTTATTCGCAAGTTAATTATTATTGACAGTCATCTTGATCATATTTCTTCCTGATAGCCTCCAGAAAAGGACATAAATACTGCCATGATGGCCATGTTTCTTCAGGGCTAATCACCTTCCTATAACAAACCTTCTTTCATAATCTTTCTCACACATCACCACCACGTCCGTCCTCTTGAAATCTTGAGCTCACAATGGCTAACTTTCCCCTCCGCGAGCTGACGAGTCACGAAAAGTGTTCCAACCCTGATTGCAGATTTGACAATATCTCGGGTGCTCAGGTGTGTGAGAAGTGTCAAACGGCGCTCACTGGTGGTAGATAGGTACCTAGAGAAACTCTCCTTGTGCTGAGTGGAACGCTCACTTTTCGCGCAGGCCATTGCGACTTCAACTCGTTGTCGTATGCGGTAGTGCTGCACCAGAAATGGAAGGTCTCCTTCATTTTGGGGATTAGCAAGGATGTGGGACCGTTGAAGCTTCATTCAGAGAAATCAATCCTCGTGGAATCTACTATGTAAATAGTTCCTATTAAGTCTTGCGTCGACTGCTGAGCTCCTTGAGAACCGCATGAGTGTCTTGTCGTCAGCGAGCATGACAGCCACACTCTGGAGGACACGGCCACAGACTACTAGGCGAAAGAATGTAACTATTTCTCTAAGCTGTCCTTAAGTCCCTTCCGCAATCGCCTATTTCTGCGTTCCTTTCGTCGTTTGTTTGCCTGTAGCCTCAACTGCCGGCCGATCACGAGGCACAAACAATCAGCTTGGTCCGTTAGTTGAGCTCTGTAAGTTATATTTGCGACAGTCATCTCCGCGCGTCAGCGTTGGTCTGGAAATTGCCTCTCACAAAGTGATAGTCTAGCTGGGAAGATGGACCCAATTGCTGGCTAGGCATAGCTCCGAAACGAAACATTGAACGGCTGGCCGGAGTAACACCTAATGGCGCGGTTTATCCACAACAATGCATGTCGGAAATCCAGGAGCACCATGAGGTGGAGCACGAGCAGACCATGCGTAACAAATCCACACCATCTTATGGAAGACAATTAGCATCAACATATCATCCTTGGCATTTTTTCATAGTAACTTCTTTCTCAAATATCGAACGTTGTTGTATCAAAGAACTCTAAATCCAGCTTTTTGTACCACTCAACGCACGTCATATCCAGAACAAATCCTTTCCCCGTGAGTTTGGCTATTAAGAGGTCTGCCCAAGCATAGCGATCATCGGCAACCGGGAGGCAGAAGCCGGGGCTTATGTAAGGCTTCAGAGAGATCCAGAACCTTGGATAAAATCCAGCAGATTCCCAGTCCAGAATTGCTTCAACCATTCCATCCTCGGAGATCAAAATGTTTGTCGGCCCAAGGTCCGCATGATAAAAATAGAATGCATCTGTAACAGGAGGACTACAGAGCTTTGATATCCTCTGCAGATATTTTTCACTAGAAGCAGAAGACATAGGTCCTAGTAGTCGAGGTCTCCACGACGGATGAGAGTCTTTGGCGCGCACGTTCAGAAACGGTTCGAGTACCCCCCTTCCAGTTGCTGACTGGAGTTTGTCGGAAGTAATCTTTGCAAGGTCAGAGCAATACTGGGCGACAGTATTAGCTATGTAAACTCTTTTCTCTGAAGCGAGTGAAGGCCATGCTTTGGCCAGCGTGTTGCCTTGAACACGCTTTAGGATCAAAAATGTCCGGCTCAACTCCTCATCCAACCAAGCGTATATGACGTCAGGAACCGGAATATTAGGAGCACTGGCCTTGATAAATGCCAGAGTGCTGCTTTCCATCTCCATTCCGTCCGTCCAGGTTTTGACCTTGCAAATCGCGTTGGATCCAATGGCCCATACCGCAGATGATGTGCCAGCTTGATGCAGAAGATCTTCCAATGGCTCCTCGAATGATCGGATCTCACTACCATCTTCAAAGAGAGAAAAGATACCATCGTTGTCCTCCCAGGTAGCCACACCACTGGTACTTTCGCCTCTTAATACCTTCCTGCAAAGGAATTTTGACCCCATCTTGTGTATGTCTGGAGCCCTTTTCCAGATAGAATGTTCAATTGGTGGGGTAGCCTGGCTGCATCCTGTCAGCAACACGTCTCCAGAGTAAACAAGGGACTGTTAATACCAAAACATGCTGAGATGATGTTGTGTAGGTGAGGAGGAACACACGGAACATTTTCCATGACTCTCAATTTATAACAAGCACAAAAAAGCGGTGAGCAGGGATGATGTTCCAGCTTATCAGTCCACTGAAATGCGAGGCGGTGCGTGGGTAAACTGAGGCTGTGCGCTGGTCACGGGCGATGACCTTTTGGGGGCTGGAATGAGAAATGGCGGACATTATGAAGTGACTCTTTTTCCTATTCTTCACTACGACCAAAATGGGGATCGCAGAGAGCAAAATCTTCATTGACCGGCTTAATGCTTCCCGCGAGGAGGCTGAAAAAGAAGGGAAGCATGAACTAAATCCAAGCTTTCTCTTCCAAGACGAGGTAAGAACTGAGGATGGAGGGTAAGTGAAGTGTCTTATACTTAAACAGGCCATTCTCCGAATTTCAATGTCGCTTTTTCAAAAAATCCCATGGGCTATCGGAATTGCTATACCAGAGAGTATTCAGATGTATCTTAAAGAGTGGAATTCAGACTCCGTTCATTCTGACATGATTCCCTTCATCAGCCCACCATGTCCAAACATGAATCCATGCAGCCAGCTTGTGAACTGGTTCATGTCTGTGATTGAAAAACCTAAAACAGTGGAAGAAAAGGTGTGCTGGCGGCTGAAATGCTTACTTTTCTACAAGATGAAAGGAATATGCGACCGACTGTCTCATGGAATGACTGTACTTACTCAAATGATTCAGTTCGGCGGCGACTGCCGGAAGAAGGAGGTAATTCAGAAAGACCTACATGCCCTCACTGATGCTGGTCAGAGATATTGCTCTATATCAAATGAGCTGGGCGGCCCTGGAATTTTATTCTTCCTACTAGAAAAAGGAGAATCAAAGTATGCATCCCTGCTTTTATTTTGGTCCTATTTAAGCTTATTCGGGCATAGCTGGTTTGCAAAACTCCCTAAAGGTGATACCCTGAGCGCAAAGAAGAATTGAAGTGCTGTGCTTAAAGAACTTAGGGATGGTAGAATTGCTAGTGTTGCTAATCTACTAAAAGCACATTGTGCTGTAGAGAAGATCCTAGGCAACTATATGGAAGCATTCAGATTGATGTTGTCATGTGTTTACAGTGTGAATCCTGCAGATCTTATGGACTTATCTCTTGAAAATTCCTTAATAGCCACCCAGTCTAGTACTAGGGTGGTTGCGGCTTCCTCTCACCCTATTATTATGAATAATAGCTTTAAAAGATCACTAAAGCACCGCCTTCCTGAATCAAACTATGTTACTAAAATATAGAGTAAGGCTAATTAAAGGAAATCTTCTCTCACCAGCTGCCGCGTGCACTTATCTAGAGTTTTAGCGCCTATGGAGGCATAGATATTGCAGGTACAGAAGGATCACCAGTCTATCTAAGCAGTCTGGTCTGGCCTACAGGAGCAAAGCTACTCTTGCTAACAGGATGGCAGCCCATATAGAGCAGTGGGGTATTATAAGCATTACTTAGCACTATATATTGTAAATCCTTAGCCTCCTAGTAACCCTGGCTTAAAAAGGTTATCTCCTACCTCTATAATTAAGAGGTGAAATGGCTCAGGTTTAGAATACTTCTTAGCTGAAAGTAGGGAGAAATTAAGAAATAGCTACTTACTTTAGCTATGGGAACCGGTCCTATGTATAGAATAACTGGAATATTTACTAAATTAAGGTCAATCACTTGCCCTTAACCTAGTTAATTTTTTGGACTTTTTACCAAATACAATGTCTGCCTAGTCTCTTATGCTGGACCTAGTTGCTTTGCTAGATTTCCTGCTAATCTTAATATCTATTCAGTCTTTTGCCCCTGACCCTGTTGCTCTACTGGAATTTTTGCCAAGTTTGATGCCTATCCAGACTTTGGCTCTCAACCCAGTCAATTTTTTGGATTTCTTGCCGGATTCGGCATGAAACTAGTCGCTTTAGGCTACGAAGTCGAAGGGTTTGGCAAACTTCTTCTCTAGATGATATGGTCTTATGTATAGTTATGAATTTATGAACTATATTAGGCAGTCCTCTTTATTATTCTAATTAATAATAGAATTTCTGCCTTCTAGCACGCACTAATAATCCTGACCCGCTATATCAGGAGTGCTTGTGTACAAACCCTTAACAGGCGGTACTGAATGATGACGGAGACTCAATTCTTTCGCGGAGCCTGTTGAGTATGATACATGCGAAAACAACGCTTATCAGTGTGACTTCAATACAACACCATAGTGCTAAGTAATGCAAAGTGTGCAGGCTTGGTTTTAACTCTGTTTCTCAGGTATAACAACCAGCAAAAAGTCGACATTTCCCCTCAAGGGTTGGTCTACCGTTAATCGTAAAAAATTATTCCGGATAAGGGTCTTCCCCCCAACTTCGATTCCACCCTCGCTGACGTTGAGTGGGAAGAAAAGGTTATCAAATCCTTCCTTTTTCCGGAGAACGATGTCACCTGATAGCCTCCATAGCGTGAATCCCTGTGGATCATGAGAAACTGTGCTTCATAGACATATTTTTGATCAAATACCGCTTTCTCAAGGTTCAACTCCTTTAATAATGGCTTTAGGATATCGAAACGGTCCTTGTCTGTACATCTGGACAGCTCCGAGTTTTCGGCCTTCACTTCAGCTTTTGCAAACCATTTTGCGACTGATTCGAGATATTTAGAGGCTTGCGGAGACAGTGAATCTGGCATCTGGATCACATAAAAGTTAGCGTCTTGTTTCGTGACCATGATATAGTAAACTTGCTTTTGCAAATTTCCCGGAATACTATCAACAACCTTGTTGTCAGTCAACAGAAACAGGCAAATGCTCAATTAAGACCGAAACGAGGGGCTGAGGGGCAAATCCCGCAGTGCCAAGCAAGCTCAGACCGCCTTCCTGTTTATGCTTATCAGATTGGTGCCTAAAAGGGATGGACGGGAAGGTAATCACCTGACCGGCCCGACGGTTCTGAACATAGACGGTTGGACCTCACTGAATGTGGGTTTGAGCAGGTATTGGTATGAAGGAACCGCCCATAGTTAACCCGCAGTGGACGGTGTCAACGCTACATAAAAGATGTCAATCTTGTATCTTTGTGATATAAGCTGTTAAGTGATGGATAAGTACAAAAAGTGGACAAGCCACCATAAGATTGTGAAGTTAGTCTGACTAAGCCGCAACGTAACTAGTTAGGGCATTTAGATCCTAGTGGTCGAAATGGTCATGATTTTGCCCTCAGCGCTGAGGGATCTATAACAGGGCCAGAGCCTCCTTCGGCCGCAGCGGATTATGATTGGCTTCCCAGAAGACTGTTGTAATTGGTAGCTGTTTAGATGTCCTAATATCAGACTCATGACCCAGTGTGAGCTGAATGAAGCTCTCTCCCCTCTCCCTCAGCACCTGTGCTGAGAGGCAAGGCTATGAGAAAGCAGCACTGGTTCTTGGACTTTACAGACATTAGTACTGTCAAGGGCCACACTTAGAGTATAAAAATTTGAATGCCATGCACTCTTAGGCCAGGTAGGATGAGTATCCTCTTTAAAACATCATCCAATCTGCGCTTATGGCTTTGACTACTGTACTGCTTCCTTCTCCATTTGGCTAGTCTATCTGCCTGGGCCCAGGTCCCAAAATCTGAATATTTGCTGCCGCTCCATTTTATCATTCTTTTGATCCTGCCAGTATCATAATACAGGATCAAGCAAAGCCAAACGCTCCGCCCCAATAATCCCATCACACTAACCATTCCAGATGGGACAGGTTCAATGGGACAGGTTCACTATGAGTCGATCTTGAGGGTACTATTGATGGGCCTCAGACTACTGCATCCATTGGTCAGCGGGTCTTATGGAAAGTATTCAACTGGGGTGCCATACCTTAAGGTAACAGGCGTCTAGTTGGATGTCTAATCGATTAGTTCAATTGTTGATACCACTGACTCAACTGTGCGATGATCGCTCTGCATCAGCTCCATGACATGTTTTGCATCCTGAAGGCATTCAAAGTCCTCATCTTTGAAAATTCGCAATGGAACATTGTAGGCAAAACTGTCTCCCTCTTCCAAGGCGATCTGGTGAACGGTGTGCGCATTGAAGCATTTTAATATATTATATACTACAGGCATGTTCTTTGACCAAGCCTAATTAACTAGTTTCATACTCCTCTGGTATTCTAGAGCCATCTCCTCTACCTACATACCTAGTTTCCTGTGAGGATATATCATAATAGAATTTTTTGCCACCACAGATGATGCCACTTCCTTAATAGTAGTTAAATAGGTTAGAGCAGCTCTCAGTACCACGTGAGGTTTTCCTGATGCTGCACATATTTTAACCCAGTCCTTGAGGGGTAAAAAGCATCCTAGACTACGGCAGATGGTGCACCCCTCTAGACTGCTTAAATGTTGCTTTATTATCTTTATTGGCGCCATCTCTTCCTCATTGAGTGTAGGGACAAATCCTGGTGAGCAGCAATTCTAATTGAAGCTCAGTGGTGACGTGAGGGCCGACGAAAGACATCATTTTCAAACCAGTGACCAACGATCCTCTGCCTGTCTCTGACATTCCTCTGCTTATCTTTAATGTTCCTCTGCCTATATCTAATATTTCTCTACCTGCTTCCTTTCCTCCTCTGCCTTAAGAAAAAGTGCCTTATAGTCTAGGGAGCTGCTTCCACTTATTATTACTATAAGAAAGGGATGGATCCCCCTTATAGTAATATTATTAATTAGACTTATCTATATTACTAAATATCTAGCAGAGTAGCATCTTAGTAAAATAATTTATCTGCTAAAATATAGATGCATTAAAACCCTTTTTCCTTACTACTAGAAAACCCTATAGGACCAAGGGCTCTCATGCTTTTAACTTCCTATTAGGTCTAATATAACTCCTAAACTAAAAGGTCATAAGTCTGGCTACACACCAAATTATTGAAAAAATCAGCCATTTTCAATCCCCTATTTCTCAACCACCATATTATTTCAGTACATAAGAATAAATAGGGGAATAGTAGATATTAATATTTAGTATACTATCCCCTTGCCTAGTAAACTATGTGTAATTAACATAGCATTAAGTGAATTAGACTATTAATCTTCTCCTAAGGGATAGCATCCCATGCCTCTATAATAGTATTATAAAACTAGGTCTAATCTACCTTAGATCTGCCTCCTAAGAAGAGGTCAGGATAGAGCTATAAAAGCTTCTTCTTTAGGAGGTTCTAGAGGTGTTTAATTAGATTTAAATTAGGTAAATATAGAGGCTATTCTATAATCTAGATTCTATAAGATTTAAACTACTCCTACGCCTAGTAAGATATATAGATTTTAGTATTATCTTGCTTGAATATTATGCCAGGCTTATAGATTAGAAGGAGGCTATCTTTAAGGTATTTTAGGTAAGAATTAGTAGAATATCTACCTTAAGGAGCTAATTTATTATATTCTATAATTACTAGCTTTATATAGCCTCTAATCTAGATTATACCCTATATTATTTATGAAATATCCTTCCTATAGTTTATTAGATTAACTAGATCATGCTAGTATGCCTTATTTAAGAATTAAAAGATAAATTAGGTAGAATTATTTAACTTTCTTTAGATAGAATATTTATTAGAAAAGAGTACTTCTTCCTAGTGAGAGAAATTAAGCTATATATATATAAATTTATAGTATTTCTTAACTATATCTAGCTTTAAAGGGATTCTCTTCTTACTCTTCTACTTCCTAAGGTTATATCTCTTTAAAATATATTAAATAGTTAACCTTAATACCCCCCCAGGTGTGCTAGTGACCAGGGCATTCCAGCTTATAGAGAGCCTCTATCTAACTATCTAGTAGATATAATACTTAGTAGAGACACTAAGCTTATGGGGTCTATTAGTATAAGGCCTTAATTTTAGGGTATAGTGCTATTAGAATTACTTTTTTATCTTATAAATAGTACTGTAATTAATGCTAAATTCCTTTACTAGTTATATAGATAATCCCTGGTTCTCTAGGCTATATAAAATAGCTATGCATAATTCAGAAGATAGTTTAGCTTTAGGCCTTCTATTTCCACTAATTTCAGTGCCAAAAGACCTCATTTTAATGGAATAGATAGTGGTTAAAAAGAATGTTAATTTTTTAACGCATTATGGATACACAGAGTGTGCACAGACTTTTGACCCCTGATGTATATTATATTTATCTACTAAGCTTCTTCTTAAGTGTAAGTTAGAGCATAAAGTAGGCATATAATATAATTATTATATAACTCTGCTAATAGCCTAATATTAATAAGATAAGTAGAAGACTATTTAAGCTATAAAATATACTTTACTAATTCTAGCATATATAGGTCTATTAATATATCCTATAATATTCCTATTTTATCTACTAAGTTATAGCACCTTCACCACATTCTAATTTTGAGCTCTATTATCTCTGAGACCAGCCTTGTCTGCCTTCTCATAGATCAACTTCTTTATCTCAAATCTTGATCCCAAATCCTGTTCTTTATACATTTTCTTATGTKAACACAAGATGAAGTAGTTGCGGAGAACTCTTAAACCTAATATACTACTGGATATTATTTACTAGATTTAGGGTAGTAGTGAGGGCCTTTATAAGTAAGAGAGGGATAGGAAGTAGTTATATACTATAACCTAACTCCCTCTAAGCTAGGGGCCACGCTCACTGCTATATATCTATACTAGAATAATGTTTGAAATGGCATTCACTGTGACTGGGCATGTAATACTGTTATAGAAGCATATCAGGAGATATTAGCTGGCAGTTTATATTAAGAATGGCACATGCAGCTTCATTATAAGAAGTCTGATTAAACTAGGTAATAAAATTGACTGGACACCAGGCTGGTACCGCGCCGTGAACTAGACGTCGGATTATTATATCAAGGGACGTGGCCTGTCAACAAGGATAAACTGCTTGACTGGTTGTGCTTAATATCCATGTGTCGTTGGAATAGGGTCACCGCGAGTGCAAGGACTTTGAATTTAGGGTTCTGGAGATATTCAAGCGGGCAAGGGTGGAGCCACTCATTGCAGTGGGTTGCATCAATTACAGGATTTCATACTATTCTCTTGTGATGAATGTCCGTGGTTACTGGCCAGGAGGATGAGTTTGTGATTATGAGCACGGGAAGGTTGCACTTCAATGTGAGCATCTTTGGCTGCTCTGATTGTGTTGCTGAAGGATCCTTTTCTCATGTGAGCTTAGAGGATTGAAGGTTGATTGAGGATGCTGGTTATACACTTATTTATATATCTAGTCTGACAGTTGTGTGATTGTTTAATTGCCTTGATTTGTTGTCAATGGCGGAAAATTATCCCACTAAGACGCCATCGCCGCCCGATGTCGTGATTATAGTCGCAGATGACACTGACACCCGTCTTGACCGTCTAGTTCGTCTATTATGGCAGGTATCAACCTTCCCGTTGGACTCGCGGCATGTTTCTTGAAGAAATTGCCCTTATTTGATGTTGCCGTATTGGCTGGCTAATATCGGAGCGGCGGGGCCTGCACGTTGATCATAACTCAAGGAAAGGCTTTTAAGGGGTGTGGGGTTGTCACAATTCATGTACTCAGGAGACTGCCTGAATAAGTATAAATATAGAGACAAAGTCATCCACAGTATTGCGTTATGCAGACCGGCCCAACTCGTAGAAAATGCCCTCGTCCAACCAAGACAAAGTCGAGGCAGAAGTACACTCGGCTCTATCCTCTCATCCCTCGGCCGATAAAGACGACAGTTACGATGTCTATACGCAGGCTCGAGGACTCGAATATCCGTCAGAAGAGGCGAAAAAGGTCCTCCGCAAGATCGACACTCGCTTGATTCCGCTCCTCGTGGCGATATACATGCTCCAGGTGCGTCTTCCCCGCCCGTTGCATTGATCATCGCTAATGGCGTAGTATCTGGATAAAAACAGCCTCAACTTCGCCTCGGTCTACGGCCTCAAACAAGGCACGAAGCTCCACGGACAGGACTATGCCTGGCTCGGCTCAATCTTCTATTTTGGTTATTTGATCGCCCAGTATCCGGCCGGATATGCCCTGCAGCGACTTCCAATGGGAAAAGTCCTGTCCATCACTACCATCAGTATACCATCGTTTCGGGCCTATCTAGATCAATATTAACAAGACATAGTATGGGGCGCACTGCTCATGACCACGCCCGCCTGCCACAACTTCGCCGGCATCGCCGCCAACCGCTTCCTCCTAGGGCTTGTCGAGGCCGTCGTGAACCCGGGTTTTGTCCTCCTCATGAGCATGTGGTATACAGCGAAGGAGCAGCCGCTGCGCCTGGAGGCGTATTACTGCACTAACGGCATCGCTACGATGTTCGGGGGGTAGGCCCGTCGCCTCATGCCTCGCTCCTGTGAAATCTGCTAACCGGAATGGAATAAAACAGATTGATCGGCTACGCGGTGGGACACATCACCTCCGGTCTACCGCGGTGGATGTACGTCTTCCTCATCTTCGGCGCAGTGTCCGTCGCGACAGGGATCATCTCCCTGCTTCTGCTTCCTGACCTCCCGTCCACCGCGCGATTCCTCACCCCCAGGGAGCGCGCCATCGCCGTCGACCGCGTCTCCAGGAACCAGCAGGGCGTCAAGAACCACCACTTTAAGTGGGAGCAGGTCTGGCAGGCCGCGCGGGATCCCAAGTCATGGCTTCTCTTCGTGATGGCGGTTGGGGCGCAGGTGCCCAACTCTGCGTTGACGAGTGTATGCTTTGCTTCCGAGTTACATTGCTAACCCTAACTCTGGCCATCTTATATTCTGACCGCAACAGTTCACCTCCATCATCGTCGGCTCCTTCGGCTTCGATACCCTCGGCACGCAATACCTGCAGATCCCCGGCGGCGCAGTGCAATTCCTCGCGCTGCTGGTGGGTGGCTGGATCGCCACGAAATTCGGGGATAAATTCCACTCGCGCAGCGCGTGTATGATCGTTGCTAACACCATCTGTATCATTGGCTCTGGATTACTCGTTGGCCTGCCTGGGACAAACAAATGGGGACGGCTTGTGGCGCTGTGGCTGTGCTACTTCCAGGGTCTCGGATTCAGCATGAGCTTGACGATGGTGAGTTCGAATGTCGCCGGGTATACCAAGAAGCAGGTGACCGGGGCGCTGCTGTTTACGGGGTACTGTGTGGGGAATATCATTGGGCCGCAGACGTTCAAGGAGAGCGAGGCGCCGGGGTATCGCAGTGCTTATATTGCGTGAGTAGACTCTTTCCATGTGGGTATAGTGACGCTGACGGGGCAGAATGCTGGTGGGGTATATGGTCAAGCTGGTGTCGATTACGGCATTGTATGTGTATATGTACTTGGAGAATCAGCGAAGGGATCGGATGAGTGTGGAGGAGTCGGATGATGATAGGGGCGTTGAGAATGGGATGCTGGTAAGTTTGTCGCTATTGGAGTATACGACGCAGGCTAATTTTCCAGGATCAAACCGAGATTGACAATAAGCAATTTCGTTATGTCCTGTAGTACTATACCAACAGTCTGCAGAAATACGACTCAGTATAATTATGAACGACTCTGTCAGAACTAAAGATAGTATTCAGGGCTGTCTGGCCATAGTCCTGTATCTCAGGATGATAGACGTATAGAAGGTGCTTCAAGCCCAGGGCAGGGTGCTGGGGCCGTTTTGGGGGCAGGATGGAAGAGGGGAGTGGGGAGCAGGAGAACGATTATCGACAGAACCTAAGATAAGTCCAGTTCAATACTGGGTCTTTTTGACATCGCTGATAAAGAACTGTTCGTCGCGTAGGGGAACCAGTACAGTAGGCTTCCTTGATTTTGCCATTCATTCTCCCCAACTACCTTATCGACCCTCTGATTTTAGAGTTGACCCGGGTGTAGATGTTCCCTTCTGAATTGGAGGAGAAACCCCATATGGATCGATAGTTAGGTCTAGGTTCATGAGTTGGAGTATGGAGGTGAAGTGATCACCATATTATGTCCAATGCCGACCCCAACCCCGGCCTAAGCGATAACTGGCTTGATAACAGCTACTCCAACTGCTATCAGAATCCTGGACGCTTTGGAGATAAGTTAACAACTGTTCTGTGGCTATCAACCCTATCAACCTCTTATCAACCCATTGTATACTCCAAAGATAAGCATCTGTGGGGTCGTCTCTATCGCTTCTCCATACCACTCTATAGCCTATATAACGTGTCAACGACAGAGATGCAGTCTTTTCCCGACAGACAAGATGGCCCAATCCAACGAACTACAGGTCCTCCCCCCCAGTGCCGGCTATGGCATCGTCATCGGCATCGGGGGCATCTTCGCCCTCTTCATGCTGGGCCTCACCTGGCTCCAGAACCGCTACACAGCCTTCTCCACCCAGCAAGCCGAAGAGTTCAACACAGCTTCCCGATCAGTCAAGCCCGGGCTGATCTCCGCCGGCATCGTCTCCTCCTGGACCTGGTCCGCGACTCTCCTCACAAGCTCCACCTTCGCATACAGCTACGGCGTCTGCGGCCCAATGTGGTACGCTGCAATGGGCACCCTGCAGATCCTCCTCTTCGGCCTCATCGCCATCAAGATCAAGGCCCACGCGCCAGGCGCACACACCACGCCGGAGATCGTGCGCGCCCGCCACGGGACCATCGCGCACCTGACGTACCTGTACAACGGGCTCGCGATGAACATGCTCGTCGGCGCCTGTCTGGTGCTTGGCGGGGCGCAGGTCGTGTCCGCGCTGACGGGGATGAATGTCTACGCAGCGACGTTTCTGATTCCGGCGGTTGTCGCGGCGTATGTGATTGCCGGGGGCCTGCGCTCGACCTTCATTGCGGATTATACGCACACGGTTATCTTGTTTGTGGCGATTCTGGTGTTTGGGTTCCTGGTTGTGGCGAGTAGTGAGTTGATAGGCAGTCCCGAGAGGTTGTATGAGTTGCTGTAGGAGGCGTCGAGGGAGATGCCGATCGCGCGCAATACGGACGGGTCGTACCTGGCGTTCCGGTCAGTTGGTGGGCTGGTCTTTGCAATTGACCTCTTTGTCTCGGGGTTTACCACCGTGTGGTTGGATCAGGCGTATTGGCAGCGGGCGATTGCCTCGCGGCCGGAGACTTCTGTCAAGGCGTATCTCCTGGGTGGGATCGCGTGGTATGGTAGGTTACCCCTCTTCGTGTTGTGATGCTGGTGTCTGACCTCCGCAGGCATCCCGTTTGGCTTCGCGACCGCCATGGGTCTCGGGTGCGCTGCCCTGACCAACAATCCGGCCTTCCCTACGTATCCCAATCCACTGTCGTCCGAACAGGTAGCAGCCGGGCTCTCCGCTCCTGCTACCGCTATAACGCTCCTGGGCAAGGGAGGCGCAGTCCTCATGCTCATCCTTCTCTTCATGGCCGTCTCGTCCCTTCTCACCTTTGACGTCTACAAAACGTATTTCCGCCCGCACACAGACTCGGCCACCCTGGTCCGGGTTAGTCATTGGGCCATCGCGCTGTATGCACTGCTTCTTTCCGCCTTCTGCAGCATCCTCAACGCAGTAGGCCTGAGTCTCACCTGGGTTCTTACCGTGCTGGGGGTTATTGTCGGTGGGGCTGCGGTGCCCGTCGGGCTGATTCTGCTCTGGGGGCGCATGTCGACAGTTGCTGCGATTGTGGCGCCGTGGCTCGGATTTGTCTGTGGCATTGTGGTTTGGTTCGTTACGGCCATGAAGCGGTCTGGGGCGCTTAACGTCGAGACGACGGGGGATGGAACGAATGCCGTTGCGGGCAATCTTGCATCATTCGGGGTGGGCATCATCTCTGCTGTCGTTCTGAGCTATTTGTTTCCGCAGAAGTATCCGTGTGTGGATGCCCAAGCACCGGGAATTGAGGGGGTGGCTCCCACGCCTCAGGAGGACACAGTGCAGCCATCGAAAGCTGTCGGCGGTTATGAAAAAGCAACGCCAGCACCGGCAAAGAATGAGATTGTCGAGTTCCTTCAAGACAAGCAGATCGAGCCTCTGGACCCGATTTTGGTTCGCAAGGCAGAACGACTGGCGCAGGGGGCGAGTATCGTCTTTATCCTCATCGCCGTGATCCTCGTGCCGTTCACCCTCTTCGGAACTAGCTACGTGTACAGCAAGCAGTTCTTCACCGGCTGGGTAGTCGTGTCGCTGATCTGGATCTGGGCTAGTGTCATCATCTGCGTGGTATACCCGGTGGTTGAGAGTGCCGGCGCGCTGAAAGACATCTCTAGAGGACTATGGATGGACACGAAGGCGTTGATGGGAGTGAAAAAGAAGAGTTTGCAGACCAACGCCGTCTAATTATGTCTAGTTAGTTTAATCAGCAACTTTTATTCTCCAGCCAAAAAGCAAACCACAGCCAATGCAAACGCCCCTGAATCATCCTGTCTCCCATCATAATCAAATCCCACCTGCTCCAGAAACAACCCCAGCTTCGAGTCCGTCCAGCCCAGCAACGGCGCAAACTCAAGACACATCTTTTGCATCCCGAACGCGTCGAGCTCGTAGTGTCCTTGCACAGAAAGTACCCGGCCGGGGTAATACATTCCCTGGATCGGACAGATAGGCGTGCTCCCGATATTCACCCACGGCGCGGGCAGCGATACCGCCGCTGTCTCTGGCAACACGCCCTCGTTTCCGCCTTTGACCATTACCCGGTCGCCGTGGAACATCTGAATCTTCAATTGACGATTTGGTAAACCGCCAAGAGCAAGCGGAAACGCATCGACAAAGTCCCTGTTCAGCTGGACGGTATGGATCCCCACTTCCCTCCCCAGCGGACACTTCTCAACATACACGTCCCCCGCCCCGGAGTCGACCAACGCGTGCCCGATCAACTGGTGACCGAAGCATGTGCCCATGATCCTCACGGCGGGATACTCCCGAAAGACAGTCTGAAGGAACTTGGCCAGTTTCTGCATCCAGGGCCTCTTGTCGATCTCGTAGACGCCCGGCGCGCCTCCCGTAATCAGGATCGCATCGATGCTGTGTTCGGATAATGGTGTCTGCGTCTTGCGCAGGTGTCTGAAGTCTGGGTAGTGTCCGCCGCGGATGTCGTATGGTGTCACTGCGATGCTGATGTCGCTTCCTGGCGAGAGGGCGTTGAGGCGGGTGGCTGCGTCCTGGAGGGCATTGCGGAAATGGGCGCTGCAGAGGCCGTGTGTTTCGTAGAGGGTTCGAGGGGGGATGTCGACGTCGAGGACGGCGATGTGGATTGTTCGGGTCATTTTGTTTGACTTTGGCTTGCTGTGGATGATAGCCGTGAGACGTGCCATCCATGTTCATATACTGTCTCTGCCGGGCTAAAATTCATACAGCGGCTTGAAACTCTTACATAACATCTATTGGGTAATGAGACTACATCTTGGAGTCGTATATCCACTCGTCTCCAACAAGGTCCTAAGCAGATCAAATGAGCAGGGCAATGGAAGTATAACCCGATACCTAAATGTGAGCTTATTCTTTCTTCTCCAAAGCGGATGGCGATCTCCATTCTACCCCCGTGGGGCAGGCGGCCTTAATTTTACGTACAAAAAGTGTTAGGGCTAATTCTATTAGCAATAATATTATCAAACGGATTGCGTTTTCTTTCTTGATTCCGGGATGTTCCGACGTTTGCTAAGAGGATCTTCTTCTTTTTCTTCTTGTTTATAACCACAAGACAACCCCCGTGGTTATGTTGAGTTGTTGTTGGAGAAACTACGGGCGGATTTTGAGCGAGCGTTGGAGTATCGCATCACCTTCAATCGGGTCAGATTTTGCTATCACGAGGTCGTCCTATCCGAAGGATCCGAACAGGATCGTCTGTCTGGTCTGCTAAGAATGACTCTTTTTGTTCTTGACGCTCCATTGTCGATACGTAGGACGCGAATATTGAGCTCAATGGCATCTTAAAAACGCATAGTGCTCCTGATGAACGATATTGAAGTACGGAGTCCTACGAATTGAGTTGGACAGCCAACAATTCGTCCGCAGCTCATACAGTGTTAGGCATAAACTCTTCGGAGGGCAGCTGTACCTTAGTAACACTCTTCTACCTGACAGTTTAAATGTCCAATCCCGATATGTACACTAGACAATCCTGTACTCCGTCGCGTCTGAAACCTCGGGCGACAGTCACGTTGATAGGCGTGCATTGCCGCCAAGGCTTTCAAGGGCAGGGACGTCCAACAATCTTATACTCCTTTGAGGAGCACGGAATTTAACACCAGGGATCATTTGGAGCATGTCCAGTCTCCTTTGAACCAGGATGTGGAGTGGTCTTGGACCAGCTCCGTCGCATTATCTGGGGAAGGCTCCACTTCTCAGAAACAACTGGGTCAAGCACCTTGATCATGGGGGATATCTCCATCAGACCTGTCGTTCCATAAGTCACCATCAAGAATACTACGGGATTTGTTGACATACGAGGAGTCATCCATGTTTACGTAGCTTGTCAACTGATATAGAAACAAGGAGATCGAGGCTGATAGAGTCTTTTCATTCCGCGAATCAGTCAGACGTATACCTCTGCTTACATGATTCAGGCGAGATACTAAGGACAGGGCCCTTGAACTCCAGCTGGGCTGTTCTGGAGCACAGACGAGATCCGATCTGAGGGCAAGAGAATCAACAGCCTACTGCCGCGTCGAGCAGGCCAGGTATTCCTTTCTTTCGATAGCAGTGGCTTGATCAGTTGTTAGTTGTTGCTTACTCCGTAGACTAGTTTGGGATAACCCTGAAGTCAGACGCCTAGACCATGGTCGAGTGGATATCTAGTATCGGCTCTATATGCCCAAAGTATAGATGCCAAAGCTAACCCCTGAGTCCAGAGTCCATGCTTGAACCTACACTCAGTATAATTCTATCACATGCTGTTCATCTGTTCATGTGTGCATCTGTCTGTACCTCATTCTCTGCCCTGAGTTGAGAGATTTTCTGTCCGTATATAGTGGAGCAGGCTGATGTGTCGCTTCCCGCGATTGGCTATAGACACGATTAGAGTGGATTCGCGAACCTTCTGTGGCTGCAGGTCATATGTAAGTCTGTCGGTTGATTGGCTGGAACCGCATTAAGTTTAACTTTGTAACAAGCTCGCCGGAGCAGAGACGGTGACCCCGGAAGATGCAGCCAATCATGACGCTGCCCTCACTTGCGAGGGCTATAATTAACAAGGGCTCTCAGGCTCTCAGGCTGGCGCCATGGTTATATCTGGCGTTTGAGGCTGAACCCTTCCGTTCGGCTTTCTGTTGACTCTGGGACTGGCAGTAAGACTCTTGTGGATCTCTGACCGGTGATAGACAGTGAACAAGGGTAAATGAGGGGATGGTCGTGGAAGCTGCTCCTATCGGACAGTATGGTGTCTTATATCATCACCCAATTAACAATCTCATTTCGAGAAAGATAAGCCTGTAGTGGATCCAGCATCAGTCCGGCCCCGAGATCGGATCAAGGGCCCAAAAGCCGTCCTATCATCCTATGTATGCGTGTCAGATCGCCTGTCTGCTTACTGTACACAGTCTAGGCAGTCAAGCACGCGATCAGACACTGGGACTCTGCTCGTGCATCGATCCAGGGACGGCAAAAGTCAAATTAAACGGGAGAGGATGCCGTCGATCATAGCTATACATAACCCTGGGAATGGCCGCGAGGCTAGTAGTCAAAGCTTCTGGAATTGTTCGCCCGGTGAATCGAGCCTCGAATGATATTAACCAAGTCAATAAGCGAAGGGCTTATCTGCCACCTCGGTAGCTCCAACTCTGTCGCATGAACCCTGCCTAGTGCAAAGTATCTTTTGCTATTGTCTGCCTTGGTGATAAAACGATGACCAGGGTAGGAGCCCATCGATTGCCTTATATCCCAACCCCATCCTTAATAGCTTGCCTTGCGTGTCATTGATGCACCAGCAGCTGCCCCCTCCACCAGCCGGAGGAACCATGACCCAATGTCCTCCATCCGGAGCACCAATACCGCTGCTAATCTAGCCGAAGACTTCGCCATCGCCTGCCTCATTGCCGTCTCTTGGTACAATGCCATCGAGCTGATCGTCCTCTGCTTCACCACCTTCAAGAAATATGGCGGCTTCTACTTCTGGGCCCTCCTGGTCTCCTCGGTCGGCATCCTCCCCTTCGGTCTCGGCTACATCCTCCTCATCTTCAACATCTACCCCGGCTATTTCGCCGTCTCGCTCGCAGACGTAGGCTGGTGCGCCATGGTAACCGGACAATCCCTCGTCCTCTGGTCGCGGCTACATCTCGTCGTCTACTCCCGCAAGCTCCTGCGCGCCACCCTGGCCATGATCATCGTCGACGGGATCATCCTCCACACCATCGGCTGGGTCTTCGAGCTGGGCGCCCAGTCCCCCCGGGCCGGCTGGTTCACGCCCGCGTTCGAGATCTTCGAGCGCGTCCAGCTCATCGGCTTCTCCATCCAGGAAATCATCCTCTCAGTCATCTACACCAAGGCCGCGCTTCGACTGCTCAAGCTGCGCCCGAGACGCCAGTACCGCTCCACCCTGGTCCAGCTGGTCATCATCAACGTCCTCTTCATCCTCATGGACGCCGCCATCGTCAGCTTCCAGTACGCGGGGCTCTTCCACATCCACGTCTCCTTCAAGGCGATGGTGTACAGCGTCAAGCTGAAGCTCGAGTACGCCATCCTGGGCAAACTGGTCCACATGTCGCTCATGTCGCATTCGAATTCTGCGCCGACGGATCCGTCCGATGCGCTGGAGATGTCGCGCAGGACGAATAATCGGTCGCATCTGGAGCAGACGAGGGAACATCGGGAGAGTCAGGCGAGTATCATCCGTGATGGGGCGGGGTTTGTCGACGGTGAGGATTTGGATTGTTCGCGTACGGGTTCCACGAAGGGGTCGTTTCCGTCTACCAAAGAGCCGGATGCTGCGTGTGTTGAGGTGGGTCATAGGGTGTAATCCGGCATTGAGAATTGATGAAGGGAATGTATATAAGGGACGAAGACTCGGCCTTACTTGGTCATATTTCTTTTGTATATAAACTATATAATATTTCGGGAGACGACAGGCATATGCCAAACATGAAGTCACAGTATCAATCAACACAACAGCGTCTGCGCTCTTGCATCAAACAAGACCGGTAAGCTGGTTACTTTATCACAGCATATGAGGTCGGCAATGGTAATGAATAAATCTCTGTAATGCTTGATTCTGACAAGGTCATTGGGAGGTGCGTATATCTGTATATATATGCATCATCATGTCTACTAGGATAAATATAAATCACTGCTAAAATATATAATCATCTCATTTCCTGTACCTGCCACTATGTGTTTAACAATATTATAGTTGTATCATAGAATATGCTCCTCTGGACACAACCTGAAAGATCATTAAACTCTTATATAGAAGTGATACTCAAGTTGACAAGCTTCCGGAGAGATCCATTCCCGGAATAAGGGCAAGTAGGGATCCTGCCCTATGGTATAGAGGGAAGTAGGGAATTGCCAAGGTGATGTCTCATTCTGCAGGTAATATCTAGGCGTACTGACCTAAGGACAGGAAGAAGCAAGGAGTCTGTCTGTCATGTTGTATGTCCGCGACTGCACTATCATCTCTTTGAGGAAGTGCCATCAATGCAGTCGTTATTTGCTTTATTATGTCAATCTATACCTGCCACAGCGTTCATCCAGTAGTTTTCACCAGTCCATGAGCAAGTTGCTGCTTGTTTGCTGCTTCTGAAGGTCTTCGGATTCAGACGCGAGCTGGCGGGCCGATACCCTGGCTGATGGGTCCACTACAAGCACATGCTGTAGCAAGTATTCGCTGAAACGACGAACCTCCGGCGGAAGCTCGGGCTCGTTGAGCAGCATGTCCCCCCAGCGGCAAACTTCCGGGGACACTTCAAATCCTTGGTAATTGTCAGAGGATGATGTTTTCGAATAGAATGGAGCATTCGCTCCACCCCTAGCCTCACGGAATTTTTGAAGATTTGTCGATCCCATCACAGCCCAAATAAGGAATTCAAAAAATATGCATCCCAGGCTCCAGACACAGTCATATATCAGTACATCATCTCCCTCCGCCTCATATGGGGCACGATACGCCTCTTCAGATTGCCGAACAGGGCCTTTACTTTGATCAGCTATCAAAGTCCGTAAATCTAACCGCAAAGTTCCCGACTGGAATGTGGAGAGTGAGTGCTTGCACCATTGAATGCTGCTTGGCGTAATCTGGCGTAGTGAGATAAACCGCTCTTCCGGATCGCTTTGAACGACAAAGGCAAGAGCCTCGGCGATGCCAGTCATTTGGTACAGGCAGAATCTCAGAAACTGTCGAGACGAGTCCGTAACCAAGCTCTGCCGCCAAACGTCATCAAGGTTCGGGCCAAGGATGGGGAAAATCAAACGAATCGGCTGGGGTGTTCCGCCCTGTTCCCACTGACGATATGACGCAATGGCTCGGAGTAGATGAAGAATTTCAATCCCAGAGGGGTCATCGGACATTAAGAATTGGTTATCTGGACCAATCGCATCAATTTTCAAGGACCTGAGCGCGACCTGGTAACCAGCATCAACGTTTTCCACACCCAAATCATGATGTGCAGGGTGAACATGAACAAATAGGGATTCGTCGTCGTAACTATAGAATGTTTTTTCAATACGCAAGAAGGGCATGATCCCGTCCTCTGAGCCATAGTGCGAACCTTCGTGGAGTATAGGGGCAAGGTACTCGCGCTGTCGAAGGCAGAACATGTCCGCCAATTTCTGCAATCTATCTCTCTCCATTGGACCGCCAGATCGTGAGGTGCTCGGATTTTTAGACCCAGATCGAACAGTGGGCGACACTGTTGACTTGAATTTCTCGAGAAACTGCTCCCTCGAAATGGGGAGATGGCAGTCTTTCATCGAAGACTGAAGGAGGGCCCAAATATAATCGTTGATCCCTATGTCAACAAGTATCGCAAAACATCGCTGGCACTCTTTGAGTATACCATGCACGAGTGCCGATTCGAGATGTCTATAAATTTCAGTTTCCTCGAGGACTTTGCGAATAACATCATATGTGACCCGCTGGTTCAGAACGTCACGGGGAACAAACTCTCCATCGAGGCCGGTCACTCGCTGTTGCTGCAACTCATATTGCAGCCAACCGCCAATCCGCAGCTGGCTATTGTCAGTGTGTCCGCTCAGAAAGCTGAGCTGAAGTTATACTTACATCAAGAGACTTGCTCGCCACGAGGCACTGCCAAAGCCGTCCCATTTCCTTCTCCCGGTTCCAAAGCCCTAGAATATGATACATATAGTAGTTCTTGGCGTAAGCCAAAAAGGGATGGCTCTCGGCTGGAGATCTCCGCTGCGACATGGCCCTCTCGGCCAGGGTTTGGCCTATGTCGCATTTGCCATTTTTTCGTGCCTTGAGCAGTTCCAGAGCGATTCGTTTTGTGTTGACGGAATCTCCGAAGACGGTGCTCACAATCCGAGCAGGGGCATCCGCAGCAGGAATTTTTGGAAAGACTGTGCGAGATACTTGACGGTCGAAAATCCCGTAGTTGAGGTACGTTAGGATGATCCGACCCATTTCTTTATTTGCTTCGTCCGGGTTGATGGGATTCGCAGTTTCTGGCTTATCGCCCCGAGCAATAAAGAACTGCTTGACACTATGGTGGGCAAACCGAACAGACTGCTCCTCTTCGTCTATAATGATCAAACACTTGCAACTTGCAAGAGCCGCATGAATATTATTGATTTGTCGCCCAGGCTCCCATGTTGTGTCACCGGGAATGACACTGAGAGCCTCACATAATTCCTCCACTGATAGGGGTCGTCGGGCAGCCATAACCAACTCCACAATCCTGCGACGATGCTGAATTTTTGAGGCACCGGCTTGCTGTAGGACCCGTCTAAATGTTTCTGAAAGGCTTTGGGGGAGGCTTTCAAGGGCCTTGAGAATTGCCTCATCTGTCTGCTCCATGCAAATGCAGTCAAGTAGCAGTGTGGCCCAGAGAAACCTAAACTTGTCAGACTACGTAGTCATTGATTTCAGTGACTTGGGGAAGTGGTCCAGGGGGAATACATACATTCCTTGGGCCCCAGTGACAAGGGCATGTCGGATCGGGAGGATGATAGCTGGATCTCCGATGCTCAACCTGTCTGACTCGAGGCGCTCATGTAGCTCAGCGTCAATATAAGCCTCGATGTCGGGATTGTTCTCTGGGATAAGCAGTGTCCATTTCCCATTAAGAATACCAGCTGCAACTCTAGCATGATCCCCCGCGTCCTGCCTGAATGACAGGCACATACGAATTTTGAAGTGCTTTTGCAACTGCTGCAGTATCTCTAACGTTATCTGTCGCTCTTTTTCCGGGCACTCATCGAGCCCATCCAAAATCAAACTGTAGATTGGATCCACAGGAAGCAGCTCTCGTATAAGATCGAGAATTATTTGCTCGTCAGGGCTTGCAAGTGAATTGTCGATGGAATTATCGATTTTCGCCAGGTCAATAGGCTGTTGTCCTAACAGTTGTCGCGCAAGACATCCGATGATGGTCCTTGCAGTTAAAGACTCAGAGACATCGAATCGACAGAAAAAGTATGCGACAGTTCCCTTCGGAGTAGAACAAAACAAGTCATCAACCATGTTTGCCATCAGTGTTGTCTTGCCAGATCCCAATTTGCCGGTGCACAACAGAGAGCACGAGGAAGGTGTTTCTTTCCACTGTTGGTACTCACTTGTGGTCGCGAACCAGGTTGTTGCTCCCTGTTTCCGAGCCTGCTTCCAAGATGTCTGGTAGTCATATGTGGAACAAGCATCAAGTAGTCGAATTCTGAGAGCCAACTGTTGGCGCTGATTGTTGGAATCAGAGAATTTAGCCATTATCTGCCGAAATCGCGAATTCTCCTTCGCCTCCTCCTGGATGCTTTGACTTGACAGTAAAGCAACTTCTTCCACAATGACGATTGACCACTGTTGAAGCTCTTTCTCGAAAGATGCCAAAGAAGAGTCCGATATAGCGGACGTGATCTGCGATAATGCGGACTTGTGCAGAAACTTCACAGCGTGCTTGCAAATATTCAAAATGACAATAAAATACTCGCACAGTGCGTCCCGTAGTCGCTTCGAGCGAGGGTAAAGCAAGGCCATATCCTGATATCGGGGAGCACTTCTGCCCGCCTTCATAAACAGGGTTGACATTTTCTCCAGGTATGTGGCGCTTTGAGTCAACATCGTTAATGTCAGCCTGACTGCCGCCCAGACTCCAGAAGCAACCAGATTCTGCGATCCTCCTATAAAGACATCGCCTATAGATGCGTACTGTTGCACAGCTTGTAAGACGTGTACGAAACGCGGTCCATAACAACGCCTCGTTGTCTGTTGGATATCACGGTTGATTTCAGCGGTCAGGCGATTGACATCGTTCGCATCTGGGGGATGGTCTTTGAACGCTGCGATGGATTCGTCGAATCTTGCTCTCCGATCGATTGACAGCACTGCTTTGAAGTCGGCTAGTGCCTGCACAAGGCGTATCTCAGGTTTGAGCTTCGACACATTTGCTATTGGGGTTTGCATGGTGAAGTCATGCCGGTGTCTTTCGCATTCATAACTCTGAGTACTTTAAACAAACCTAGGGCAGTTCCGTTTGCTGATGGCCAACCGACGGTATTGAAGTTTTGCCGACATTTGCGATCTGGAGACATGATGATCAGTCTCCGACCCATGCGCAAGGCTGACCGGAGACAGATGAGGCCGGCAAGGCTGACCGGAGACAGATGAGGCCGGCAAGGCTGAGTCTTTGACCTCTCAGACTATCCTTGTTTTGCTGACCAATAAAATCATGAGCCAATTATAGCCTGTACTGCGTCATGCAGTAACATATCTAATATAGACGCTGACCGCCAAACGACGAGGCTGAAGGGTGTCCAGGGGTCATTTTCGTATTCAGGTTTCTTCTTTGGTCAAATGCATACAGATCCGTTCTTGCTTGGACACTGTACAGATACAATTTTAGATACTGATAACTGAATCGGCTCAAGTCATGATTGTGGTGGAGAGTCGAAGATCGATGAAGAATTCTGGCAGGAACAGTCTCTCCTCATCGTTGACAAGTCACGTGCTGCCATCGATCTCTTGTATACTTGCAGGGCCGAGTGATCATTTTTATGGACGGATAATACTAGGCCATGCTTCAAAGTAGATTATGACGTTCTCCTTGGGTGATATGAAAATAAAGCTGCTACCTCAGATCTTAAACTCAAACGCATACGCCGTGGTGGTATCTGTCTGATAAACCGGGAACGTCACCGAATCCCCCGAGTACGCATGTCCATACCAACCAAGATCCTTGGGCCCATCGACCTCACCATAATGCACATTCGACGCAACAGGGAAACCCCAGGTATGCACGTTCAGCGTCCCACTAGTCGGCAACCCCAACGCGGACAACTTATTCAACTGCAACTCCCACGTCCCCCTGGTGATGCGCACACCAACCAGCACCCGCGCAACCCCATCAGCCCCGACAGTCGCATACGCATCGAGCTTGAGGTCCGATGACGGAAGCGTACCCACCCGGTAGCCGGTCATGTTCAGGTTATAGTACTTGTACACCTGGTAGTCGCCGTTGGGGAAGTAGCCCGTGGCCTTGGGATCGTAGCTACTGCTTTCCGCGTTGGGCTTGCTCAGCAGACTGGCCATGAAGTCATGCAGCTTCCACCCGCTCAGCCAGTTGCCGCGCAGGCCGATCGCATTGATCCGCTCCAGCTGGCCGATCCACCACGCCGAGCCGGCGGGGACCTGCTCGTTGAACACGCCGTACTCGTTGATGTTGATCGGGCGCCCGGGCAGCCCGTACGTCTTCTGCCAGTAAACTAGCCCCGCCTGCGAGAAGAGCATGTCCCCGCCGCCGCCTTCCATGTGCCAGGCGTATTGGTCGGGGACGCTCTGGTTGCTGGCCACGAAGGAAGCCCAGCTCTTCCACCAGTTGTTGGTCGCGAGGGGCATGTTTGCGGACGCGGGGCCGGAGAGCAGTACGCTAGCGAGCTCGGAACTACTAGCAGTTAGTTGTGCATTTTCTGGACCTGCGGAATAGACACAAGACATACCGGAGTCTGTGGTACGTGCGTCCCCACATCTGCAGGTACTGCGTTTGACCCCGATTCCAGAAAGCGGTAAGGTCGGGCTCGTTCCAGATATCGATGATCAGGCTGCTGGTCATGCTGTTGGCCTTGATATCGCTGATGAGCTGGGTCAGGTAGTTGTCCCAGCTGGTCCAGTCGCCGTTATCCCCGGGGTAGGGGGCAGTGGAATTTTGCGTTCCGTCGGCGCCCCACAGATCGTGGATCAGGAAGATGAATTTCGCGCCGTGTTGGCGGGCTGTTTTGTAGTTGGAGAGCGCGGAGGCAAAGCGGGTCTGTCGTTGTCAGAAAGAATCCCTCTTATTTTAGGGCAGTGTAGTACCTTGTACTCGTTCAGTCCCCAGATCCAGCCCCTTCCAGGCGACGGCACCTGGGCTCCGCCAGCGCGTTCGTAGTTGTATCCCATGTCGGTGTAGAATTTGGTCTATGCATTGTCAGTCGCGTTCGTGACGAGGAGAAAGAAGACCTACGGGAATCTGATTCGCGGTATCAGGAAGTCCGTACAGCAGACCCGAAGCGAGATGCTGCGGTTTGCCCGTGTTATTGGCAAAGTTCACCTGGGCCGTGACGGTATCTCTTTTCTGTTGGACGGGGCTGCCAAGGGCCGTCCCGGCTAACAGCAGGGAGGCGAAAATGGTCGTCTTCATGGTCGCTGCTCTTGATTTCTGATTGCAAAGATGTGTTGTTCAATCGAGCTGAAGAATGGGTCTTGAACGGTCTTTTATATCTCWGCGGAGCCACAGAGCGACCCGGTGGAGTGGGGTAAGTTTCATTTTCCCGGCGTCATGGAGGTGTGAAGAAATACCCCAGGAACATAATCTGAGCGAATCTCCGAGTGGAGCGAGCTTATTTTTCCTGCAATTGTGGCGTCGTACGAAGCCATTGAAATGCGATGATGATCCCGGCGGTGGGGTTCCTGCCGAAAAGGGGAGAATCTGTTCCTGAGTGCCGGCGGGGGAAAATGTGGGGAAGCGGGAAATCCGGGGTTTTATTCAGGCATCATTCCGGGGTTCAGCAATCTGGATGTTTTAGTCCGTGCTCAATATGTACTCCGTATTGTATATGGTGTCTCCCTAAGCAGTTCGTCTTCATGTGCTACTACCTGGGAAGATGGTCCAAGCTCCTTTTGTCCTTCGATACAGGCTTATCTGAATCCTGCTGAAGTTGCTATTTGTTAGTCTTTGTTTCTATCTTGAGAGGTCATCAAGTATGCTTTCATTCATATTAGCTTCAAACAATCTTGCTTTGTAGTAATTCCTTTGACTAGTGATGTGCCTTGCGCTTATGACAAGTTGAAGCTGTACATTCATTGAAATCCCGAGAATACAATGCTTCTAGCAAGCTCAAAGGTAGCCTCGTCCTTTCGTACATGTATCTTCATCAAGTCCTCTTTCAACTCAAGGGCTTCCTTTAGATCCATCTGCGTCCCAGAGCCCTCGGTCCAATTCGGTTGTTGTGGGGGAACATTTCGCGTCGAGCAAATGCGGTACGTGGGATCGACAAGGCTGAGGGTAAGGAAACGACAGTGTCCTGGCCTAGTCTTGTCCTGAAGCTCTAACGGACTCATTCGGTGCTGAAAGGCATTGGGGAAAGAAATCAAGCGACCTGGAGGCATTCTCGCTTTCCCTAGTTCCTGCCAGGCGGGCGCATTCTGGATTGTTTCAAATCCGAAAAGTTTTCCTATATACTTGACATTCCAGTATGCATACTTCTCTTCTGGATCTCGCTCAAATATCAAGGCGTTTTCAGGGTCACTATACTCCTCGTCCTCGAAGTCTCTTCGTCGTCTCTGAATCATCAGCGGCACCTGTTTTGTCGTAGACGTATCTTTCGCCAGCGTGAGAGAGCCGCTGCCGAAAGGAAATCTGCGGTTCGGAGATATTGCCAGAGTCAAATGCGTAAATGGCGTTGGCGACTATATGCTCGTTTGCATTCCCTTCAGTATGCCAGTCCTCGCCAGAAAATGCTGGCGTATCTGGCGATAGCGCAATACTGTGGAGCTTGACCACAACCTGAAGACCCTTTCCACGAAACTCGTCCTGCAGGGCAACCGTGTAGAATTGATGATCATCGTCCTTTTGACCTTTTGGCTCATAGGCCCATCGGTAGGGTTCCATCCACGGGTTAGAGAGAAGGAATTGTTCCGTTTCAAATACTGGACCCCAATTCTCCTGTTCAACGGGGCCAACAATTGCTTCGCCGGTCCTTCCTGCTTTCCAGTCCTCGTATGAATACGCAGTGCCGGGATCAGAGTGCTCAAAGAAGAACATGTGTGCATATTTTGTTAAGGCTGTACGACGCAACCCCGGATCTTTTGCGTATGAACCTGAAACCAGTGTACTTTATCCTTGGATTCGGGTTCCTGAAGGTATTCCTCCAGTTGAGTGCACATCCTTTTATATTCCTCAACAGATAGCTGGCTCTCCTTGGAGTCTTCGGGCAGTTTCTTAGCCCACTCAGGAAATCGCGCTTTCCAGTCCACCCCGTAAGTCCGTATTCGAATTGGCTCGCGAGGACAGGGTTTGCAATGACCGATCCTGTATTCGGACGGTTCATTCCACTTCTCTCGAATGATTATCTCATTCCACTGCTTGATACAGCTTGCAAGAACTCCCTCGATTGCTGAATACATGTTCCGGTTTGTCGGATGGAGATTGTTGATGTAAGAGGTAATTCGAACGTCGGTGGACCCAGGAGGACCAGTGAACTCCACTTCACATGGCAACCACTGAAACTTGGTCGGCAAGATGCATTCATGGCTCAGCCGATGCAAGCGTGAGTTCTCCCGTGGAAACTGTGGTTGTTCGGGGGCAATTTGGCCCTCTTGGGTGCACGACGACCACGCAGCTTGGTCCATCCCACAGGATTGCCCTCCGGTCAACACCTTTGTTCCCCCGTAGACAAGCGGAAACAGAGACGGATCAACAAGGTTTAAGACCGGTGACTTCTGAACGTACTGGTGTTGTATTCGCTCTTCCGCGTCGTTGGTTAGGAATTCCGCCGCGTCGTGTAGCTCTGATTGTATATTGGAAGAGATCGCCGTATCAGATTTACAGACACCACTGCCGGTGTTGAATACTAGCTCGTGCCTTTGCTTCCCGAAGTCTCTTGCCTTGTCTTGCAACTCTTTCAAGCACCAGCTCCAGGTCTGGTCATTTATTAGCGACGAGGATGCCAGCGCACCTTCTCTCCAGCGGGCGATTTCTTCCTGGTGAAAAATTCGCACATGCCAGTCCTGTCTCTCGGTAAGAGTATTGATCAAACCCAACTTGGCTAGCTCTTTTGCTGTACGTATCGTACCTCGCCAGTCTTGGATCCCCGCTGTGAACTGATCCTGTGGAAGCTCGACGTCAATGGGAATATTGTGGAACCCGGGAACTTTCAGCGGACATGTTTTATTATCGAGGATGAGTTCAGACATTTTAGGCTCAAGGAAACATAAGGATCCTGAGGGGAGGTCGTTTATCACTATGTTGATTATCAGGACGAATAACAGGAAAGAAAGTGTAAAACAGTGGGAAGATGTCAATTCTTCCTTGATACTCAAACTCAGTAGATTCTTCCACTCCGCAATGCAGCCAAAGGCAGATTAATGACTCACCGTGCACAATATAAGATAGATGCCTATAGTTGTTAATGATATCAAGGAATGGTGCCAAGGACGTTCGCTGTGCAGGAGTCTAGTTGACCCCGATATTATTACTGGCTCTGAACGAAAGTGGTAGCGGAGCGTTGATAATGCCAAGTCCCCGAATGCCTTCTACGTTAATTGCTACACAGGTATACCCCCGGTCTCTTCTCCGGCAGCAGTCTGACAATATACTGAGTGAGTTGACGGCTAATACACGATCTACTCCAACGCAAAACACCTCTCCACCGAATCCGCATTATTCCCCCACCAATGCGGCATGGAGATCTGCCTCCCCGACCCGAAGAACAAGAAAATCAGCAGCATGTTCAGGTTAAAGCCGGCATCGAACGCCGCCGCGATCATATAGCTGTACCGCTTCCACACCTCGAACCGCTTCCGATACGCCCAGTACATCACCACATACCCCCCAATAATAGCAGACGTGTACCCCGTGCTCACGTTCCCGTAAAACACCGCCAACCCAGAGAAGAAGATACTCACGTTCCAGAGATCGATGCGCCAGCGCGGCAGGAGACGATGCAACACATACAGCACCGGCGGGAGCACCGCGCCCAGCAGGAACGACCAGGGGAGCGGCCTCATCTCGCTTTCCTTAAAGAGCTCGCGGGGCCCGATGACGGCGTACTGCACGCCGAGGGTATTCGACGAGATCAGCGACTGGCCGGTCCACTGGTGGAGCGGGTCGGTCTTGGCGCCGGTGAGAACGTCGCGCTTTGTGGTCAGGACCCAGCGCATGACGGCGTAGTTCATGGGGATGCCGAGGAGGGTGCCGAAGACCTGCGAGAAGAAGACGGTGCGCGGAGGGATGTGCATGTAGTGTCCAATTTTCTGGTCCTGGAGCATGTACTGCGCGCGGTACCAGGCGTCGCCGGCGATGGAGCCGTAGGTGGAGGGCCCGCAGGGGTGTCGGTGGGCTTCGCCGGCCTTGGTGTGCACCATGTAGCCGTAGATGAGCTCGTTGAAGGAGCCGACGGCGAGCTGGTAGTTGGAGATGGCGTAGAGGAAGGCGAAGGGGAGGACGAGGGCGGCGGCGCTGCCGAGGGCGACGAAGAGGGTCCAGATGGGGATCCAGAGGTGGCCGCAGGCGATGGAGACGAGGAGGATGATGAAGCCGGCCAGGAAGAGCGCCAGGTACCACCAGAGCGGGACTTCCTTGTAGGACCGCTGGAGGACGTTGAGGCGGTCGTGGTACTGGTGGTTGATGCCTTCGCCGGTGGCCTGGGATGCTTTGTTCCGCGACCTGAGCATCTTGAGTAGGTTTCCTTTGACTTGGGTGTAACCAAATGTGGCAATCCATGCCACCGCCGCCGTGACCTTGGCATAGTCGAAGAACGTGGCCCAGACGTTCTGCAGACCCATGTACATGGGGCCTATTTCCTCGTAGGCCGTTTGGTTCAGACGAAAGTCGGATGTCAGGAGTTTCAGGGTAGGATATTTGGTGCCATTGGCCGTGAGTAGAGAATTCGACATTAGCCCGTGCTTGTATGAGCCCAGGTTTCCCCATTTTGCCGCTGGGATAAGCACCCAGCAGTTGAACGCGAATGCCAGGAACAACACCACTTGCGTCCACCAGGGAGTAAGCAGAATCGATGAGCCATTCCAGTTAATGTTAGACCAATCCAGGGAGAGGTTCAGGAATCCCATTCCGCCCAGGCCCGATCCAACAAAGTTGGCGACGGGGTTACGGGGCGCAACCCAGCAGAGAAAGGCAAGCGACGATGTGAAGGGAAAGACATACTCGGGAAGAAACTGCCAAAGCGTCATTCCCAGGAGTGAAAAGAAAAAAATCTTCATCTGACGTCTGGCTAAAGGAGAAGAGGTGTCTTGCTTGCGGAATGTCTCGAACAGTGTGGTTTGCATCAGTGCCTGGGGCCAGATGAAAGAAGGATCGTACAGTAAGATCTGACGTGCAATCGCAGCAAAGGCGTATCCAATCCAGACAATCGCAAACATGAAGAAGATCGCCACAGCAGGGTTCACTCTTTCTCCATAAAACAATTCAGCCAGGGAGATTGGAGTGTAGCCCAGATTGTAGGACGCCCCGGATGCCGCTGTCAAGGTGACGAGCACATGCTCCTTGATACTCCAGGGTGCAGGATTGAGACTGAATGCCCATTTCGTCAATGGGACCCGGATCGTCCAGGCAGGGAGCCACCGGGCGAGAAAGTGGCCGACATAGTGACAGGCAATCTGCACGAAGAAGACCGAATACGGCGCTTGCGTTGTACGGTAATGGCTCATCTGCGACAAGAAAGCTCCCGGGACGACAAAGATGACGGAGAGGAGGAAATAGCGAAAGGTGATGGTGGGCAGAGTAGGATCATCTGTGAGGCTGACCAGTTGGCGGACCTCGAGCGGAAGTGCTGCAATCTCTGGATCCTGCTCCGTTTCTTGCTCGATGGCAGCTGTTTCACTGACCGGCTGGATTTTTTCCGCATCATCCACAGGCGTTGAAGTTGCAGGGACTGTTTTTGGTTCATTACTGCTGGCCGGGGAGACACTAGAGGTGTCGTCGGTGCCACTGTCTGCTCTTCGCTTTCGATTGAAAACCGTCAGACGGCCCATTTTGACAGTTGTCTACCAGAGTAAGAGTATTCCAACAGGAAAGTGGCGCGGGACATGTTGGAAGTTGAACTATTTAAGTGCCCCTTGCGTCTCGGTTTTAGCCCGTAAGGCGTGATCGACTGGTTATCTACCGCGAACAGCGCAATTAGTCACAGCACTGGGGATTTCGTATACTAAGTCTGCTCTTGTGTGAATTTGGATATGGCCGAATTTCTAGCCATCAAGACTTGTGCTTGTATTTCCGAGTATGGATGCTGATTGGGCAATTCAGCTCTTAGCGTTGGCTCATGTGGAGTAACAATGTGCACTTTTCACTCTAGCAGATGGCGTTATCGGCGAATGCTTATTCGTGATCTGAAGACCGGAATCCTGACGAATTAAAGGCACATCAGCTCGGAAGGTCTCCGCGTGGCTATCATTCCAGTCGCTTTAGCAGCGGAGTCAACCCACACATTCGGACAGCACACCCGAATATGGCCATCCTTCTTGTCATATTTCTCTCACTCGAAATCTTGACATGAGTCAAACTTATATCATGTATTCAATAGCCGGAGCATTGGCTGTTGGCATTCTAGCAAATCAGCACCACAACAGGGACATCTCCAGACCGAAAAGTATGTACATATATAGTCAATTCACACAAGAACCCCGCAATTAGGCTGCATCATCCCCAGAAGGATTCTTCAGGGGATTCGCTCCCGCCATCCAAACCATCACCCTTGTAAACTTGCCGTCCCCATCGACATCAAAAAAGTTGCAATTCCGCATGTCATTCTGCGTGCCATCCATCATCTCTCCGACATAGGTCTGCTCGGTGGAAACCCTGCGATTGACTTCGTCGACAACGATGTTGGTTATCTCGTGGTGCATCGTCCGGGACGACTGAATGAAGCCTGAAAACATGTTGCGGATCTCGTCGACACCAGTGACTGTGACATGGTCGGTTTGCACGGTGAAAGTAGCATGCTGCGCGAAGTGGGAGACTATACCCTCGACATCTCGGTCGTCGACGGCTTTGAAGAAGCTGGCGGGTAGGGATGCCAGATGGTCGCGGGTCACGGCCATTTTACTAGCTGGCATTCGAGCTTGATAACTATCCGAATTCTAGATGGGAATGGAGAGTTGTGGATTATGTGTAATGTGGCAATCTACGGAGTAGATTGTCAGGATAAGTGGCTGATCACTATCATTCCGGCTTAGGGCTTGTCCTGGGCTTGTCCCGGGCTTGGCAGTTGAACCCCGCTATAAGTGAGAAATTCCCAGTAAATGATACAGGGGTCAAGACAGACACTAATAACGTCAAATATGCACAGAAGACCTAGGAAAGCCATCTGGGCTATTTTGATGTCCCAATCATTCTGTCATCAACTGACGGGCTGTAGTATTCTTAATTTACGAGCATGAAGAGTAGAGGCTTGTAGTTAGAGGGTAACTTAGATATGTAGCGTTCTAGCTTGGTGTTAAGCATTGAGGACCCCTGTATTGGCCGCCTGCATGCATATCAAGTCATCAAGGGTTTATAAGGAAATATGCCCAAAATGCCTATGAAATGTTGCTTTGTATTACTATTGTTAAGATTATAGCAGAGCCTTCATTTCAACACTAGCTTGTGCGAATAAACAGCAGGTTTAACCAACCACCGTAGTCGATTTTGGACAACCAGAATAACCCCCGTGTCCACAGGAATCAGATTATTTTCTCTCCATGTCGGCGAGAATGAAACCAAGTAGTCATCACTCTTTAAGCCATCTATACAGGCCATTATCGGCGTCATCATGGTCGTATGACTTGCAGCAAGTCCAGCAATGCTGGTAAACAATGTCAGCAGTTTTCCACGGATATAGTAAGTGGTAAGTAAAGTCAAGTCTTACCCCAAAGTCCTTTGCATGCTGCATATGTGAAGTGTTAGCAATCTTTCTGTTCTTTCACAGTAAATTCAAGGCATTTTTTCTTCTTACCCAGCCATGAGGACAGTGGGGCTCTTCATGGTAGCACACTCTCCAACATACTTCACCAGGATCATAGTCTGTCCAAATGACTCTTGCGCTTACTCCGGACAGAATAGCTGAGGAGGCCAGAAGAACAGTGGAGAACTTCATTATGTCGACTTTGATAAGAGCTGAAGTGGGAAAGGTATGGTTTGATATTAGTTAACTGGGGGTAACTGGAAGGAGGGAGGCTCGATTCATGGGAGAAGAAGGGCACATTTATATCCTGGTTTCAGCGCGGGTCATATTGCTCTGCCAAGGGTCAGGAAGTTGAGAGACTGACTATTTTGCTATAGAAGTGACACATTCCAATATCATCTACTCTAGATAATTGAGGCGATGTGTATAGACGGATTTAGTAACGCCCAGAGCCTTTGAAAGGATGATGACCAAATGACCAATCTCCTATGTATGCTGCTATAAACTATGGTGCTCACGCTAAATTCAAATCAATTGACTTTCCTATGAAGGTGAGTCAATCTACAATAAAGCTTTACAGGTCATGGCTACAGAAAAGTGCAGATGCCGCCAACAGTTCAAAGAGTTTTCGAGCTGCCTAGACCCGGCTACTAGAATTAGCTTTGTTTTTATTTTAGGAGCTTATTGCTGGTTATCCAGTAAGATCTTTTGTAGGAGTATTAGAGAATAAATTAGGGCAGAGAATATATGACGTCAGTGCAAATAACAGCTAACTACCTAACAAAAACAAGAGGCTACATAGGACCAGGTATGGCAATATAACCTGGAGAAACAAACGCCGGTGGCTTTTAAGAGATGCTTTTATCTAATGGGTCGAGTTTATTCAGCCGGATGTAATCTGAGATCAAGATGACGCGCTGAACTTATGAATTCGCCTTATTAGCCAGAGCTTTTACCGAATCCGGCTGAGATAACAATATTGGAAATATCGATGTTTGCAGTTGGTTCTCCTGGTCGTTTAGAATTCTAAGCCATAATAGGTTATGGCTGCATAGTTTAATATGTGCAGTTCAATGGGTTTGGGTCCAGATCTAGATCTATGATTTAATCTGTGTAACCAATGGAGTGTAATTTAAGCTTTACAACCAAGCTTACTTGACGGGATTCAGCAATCTGACGCCTGTTGCTATAGTCCTCTTCATATTAGCTGGGTATTCTTGACTAGCAGGGAAATAACCTACAATGCTGAATAGCAATAACAGTAATTCCACATTTAGCAAACTTACCACTTTTACATTCAAAGGTATTCATGGCCAATATACAAGTCTTCTGTTGGGTCTGTCTCATAACATATATTGGTAGACTTGGAATCTAGGTATCATAGCGAGCAAATGCTTCTGAATGCAGAAAAGGGCTGTGTGCAGATTATCACTATGGCTTTATGATCATGCCATGAAAGTCATTGTAAGGTACTTTGGGTGTGTATAATTAGTGATAACTTACTTAGTAATCTCTTAGTTAACTGCTTCTTAGTATTACTACATATGGAGGTTCATCATTACAGTGAGCCAGCAGATTACGTGCTAAGAACTATAGAAAAGCTAAACTTGAACTCATTATATACATCATGAATGTATTATATTTTGTGCCTTTATATACCAGGGTGCTTTATCCTGGGATACAGGTGCCTAGTACCCAGTCTGGACTGAAGTATGCAAGGCCTAATAGGACCCATCCTTACTACTCTGTAAGGTGCTGCTTGCCGTATCTCAGCTATTCTATTATTATGTGCGCTACTACAGCTCTGAGATAGTAAAGGGGCAACACCCAATCTACTATTGATATGTTTTCATCTCACCGCATGCCCTTCTACAAATATGACCAAGATGAACAACATCAAACCATCGCTCATATGAACCCATATGTAGGACCGACCTGCCACACTTTTCAAGACCCTCTGGAGCTGTCATCAGCCCTCATTGCTTTTGATGGTGTCGGCGAATATGCTCCTGAAGATTATCCTCTCGATTATATGGTTTGTGGCATCCATCATAGGGACAGACAAAGGAGCCAGGCGATTCGTGAATAGTCTTTTTGTGGCGCCGAAGGTCTTGCAAGCGATTGAAGGGCTCTCTCCTTTCGCAACCTGGCCAGTCGCATTTAAGGCTATCCGCATCAACGTATGATCTACATGGGTTAAACATCAGTCCAAGCTTCAATCGATTGCCATTGGAGAGTTGAGAGCGAATGAATACATGCCTTTTTTCTCGTCTTCTGGGCAGGACGGGCAGGTCCATTGGATGTCACCGTGGCCTTTGTGTGACCGCTGGCCAGGGATCGGTCAATGGCGGGCTTCATAGGATGATAAGTATCGATGGGACTAACGGTCCCAGGCGCCGACTCCGACTGCACGTTCTCACCAAGAAAGCCACACCCCTGGTATACGGTCTGGAGACCAAGGCTTCTGGTCGCGGGGAATGACGGTACTTGATTGGTTGGTTGTCTCGGGGGTTGGCCCGGGGGATGCCTGTCAATTTCAAATGGGAGAGAAGGATCTTCATAGAGCAGGGGACCAGAGAACGGGGCGATAGAGTTGTTGCACGGGGTGCCATTGCTGCAACTATTGTATAAATGAGTATTGTCGACAAACTGATCATCAGGAAGAAGAGAGCGAGGATCTAACGTGTCCGTCATGTTTTCAGGTGTGGACAGGAACAAGGCTGGCGAGACATCCAGCCAATCAGGAATGGGCAGATCCGACATGGCAAGTTGAAAGAGAGGATGAGAAGACAGTGGCAGAAGAAGCTGTTAAGCAGCACCATGGCGACTCATGGCGTCTTTCATGGCCTTTTAAAATCTATCCTGGTATGGAGGACTGTAGGCCTGATGACTGTCTAGGGCACGTTCGATCGCACCAGGAGCAATTACCAGCACCAGGAACCAGCACCAGGAACGTCCTCATGTACATCTCAGTAATATTATTCTTAGAAAAAACTTGGGTTTTACTCGGCGCAGAATTCACCGCATTTTGCCTTGTCATCATGGTACCCACTACTCCCTAGTGCCCTGGATCGAGCCTTGGTCTCTTCAAGTGTGATGAAATTTCCCTGGTAGGTCTGACCTTGAGGGCTTTGTAGATGAGTAAAGGGGAAAAAAAAAAAGAAAATAAAACAAAACAGAGCAGGACAGGACAGGACGGGACGGGATGGGAGAGAACAGAACAAAATAAAATAAAATAAATAAATAAATAAATAAAATGTAACACAATGACAAGCCTATCTAGATGCCGCAGCTCTTGGATTCGTTCAAGCAGCTGCATCTCAGTGAACTGGGAACAACATCCGGGGATGCAAGAACAGTGGTACTTTTTTCATAATCAGGCACATGAATGGGGATATATTAGAATTTTGTCAGGTAAAAAGTACAATCTAAGTAGTAAGAACAATCTTGCATTATAGAATGTTAGATAGGCACACTAACTTCTAAAGCAACTTCCAGAACTCTAGGAGATTAATTAGAGTTGCCTTATTTTGATTTAATTAACAGGTATATAGTATCCCCCTATGCTTCTGTAAACAAGCAATTAAATTTCAACCACTTTTATGAGAGCACATCTACGGAGAACTCTCAATCATGCATTATTTATTAAAATGTAACTCCCTGAGGCATCCTTTAGGCTCTTTAGGAATGGAGATATTAGAAAACAATGCTCCAAGATCACCAGAAGCATATTTCAGACGAGAAAGACTACATGGTACTTTACTGCAGAAAAGCCTTAGGTGTCTTGTGAGCATTCACTCCATATGAGCAAGCACACATCTGCATCTTAAAGTGGATTTAGTATGCCTGAGTCCTAATTACTATAATCCATACCTTCAGTAGGAGCATGGCCTTTTACAGTGGTTATTGAATCCTGGTTTGTCTTCGCCTCTTTGTTACGCCCCCACCAACCATTCCCTCGTCAGGTCATTCGGAATTGTTTTCAACGCTTGCTGCCTTTCCATGACACCGATTGATATGTTCCTTAAGATTATCCTCTCTGTTACACCTCTTGTGGCAACCCTTGACAGGACAGACGTGTAAGCCTGGGAAGATATGAACAGTTCTCACATGGCGCAAGAGATCCTCCTTGCGGTTGAAGGAGCGTTTGTACCTGCAACCTTTCCACTCACACCTTGGGCTGTCTTTGTTGACAGGGGACCTGTCAAAGTGCATAAGTCCTGTCCATTGGTGCTTTTAGGATTGAGCAGTACCTTATTCTCTTTGCAGTCTCGTTAGATGTCACGGCTGCCTTCCCCTTGGCAGGTTCAACCTGGAGATGGGCTGGAGTAGCTCCTGCCAGGCCGTCGAGATGAGAAGAGTGAGCAGCGGCAACAACAGAGTGATGATGATCAGTCCGACCGCTGGATCCTCCCATTGGGTTCGCCATTGTGCTGGGGGAAGGATATGACGCCGAAACAAAACTCGGCATCTGATTGGCTGGTGGCTGTATACTTCCACCGAGTTGAGAGTCGGACGGCATAGCAACTGAAAAAAGAGAAGATGGATTATCATAAAATGACAGATTGTAAGGAAGAATGTCACTTTGATTGTACAATATTGCATCAAAGTCCAATTGTGTATCAGGAAGAAAATCTCCGGGGCTAGTATTCTGAGTAGATGTATCCATAGACGAGGCCAAGAAACCTGGTAGTTCAGACATGGCGGGTCACGATCACTCGATAACTCCTGCAAACAGTATTAAGTCTGTATCTCTAGATCTGTAGAGATGATATAAAATTGAGATCTTCAATTGCTGCTTATACTCATTGCATTTTGGTAGACCCAGTCGGTCTTATTTATATTCAGGAATCAGTGTACAAGAGGCAGGGTCAGCCGGCAGTCTACCATCTTGCGCAGAGGTTGATGTTGCTGGAAAGCCAGCCAATCTGGGAGATGAACCTGAATTGGGTGAAACTGCACACCAACCTCAATTATGCAAAGGTGCGGAAACTGTAGACCTGCGGAACCTAGAACTATGCAAGCCTGCAGAAACTGTAGGTCTGCAAAAGATGACCCCTGAAACTATGCACACCTGCAGAAACTGTAGGTCTGCATAATCATGGGAATCCACCTGTACCTTGCTTGAGCTGGATTCTTGATAGGTAATACGAGGCAAAGGACCCCAAGACACAAATAGGAGCTTGCCTGCTGTGTTGGCAGTCCCCACTAGCGTGACTAGCCCATGAGCTTTGACTTATTCCCTGTCCTACGGGACGTAAAATCCTACTCTGTAGTCCAACAAAGTATTACATGATAGTCACTGTAGTTTTCCCATTATAGTGCCCTGATTCCAGCAAGGCCAGCTCGAGTCCATTCGCGACTAATCCATCCAAAATTAGGATGGATGTACCACTGCTCAAATCTATCATTCACTMCATATCTCTCCTTAGAAATCCTTTGAAAGAACAACACTGAATAAAATCAATAAAATCAATAAAATCAACTAGAATTAACTCTGAATTTGACAATATCAAGAAAAGCTATAAAACTACTGATAATTTAGTAGCACTAAAATGATACTACAGAATCTAAGGTAAAGAGCCACACTCACTGCCCTGTTCCATGAAAAATTGTCTAAGGGAACTGCGAACTGCTATCTTCGCCATGCCTTTGTTTTGGTTTGTAGATGGTGTTATATTATTCGCCGTAGTACCGAGTCCTCCATACAGCCTCGCGGGAAAGTCGTAGGTACTCTATGTACCGTGGACGGTTGTAGGTGCCTCACTGATTATCATTATTGGTCGGCTCCATTTAAACGGCCAATCAGGAGAAACTTGCCTGGATTTATCGCACCTCCCCCGTTCCTTCAGTTACTGGGCTCGATATGCGAGGATCCCTTAAGGCCAAAGCACAGAGCAATCCAGCTAGAAAGCAGCCAGGAGGCTCAGGTCAGGTGCAGGACACTGCTGATTCTTTTGGCATTTATTACTCCTTATTACCCTGACATGTCAGTCACCTGTTCTTACAGAATAGTGGAGGTAAAGCCTATGTTACCGTATTATGTACAAGCCAGCTTGTCGCCCACTCTTGTTCAGTACTAAAGGTAAGTTCAACCACACTTGGTGACAAGGTATATAAATATTCACATGTTTGGTGTCTCATACAACAAGAGCTAGTAGGGCTAATTGGGTCAGCGATGTGGCTGACGGGCGTAGAGCATCACTGGAAACGACGGAAATTCGAAAGGCTCCACGCGGGTCCGAGAAGTCATATCTGACTATTGAAAGCGCCAAGGTTAAGGTAAGGCCCTGCTTAAGGGCTCCAGTATAATCTTCAGCATAGCGAAGAGAGTGTTAAAACACTGCGAGAAAGCAAAGCGTGGGAGAATGTACCGCCAACCGCCATGGTTCAGGGGAGCAGTGGTTCCCGGAAGCGGTCTTTGAAAGACGACTATGAAGGGGGTGACTTTGCCGGCACGTTTCTGATGAAAATGAAGCGCGGATGCCACAATGGTCCGCTGGCTGAGCGGCAGTAAAGCTGACAGTTGATGGCTGTATACCTATCTAGAGAGCAGGATGCTCAGCCCTTATTAAACCAGAGGATCATACAGGTCCGCGGGGAAGCAGTGTTCTGTGAGGTCTCCTACCGCGGGAGAGGCCGATCCAGTGCCGGAACTGTCTGAGATAGATATGGACACAAGCAGGCACGGTGCCCCGACCCAACACCATGCGGAAAGTGCACAGGTTCCCCACCAAACTGATGAATGTGAGTCAGATGAAGTGAGGTGCGTGGCGCGTGGAGGGAATCCTCCAGTTGCTCATCCTGACTTCACCAAGTGGGGGGAAGTCAGGATGAGCAACCGGAGGATTCAGATGATGCGCGTCCGTTATCATGAGAAGAGAAGGACAACTGAATGAAGCTTTAGTCTCCCTCTTTTCTCACATTCCTCAGGTTCGTCAATATAAGCAGTGACGGAGGCATGACCCGCCCAATGCAGAAGGCCTAGAGTTCCACAGATGACGGCCCACACTCAATAGGCTCAGCATCCGGGTTCTCAGGATCATACACGATAATTGACGCCCGTGTTGAAACCCCCCGTTTGATCCGTTTCGTGTAAAATACAGACATCGCAACTCCACTTGCCTCCGCAATTCTGCGCAGCAGCTGCGGTTGTGTTGGACGCGCAATATTGCCGACATACGTTGGATCGAGCAGGCTGTGCCCTTCCCACGGCCTGCCTTCATAGTTAAGGACGATGTCCCGCAGAAAGGGGGCGTGCTGTGCAGGATCTCTTAGATATTCAGCGAGGGCATCGATGCTCACTTGCATAGAATTTTCGGTTGGGTTTGGGCTACGCCGGTCAGAAGACGATTCCCAAGTCACTGTGTTGTCTACTAAGCCTAGAGATTGAAGACTCGGGGGCAGGAGGTCAGATAGTCGTTTGTGCGGATGCCGCGAGCGATTAAGATTACCCAGGAGTAATTCAGTCGGTATGTCCAGGCGCTTGAGGATGTGAAACTGCTGCAGCGAGCCCATGGGAACTCTCCCTGCTGAACTGAGCGGCAGGGAGAAGACATCGCAGTTTTTTTCAGTCCATCGCATGTCAATAGTTAGTTCCTCAAGGGTATCTGCGGCGGGTAGTAGAGCGGAACGGAGATCTGCGAAATCAATCTCCTCTGAGTGTTCAGATGCCGAGATGTGACGGAGGAAACCACAGTGTAGCACTTTGAGTCTTGGTGCTAACATCACCAGTTTCTCCACATGCTTCGGGTCGATGTCGCACCGGTAGAGGCGGAGCGTCGTGAGTGACTGAGACTGCTGCTTCTGGTGCAGCTCTTCTTTGAGCGTGGGCCATGAGCAGAGGTCAGGCTCATGGATAGTCACTATCAGTTCCTCCAAGGACGAAAGGAAGAAGCATGGGATAATCTGGTCGATATTCGCCTGAATATCCAGAGCATCATAGCCATTAACGTTGTCGCCAAATTTTACATATCTCAAACTGCTGAAACTTCCTCCCCCACGTACCATGATCAAATGCTTCAATACCATTCCCACGAACACGGAATCATCCACCAGACACAGTGCCAATTTCAACGTCTCCAAATTCTCGAGCTGGGAAAGGATCAAGGCTATCACGGCGTCAACACTCCCTTCGCTCAGCGCCGTATACCACCGATCTTTCTGCGGGAACCCCATCTTGTTTATCAAATCCATTGCTGCATCGATGGTTTGGAGGTCAAACGATCCCGGTACCATGTCCTCCAAGTGATCTTCCATGTCCGCCAAGTAGTGGTTGTCTAGATGGACTCGCTTGATGAGTAGAGCCAGCTCTGGATGCGCTAGGAGGGTGCGCAGGAGGAGAGTAAGAGGTGGGTATCGCGGTTGTCGTTCGTCGTGGTGATATATCCAGTCGATGTTGGAGTAGAGGAATCGATTGGACAGATGATGGAAGGGTCTGGACACGAGCGAGAGGGAATGAAGTGTGGTAGAGTCACATTGTGCCAGCATCAGATACAGGACTTCAGTGGGTAGATTAGAGAGGTGAGCCATTTGGTGTTTTTAATTGCATCATATGCCAGATAAGTGTTTGTTTATGTGGAAAATTTCTGCTTTTATGTGTGCTGGTGACAATACGAGATGGAGAGCCAATATGCAGTTCTAACTGACCTTCCACCTTGTTGCAGAGTCACACTCACGCCCTAGGTGAAGGGGTCAGTTAAATACTTTATTCATTTCGTATTGATCATGTGACCACCCACTAAAGCCAGAGCCCAGAGAGCACACGGAGCCCTGCAGACAGCTCAGGGAAGCTGATCTCAGGTTGTTGCAGGAAAAGAATTCCGACAAGTCAGAGCTCTAATCTGACATATTTCCTTTTCTCTGTGCCGCAGAAACATGGTCAAGGCATTGTCCTTGCCTTCCATGGAAATGCCTCAAAATTTGTTTATTAATCTACCCTTATATAGAGAGGTACATCACAGGGGTTCTGGGGGGGATGATAGCTTAGTCGCCTGGGGATTTTCGGTCAAATATAACCGGTATGGTGCCTGGGTTGATGCGGTCACCAAATCTCCAATCTCATCACGATGGCCCCGAATGTTGTAACGAAGATGAGACTGGCCGGATAACCGACGATTAAAGATGGGAATGAATGCAAAAGCAGTGAGCAAGACGAGATGATCATACGTGGTCACAGGGGGCTTTTGCCGGGGCATTCAGAAATGAGATTTCTCGCAGACTTAGCTACCAGCTTGTGGGGACAATGGGATAACTCTCACGACGGTCATTTCTCGGGGAAGTCGCTGCTGCTTGACTTGAGGTGGGGAATTAATCCACATAGAGAGCTATACTCACGATTATAGATCCTGAAAACTATATCACTTCATTAGATCAATCTTCCGGCGATACTAACTCTTCAGCAGGAAGGTGCAGCAGAGTCTGCCGTGGACATGGACTTCCCGGGGCACTACTGCCAACGAACCTCGTCAGTGACTGTCCCAATGCCCTGTATCCTCAACCTATACACCTCCCTTATTATACCCTCAGTCTGCAGCAGAATAAATATTCAAATTTTATCTACCACCCAATCCATAAAGGAATATGCTGAGCAAACAGCAGCCCACTTCCACACTAAGAGCATTCCAATCTCGTCCATCGCTGTAAGCCACAGAATGGAAGATTCAGGTGCCTTAGTTCAGTATGGACTCTTAAAAGGGGCAGGGGCTATCTTTACCTAGCACTAGCCTCCCTTAAATACAACAGAACAGTAATTTGATCATAATACTATTAGAGATGTTATGCTTTACCTATGCTAAACAGCCTTTGGGCAGTGGTAGATCATGGAGAAGCATACTCTATGCACCGGTTTGGGTTGGGATCGTCTCGACTGGGTCGAGTCTTGGGGGTGTGGTCTTCCTGATTACGGTGAGTCGGTTGATGGGAGCGTCGGGTATGCGCGCGGCGCGTGCGTGATACTCACGTTACTGAGTGTTACAAATCTGACGGTCCGCGCGCGCGGGACGAGGACGGGTAAGAGTATGAGTCGGGAGATTTTGATGAGGCCGTTTGGCGAGGCGAAGATGGTGCTTCTTGTGCTGGGTTTATGTGTTTGTTTATCCCCGTCAATTATATTGTTTTGCAGGCAGTGGACGCGGAGATGAGTGCTGCGCTGGCGCAGTATCTCATTGCCATACTCAACGTATAATATTATCTGTGTGGTTTTTCTGGCTGGAGTGGTGGTGCTGTTGGCTGTGGATTCCGGCGGGGGGAAAGCGGCAATCATTGTCTTTGCAGTTGTGTTTGGGTTTGCGTCGGGGGCGTATGTCAGCCTTGCGCCGGCGCTGGTGGTGGGCATTCCCTCGCTTGAGGAGATCGGGTACCGCAAGGGGTTGATCTTTCTGTTCGCGTCTGTTGGCGGGCTGACGACGAGTCCCATTGTGGGTGTCATTCTGCAGCGTGATGGCGGCTCGCATACTTGGATGAAGGTCTTCTCGGGGGTGATGTTGCTGGTTGGGACAGGGTTTGTGATGGAGGCGAGGGTGGTCCAGACGGGGTGGTGCTGAAAGCCAAGTTTTAGCTCATCTAGATTCTTTGTCTCTGTCATATATCTGTAGACGTGTAGATGTCGTCAATGATCAAACAGTCCACTCCCCGAACCCGAACAACTCCAGATCCCAATTCCCCCAGTCCAAGACATTCTCTGGTCCGTTCTCCTGGGCATCGACCTCCCTATTCGTCAATCCCTCCCTCGCCCTCAATGCCTTGGCCCTCAACTGCGACATAACCGCCCATTTGGGCCCCGGGTCTGGCCACGCGGGTTCCCTTTCCACCGCCTCAAAGGTTGCTTCGACGTTGCGCCAGGCCCGCTCAACATGCACGCTAGCCGGATACACGCACAGATGCCACAGGACATAACACAGAAGGTGATACTGGGTGTATGTGGTGGTAAGCCAGCGAAAGCCACGGACCAGGTCGTTCGTCTGCAATTCCAGTGAGCACTCCAGGCCATGGCAAGCCATCGCCAGCGTCTCTTGCGCTGTTGAACTTTCGTACTGTGGGCACTGGCTCTGGCCCTGGTTCTGGACCTGTAGTGCTTTCTGCCTTGTGTAGACTGCGACTTTCATGCTGAGGACTTCTGCTAGAAGCAGGCCGTGTTGGTGGATGGGGATATTGGCGTCCCCGTGTTGCAGGTAATTACGCTGAATGTAGTCCTGGAGTTCCCTGACTAGTGGATCCGGCGAGACACCCTGGGATGTCTTTCGTGAGATCTCATGCAAATGGCGGTTGATTTGGATCGTGATCAACGGAAAGGTCATCTCCGTCCAGCGCGATTGAGGTGCCGGTGGCACTGTCGCCGTTGCGGAGAGATCCTGGTCGTCGAGGTTGGAGGGCAGGTTCGTGTCGCAGGGTTCATTGTGCGCGATAATGGAGAGGCCGTGATCCTCCGCGGCGCGTTGGTCGCACGTCACAATGTGCCACCACAGTCGGCGGCGGAGTTCGCACTCCAGCGGCGAGAGGTTGAAGTGCCGTCCGTCGCGATGGAGACCGATGGATTGCGCGGCACGGGTGGTGAGGCCATGGAGCGTCCAGTTGGAGCGGCCGCTATTGTGGTATCGAAGGCACGTCTACTCATAAGTTATAGCCTCTCAGAACGAGATTAATGTGCATACCTGGTAGATGGCCATTGCTTGCAGCGACGTCAGAGTCGGTGCGTCCAGGAACGAGGAACGATAGAGGGCAAGCTCGAACCCCTGCTGAAACCGGCGTATATCCGAGCGGATTTCCTCCCGCAAGGGGTCATCAGAGAACAAAGTGGTTGTGGCTGCAAAGCAGATGGCGAACAGTAGCGCCTGGGTATCCGCAGACACGTTCTGAGGCTGGTTGATGGCTGCAAAGAACCGGGGCTGCGTCGACGGAATATGAAGAACCTTCACCACTGGATCGACGCGACCAAGGAAAGTCTGCCAGAGCTGAATGGCCTGCCATCGACTAGGCTGCAGGGCCTGGAAATCTATGTGCTCGCGCAGTGAGTTGGTAATGAGCCCCTCGACCCTCAGAGGTGACCGTCGTCCAGGGCTCTTTCCAGCAGACCGAGGTGTGCCAATAGCAGTTTGTAGATCTTTGTCTTTTTCAAGAAACCCAGATAGGAGATGCTCGTCGATATATCGACCGTCTCGCACCAAAAGGCCCTGTCGAGGCTGACGCTCAGGGGCAATGCTTCGTGTCACATTTTCATCGTCGTCGTGTATTGAACTGACGGTGGACGAACGCCGGGTCAGTTCAGTCACAGCTCTCTCCAACTGATCTATACGAGAGACTACATCTGCAGAAGTAGCTTTTGGCGGACGCCGTTGCACTCGACTAGGGCCTGGATACTGGCAGGGAACTTTCATCCGGACACAGGCGGCACAGGGGGAATCCTTGTCGCAGCGAACTTTGCGCTGATGGCACCGGAGACAAGATCGCTCGACATTATACCGACGGATATGGTCCATTGTATCATTGTCGAGGATTGAGGCGCATAATAGTTACATGTAGCGAAGATGGTCGGTCAAACTTGTGCCACTTCTTGGCTCTCGGCGTCGGTCATTCACAACTCCGAGACTTAAGCTTATTCCACAGGGAGCCAATCAGAGGAGAGGCCACATTTCCATCTCCTTACATGACGATTACTCCTTTGGGAATCTATTCAGAAGATCTCAGGTCAAGCGGCCACTTGGCAGGAAGGCAGATACACAGCCCCATAGTTCACACTGATAGAAGCTGAAAGCTGACAGGCAGCAGTCTAAGCCACATTCCCTGCGGAATATATTGCTCCGTATCCCACATCAAGATATCAACTCAACATCCAAGCAAGACATCCAAACAAGAACAACACAAAATGGCCCTCGCAAACATCCCCCGTATCAATCTCCTCTGCATGGAAGATCGCTTCATCCCCGCCTTCCAACATGCTCTAGCACAGCACTGGCCCGAAACCAGCACCACCCCAAAACCGACCATCACCATCCTCAACAGCTCCCTCCGCCAAGTCCCATCCAGCACAAAGTTCGACCTCATCGTCTCACCAGCAAACTCCTACGGCCGGCTCGACGGCGCCTTCGACGACGCCATATCCCGCGCCTTCTGCTGCCCCCCAAAGCACCACTACGACACTCTCACCAGCGCAGCGCAGAAAGTCCTCTACGAGCGGTGGAGGGGTTTCGCGCCTCCAGGGACGTGTACACTCGTCCCCTTTCCGGACGAGCTGATTGGGGAAAATCAATGGGGCTGTCGCTGGGTAGCGATCTGTCCGACGATGCGGTCCCCGGACCGGGTCAACTGGGACCGGGAGATTGTGTATGAGTGTGTGTGGAGTCTGTTGTGTCAGGTTGAGGGGTGGAACCGAGGCTGCAAGACAGAGGAGCGGATTCGGTCCATTTTGATTACCCCAATGGCGACGGGGGTAGGAGGAGTGAGTGCGGCAAAGTGGGCGGCGCAGTTTGTGCTGGCGATGAGGCACTTTGTGGATGCATTACAGAGGCCGGAGAGATGGGCGGCTTTTGATTGGGGAGATGTGACAGAGGTCGTTGAGGAGGTGAAGACGACGTGGGAATTGTAGGTTGATTTATTCACAATGGTGTATATGTCAAAGCCTACTCTGCTAGAAGTGGTCTGGGCTGGATGGATCAATGTATTTAGATTCCATCCACAGGGGACATTTGCTGCAAGTACCCACAGCCGGGGCAAACTCGTGTCAGATACCTATTCTAGCTGCATACCTCAACTAACTTGTTTGTACCTCCTATGCAGGGCCTATCTCGTCTCGGGGTGGTCGATACTGTTTTTGAAGTTACTATAAAGGACAGATGTGGGTTATGCTCGCCAATCAATATCGGTGGATTTAGGATACTAGGCTAGTGCTCTGCCTTCGAAGTGTTAACAGATCGGGCATCATTACGTTGGACAAGCACTGGATTACGATGCGGGGCAGAGAGGGGTTAAGGCATTTTCTTCTTTAGAGCTGCCTATGAAATTGCATTTGGACTCTTGGTGTGCGATATGTTTTGCTGCCCCTTAGACACGTCAGCCGCATCGTGACCATCTGGTTCTGTTTCTCAAATCTATTTGCTGTACTGAGGATGCTCCAGAATGGTCCCACTGGTGGCACAGGGTCAATATCTGGTTCTATCCTAACTAAACCTCATTGACTACATAAAACGGATGCTCTAGATTTCCACCGCACACTTCGTCCGCATATGAGAGCAAAGCAAAACTGAGAGTTCGACACTTTTACAGTCGAACCAGTCTTTGACAATGTACGCTCATCCTAGTCAGAAAAGGTCCCCACACTGACGTAGAGCCACTCGTAGCTACGATGACAGAGAGACGTCAATCCAACGATAAACAAGCGGAAGAGGCAACTGTTGGGCTCAGCTCAGATCTGAGAACATTACAACAGCTTACCTCTTCCGCCGAAGCTGCCAAAAAACACCGAGAGCAGTCTAAGGATGAGAGAGCAAAACGAAAGTTTGAGGAAGCAGTCGAAGAGATGTTCAAGCAGGTCGAAGAAGAAGGTCCCGCAAAGGCCAAATAACTGCGTGCGGAGTTCCGTGGTAATCCAACGGTCTTCAAAAGTTGACTACCTTCAATGATCACTCTTCTTGAAATTCTTCCCTGAGCCGAATGTCATATTCCTTTTTATCCGAGAGTTTTCTTGCGCCGATTTTCACGAAATCCTGTGACCAATACCATGGCATGACTTGGTGAAAAGTATCACAGCCGTCATCGCCCCGACAATATCTGAGAAATCTGGGTTGGATCTGCTTGTAAAAAACTGCGAATAAACCGGTCGGGCTAGCAAGCGCAAGTGAATACCAGAATGTCCCTGATTCCCAGCCCTTCTTCATGATAGCCGACAGTCTTGTCTCCGAGTTATTGCCGACAAGGCCTGTAAATCCAGAGCGGTCTTCTTCGGCCCTCAGATTATCTACGAATTCAGCACGCATCTTGTCGTACTCGTCTGGCATCTCCGCAATTTCATCCACAGCCTGGTTCGTGAGCCAAGTAGGAGTCCTTATCAACTCTACTGGCCGAGCGCATGCCCATTCGAGGTCAACTAAAGCAGTAATATGCCAGTTTTCATCGACAAAAATGTTGCTTGGATGAAGGTCGGTGAAAGACAACGCAAACGGCCCGCGGCAGAACTCTCGCCGAAAGAATGAAGGTACAATAGCCCGCATGGCTGTCAAAGCTGATGCTTGGTACATATAGTCTCCCGAGTCATTAATGGCATTTGGTTGGTTTATAAGGCGACTATCATGGGCACCGAGAATGTCCATAACGTAGGATTCAACGGTGAAGTATGTATAGTCTCGCGCAATATGAGTTGGTATTCGCTCATTTTCCAGATCTTGAATCTCAAGTGAAAGGGGCCGATTGCTCAACTGCACGAATCCAGAGTCATCAATGACAAGAGACCCAATATTTGGTAGGGAAAGTTGTGAGACGCTCAAGAGAATTCGAGAGAGATCGCGAAAAAGATTCGAACGTAACCGAGGATCGTCGCGTTTTTGTCTCCATGTAGAAGAAAGCATTTCCCCAGTAGTCCCTTCAATGTACTCGACAAGTATGTATCCAGTACCGATCGTTCCATGATTGAGTAGATGAGCCGAGGAACAAGAGACATAACGGGTAGGAACTGGGCGGGAAAGGCATGACAACAACCGACGACGTAGATATTGGAAGCACATGCTGAAAAACGGAAGATTTTCGATACGAGTAAACTAAGTTGTCTCCATCAGTTTATGTGAAGGCCAGGGCTGGATGGGGAGCTCATACAGTCTGACCAGTAGACAAAGCAAAGCCATAAAGCCTTGGGATCGGAACGTCAGGACAGTTGTCCTGCAGCCAGGCATATGTCCCCGCCTCACAACGAATTTTTTCGTCTCCATTTCCTGGATGGAAGGATTCTCCTACGCGATAGGGAAGTGGCAGTCGAAGGAGAACGCGCTTGCCAGTCTGCTGCCTGTTCTTCCAGTTATCAATAGTCACTGGAACACACACATTGAAGCTGCCATGAAGCCAGTCTGCCATGTCAGCCACTTTACACTCATCTGGTGATCTCAACCCTAAATGATAAGCAACGATAGCCTGGATCCAGCAGCGACTGTCAGCGATACGAGCGAAGAATTCATGTTGCTGGTCATAATATTTCAGCCGGTGGAGGATGTTGACTTCTTCTTTCCTGGCGGCAGAGTAAGTGATCTCTTCCCGTAAAAGAGGGCGAGTCTTCGGCATGACAACACTGGTGAGCGAACTGCTTGCGTTGGAGGACAGAAACAGGATGAATCAATGGAGCTATCCTCTTGTTATCGCAGCCCCTTTTAAAAACAATGGTCCCTTTTATCTGTTGGTGAGCTCACCGCCTAACGTCTGTAGCCTCACATAATTTATGCTTGGCATCCTTGGACCTTCACTATCAAGGCATGATTAGAAAGATCTATGATGGCAATATCCGACTCTGGGATAGCGATCGCCTGTTGATCGCCCACGGATTTATAACAGAGGCTTGGCAGGTGCACTTTATCCCACACAGAGGTAACCTGTTTTGTAGAGCTTCAGGAAAGTGGTAGCTCAACCTGGCACGTGAAAGGCTGGAATTCTTGGACCTTTTATAAGATCCCCTCCAATTCACTATCACGCATCCTTAATACACCATCTCATCTACGCTCTGCTTTATTACTGTATCTAACTATATTAACATATTAGGCACAGATTGTCGCACAAAGCATGGCTTCTCATAAGAGGCCAGCCACCCCATCACCGGAGGAAACACACCTCGATTATCCCTCGGATGAAGTGGATAGTGAGTGGGGAAGCTATTCTTGGGGGTTCAATCATGAAGAGAAAGTGCGTCACCTTTCAAGGGAGGGTAGACAGGGTTATATAGATCACACAGGAGGCATGAGGTGGCAGGTAATGGGCATAAAAGCAACGTGCTAGGCTGCAAGGGGCAGTGAGACTTCAGCATAGGGCAGGCAGTGGAAAGCAGCAGGCAGATAGTTCAATGAGGGCTGTTTTCAGCACCCCGCTAACTGTGTCATCGAATACTAGATGATATTCAATATTGATAATAGATAGCATTTGATATCCCTATAATATGAGAATTTGATATTAATAGGCTTATTAGATAAGAATTTAATATTAATACCTCTCTACTAGATGACAATTTAATATCAATACTAGATGATGATTTGATCTCCCTACTAGATAATAATTTAATAACCCTACTACATTACAATTTAATATCCCTACTAGAGAATTAATGTTACCTAAGAGGTCAAGACGCAGCGAGCGGAGCGAGCGCTAGCCGGCTTGTATTCTCATATAAACAGGCATCCATCGCTGACACCCTGTCTGGTGAAGCTTTGTCCGCCCATTTCAACCCATCTCACTCTTCCTTTGGTTGCTGTCTATACAATAACCTTGGATATGTATTTGAATCTTCATCCAAAGCATCTCATCCTGCTGGTCGCTGCGCTGGTCACCTTCGCATGCGTGTCCATCAGGCGTTTCCTTGTCCGGCGCCAGTTCGCACGCAAGCACGGTTGCCAGGCAGTGGCAAGATCCTTCAGTAAAGATCCTTTCCTAGGCCTCGATACAATCCCCGGGACCATCCGCGCCCTGAGACAGCACAAAATCCTCGAAAGGAGTGTCGAGCTCTTCCGCATCTACGGCAACACCTTTACACTGACTGAGCTGCAGAAACGCGCCATCCTGGCCATAGAGCCGGAAAACATCAAGACGATCCTGTCACTGAAATTCAATAATTACGGCCTCAGCCATCGCCTTGAGCCCTTCAAACCTCTCCTGGGCGAGGGCATCTTCGACACCGATGGCGCGCACTGGGCGGCATCGCGCGCCCTGATCCGGCCTAGCTTTACCCGGGACCAGGTGGCTGACTTGACGTCGTTGGATAACCTGATTCAGGATCTCTTCGCGCTGCTCCCAAGGGATGGGACGACAGCCGTGGACTTGCAGGAGCTATTTTTCCGGTACACGATCGATTCCGCGACTGAGTTCCTGTTCGGACAGTCGGTGGGTACTTTGAAGAAGGCTCAGTCCGAGCTTGGGTTTGCGCAGGCATTCCATTATGCACAAAAGGCTATCATCACGCGAGGCATGCTGGGCCCACTGGCCGTATTCTACCGCGATCGAAAGGCAGATGAGTGCAATCGCGTCTGCAGGGAGTTCGTCCAGCGGTTTGTCGAGGAGGCATTCCACGCAGCCGAGGGGGAAAGAGAAAAGAAACAGGCTGAGACGAAGCGCCAAAAGCGTATTTCTCACATGAATTAGCGTGGCGGACATCCGATAAGCGTCACGTTCTGGATGAGCTGATGAATGTGTTGCTGGCCGGTCGTGATACGACTGCTAGTCTACTCGGTAACCTGTTCTTCATGCTGGCTAAGAAGCCGGAGATTTGGAACAGGCTGCGTGCAGAAATAGCTAGTTTAGAGGGCCGGGCACCAACGTATGAGGAGCTCCGCGGCCTTCGATACGTTCAATGCTGTATAAATGAATGTAAGTGAGCTCTCTACTACCTTGTCCCCTCGCTTACTTTTTAGCGCTCCGTTTACACCCCGTTGTCCCGCGCAATGAACGCCAGGCGGTACGGGATACAGTCCTACCTCTCGGAGGAGGCAGTGATGGTCTCTCACCTGTCTTCGTGCCCAAGGGTACCATCGTATCCTACAACGTCTACGCGATGCATCGGCGGCCTGAGTTCTACGGCCCAGACGCAGAGGAATTCCGTCCTGAGCGCTGGGAGGATGGAAAGCTGCAGCCGCGCTGGGGTTACCTGCCGTTTAATGGCGGCCCGCGCAGCTGCATCGGGCAGCGATATGCGTTGACTGAAGTTAGCTATGTTCTTGTCCGGATGGCGCAGGAGTTCCGGATCCTGGAGAGTCGGGATCCGGGCCCGTGGGAGGAATCCCTGGCTTTGACGCTGTGCTCGCGGAATGGAAGGAGGGTGTGTCTTGTTCCTGGTTAAATTCAAGGACATAGATATAGTGTACACTCATTCGATAATATAAGCACCCTATTAGTGGAATATCGAGAGTAGAGTCATTTTGTCCATCTATAAGAGTAGAGAAGCATATTGTACATAACTTGCATCAACCCAAAGCCTTATCCAACGCCTGGCCCTTGCACATTTCGTAATAACTGCCTCTTTTCTCCATCAACTCGGCATGACTTCCCGCCTCAACAATCCTCCCAGCCCGAAAGACAAAGATGCAGTCCGCGTCCTTGATCGTACTCAGCCGATGCGCAACTGCAATGGTACTCCTCTTCCCATCTCTATCAGCCTCGCTCAGCGCCGCCTGCACAACCCTCTCGCTCTCCGTGTCCAGCGCACTGGTCGCTTCATCCAGGAGCAGGATCTTCGGATCGCGGATCAGCGCGCGAGCAATAGCGACACGCTGGCGCTGCCCACCAGACAGCTTCGCACCGCGAACGCCAACCTCGCTGCTTAAACCTTCAGGCAACGAAAGGACAAAATCAAAGATGTTGGCGTCTTTGCAGGCTTGTTCGATTTGTGCTTCCGTGGCTTCCTTTGATTCGACCAGGCCCATGGCGACGTTCTCGCGGATGCTACCTTGATACAGGACTGGCTCTTGCTGGACGAGAGCCAAGCGGCGGCGGTGATCCTGCGGGTTGATCTCGTGGATTGGCTGGTCGTTGACGGCGATGTAGCCGGATGTTGGGTCGTAAAAGCGGGCCAGCAGATTGATCATCGTGGACTTGCCGCAGCCGGATGGACCGACAAAGGCGACGAATTTGCCTGGTGGGATGCTGACGTCGATGCCGGAGATGACGTTGGAGCGTGGGCGAGAAGGATAGGCAAAGTCGAGAGCGTGGCAATTGACAGTAACAGCTCCAGGGTCTTGTGAGACCCCATCCGAAGGAGGGTCATCTGGAAAGTTATTGTCGATAGCGGGGACACGCTGGCGCAGCCAGAAGATGTAGTTCGTTGATCCTGTCGCTTTCGTGATGCTGGTCGTGTACTGGAAGATGGCAGCTGCGTTCTCGCCTCCAACCACCACGGCAGTGAAGACAACGAAGAACTGCTCGTTGGTATACTCGCCTGTCGAGATGAGCTTCCCTCCGTACCAGAAGCCTAGGGCCATGGCCAAGAAGTTGATGGATTGCGTCAAGGCATACCAGAACATTGTAAAGATCAGTGCCTTCACAGATTGCTCCGCGACAACGGTTAACCTTTCCCGGTAGATCTGAAGCATCTTGTTCTCTAGCGTAAGAGATGCCACCGTGCGGATGGCCGAGATTGCTTCTGCCGCAATCGCGGCACTGCTGGCGAAGCGCGCCGAGGTATCGTCTTCCAGCTTGTACTCCAGGCGGATGCGGGAGTAGCCACTAAGCAGCAACGGAGGGAGAGCACCAAAGACGCAGACGAGGCCCAGCTTCCAGCCATACGCGATGCCCAAGACAGAGACGGAGACGACCGTGACAATATTGATCAGAATCAAACCGAAGTTGATCCCCAAAAGCTCGTTCAGGTTCGACGCGTGGATCAACAGCCGAGACGAGATCGCCCCGGTAGCGTTGTGTTCCAAGTCGAAGAACGCGATCTCTTGCTTCATGGTGTTTCTGAAGAGTTCGCGTCGGTACCTCCGGCTGACTTTCTGGGCATCATCAGATTGAAGGACACGCGGAAAAGACCGGCAAGGGATACTCACCTGAATGATGATGTTGACCGTCCATCCCAAGGCGAAGTAGAGGAAGAAGTTGGCAAGGGCCACAACAAAGAACATCAGCGCCCAGAAGTCTCCCCGACGAACAGCCTCACTGCCGCGTAGCTGAAAGACTTGGAATGTCCGCGCGAGAATGACGGCTTGTGCTGGGAAAGTACCACCTGCGACGGGTTAGAGAGGGTACAGGAGAGCTTTGGGGCAAAACTGACCTCCAAGAATACACACAACCGCGACAATCGCGTACAATCCCCACAGCTGCCGCTGCTCCTTTATCAAAAGCCACAGACACCGAATGAGACTGTATCCCATAGTCTCCTTGGCTACTACTTTTGCCTTCTCATCCGCTGAGAGAGACTCCGCACCCACACTCCTTGTGTGATGCAGCGACAGCTTCGCGGCAGACTTTGCATCATCGTTCTCCTCAGTAATTTCCTCATCTTCCGAGTCAGCTTGCTCTTGAGCCTTGCCACCTGTCTTCTCCAGATCCTGTGCCCGGACTAGCCTCGCATAAGCACCGTCTCTGGCAATGAGTTCCTGATGCGTCCCTTGTTCGATGATTTGACCCGCGGACATGACAGCAATGTTATCCGCTTTTTGCACCGTAGACAATTTGTGCGCAATGGTGATGGTCGTCCGGCCGACGGAGATATTATCCAGTGCACTCTGAACAATCTTCTCAGCTTTGGGGTCTAGAGCACTCGTCGCTTCATCCAGCAGCAGAACCGACGGCCGAGAAATGATACTGCGAGCGATGGCAATCCGTTGCTTCTGCCCTCCCGACAGCATGCGCGCACGCTCTCCAATCTGGGTGTCATACTGCCTGGGCAAGTTCTCAATGAACTCATGGGCATAAGCGTCTCGACAAGCTTCTTTGACAAGCGCAAGCTTCTGCTCGTACGGGGCCTCTGCGTACGGTGTCCCGACCAAGCCGAAAGCGACATTGTCGAAGATTGTCCCGCTAAAGAGAACCGGTTCCTGCTGCACGAGGCGAATCTGCGTGCGTAGCCAGGCAATGTTGAGTGTCTGGATGTCGATGCCGTCGAGTAGGATCGTCCCGGCTGCTGGGTCGTACCAGCGCTCGAGAAGCCCGACTATAGTGCTCTTCCCCGAACCACTGGCGCCGACCAGGGCGGTCGTCTTACCGGCGGGAACGCTCAGGTTCAAGCCGTTGAGGACTTGTGTATCTGGACGAGAGGGGTAGGCGAACTCGAGAGCTTTTATCTCGATCTCGCCAGCGCATTTCTCAGGCGTCAACCCTGCGGTTGAGAGTGAGTCTATGGCAGACTTCTTGTCGACGACGCGGAAGAGCTCGTCCGCAGCAGCAGCGGCTTTGGTGATGGTTATGATTTGAGGCGCAATTTGGGTCAGAGCTGTGGCGGCAACGACCACCGCGAAGATGACGCTGCCAAAAAATCAGTAAAGGCCATTTAGCCAGGCAGCAAACGCACGTTACGATATCCCCCGGCTGGTGGACCTCGCCACGAGCAAACATCCGGATGCCCTGCCAGAAGGCAAGACCGTATCCCGAGTAGACGCAGAAGAACTCGGTCGAGAACAATACACCATAATTCGGCGATTTCTTCATACCTACGCGCTCCATTTCGGCCAGGAAGTCCTCGTAGCGCTTCGCCATCACCGGTTGCAGCCAGAAAGCATGAACCGTCGAGATACTGGAGAAGACCTCTTCAGCAACCAGGCTGGCGCGCGAATAGATGCCCATTAGTTTGTCCTCATTCTTCACCTCTATGCCCATGCAAACTCCGGTGACGATGACGATAGTGGGGACGATGCAGATGGTGATGAGCGTGAGCTTCCACTGCACCGCAAAGGCGACCACGAAAGCTACTACAAACGTTGCGCAGCTCTGCACAAAGACGGAGAGCTTCTCCGAAATGCCGCTGGTGACCAGATTGCCGTTCGTGGTGACTTGAACCGACGGTGACCCGGCGTCTTTCGAATCAAAGTACGCCATGTCCTGGCGCAAGTGACTTTGCAGAAAGTCCAGCCGCAGTGCTTTCGTCGCCCGAATGGCCGCGATGGATGCGGCCACTGTGTGGATGTAGACGAGCACGAATTTGGCAATAAACAGATATACCAAGTAAAGGCTGGTCATGTTAGCGACAGTGTCCACGCTTGGATGTGCAGAGGACTGACGTATATTTCGACACCTCCCTCATGTAATCATCCGGACCAACCACGCCCAAAGCAAAGTTGTTAAACGTCGTCACGAACTTGCCAAAGATCAGGTCCATCAACGGAAGGGCCGCACCAGCTGCTATGGCGGCGGCGATGGCGAGTGAGTACAAAATCCAGCTAGTTCTGTCGGCATAATTGAATATGCGCATGTAGCTCTTGAAGCCAGAGGGTTTTGCCTCCTCTTCGCCCTCATCTGGCTTCAACTCTTGATTCTTCTCCACGTCCGACATGATGGGCACAGAAATCTAGACTGAGTGGCTGTGAGGAAGTCGTGTTATTGATATCCTCCACTACGTTGAGATCGGACGCCGCGGGCCCCGAGTGCTTACACGCCACAACATGCTAAGACGTCTGCCTATTTGCTCTGATAAATCATCCAATAGAAGTGCATAGTTTTCGGAGTTGTGGCGACTGCTCAGACCGTATAGATTTGCCTAGTTCCATGGTCATTGGCCATTCCAGGTCCAGGGGTTCGCTGATGGTGATATAGTCAGCACTAATACAACGTGGAGTCCTAGGGACCCGGTAGAATATTTCCTGCCCCAACATTCTAAATGACCAATCATACGTTAGGTTATATCACTCACATATTGTGTGGGATGCAGATGCTAACCAAACTTTACCAAGGACTGGTCCTTATCAGAACTAGGGCTTATGGAAGCTGTTCCCGAGCCCATATGAGTGAGACCCTGCGCAGAAAGATTAAAAGTGGAGGCGGATAAAGAGGATTCGATTCATACGTTCCGTGCGCTGCCACTTCGCGCTTGCAATCTGCTCGACCACGTACATCAGCATCAGCTTGCTATTGGCGTAGTTGGGGTGCGTGTCGAGGGAAGGCCAGTTTTCCCTGCTGCTGAAATGGCGCAAGAGCCTTCCTTCCTTGCCAAGTCCGGCCACGCTGTGATATTCGGATCGGGCTGGTCTCGAGAAGCGATGAAGACGAGGTGCGGCACCGTTGCTCTAGTATTTTGCTTCATCCACGATAACAGGAGGAGACCCAGGAGGATCATGATCACTCTGGCTCCTAGAGATGCGAAGTGAACTGCGGCTGCCAAACCGAGACTGGCGGCTGCTCCTGTTACGAGGACAGTCCGGCCCTGGAAGAATCCCGGGGGTGGGAGAGGCTACGGCCAGACTTTGCCGCGTAAACGACGGAGGATGATATAGACCAATCTGTAGACTGGTCGAAAGGAGAAAAGGTGTCTGCGGTAGGGACAGCGAGATAAGTACGGTTTAACTAGCAGAGACCTTTTATATGAGTAAGATACTACTAATCCAAGCAGTACTTAGTATCTCATATTGTGGCGGTTATATGACAGCGGAATATACTGGAGCCAATAATCTGGACTAATCTTATTAAATGCAGTTGCGCGTGGTCGTCTCTACTTGGTATCAACAAGGTGAAACGGTGACATGAGTCAGTTCTTACTGACAGTCTGTCCCAAATTCACTGAATGCGTAGTTCAGCTGCCAAGGTTTGGGGAGGGGCAAAAATGGCATCCAGAGGTCAGAAGCATAATAGGCTATCCATGTAGTACTACATATGCACTGTCAGAATAATAGATACAACCAAATATGCAGTCAAATGGATCTGGGTTTCTAGTTTATGCCCACAGACGTTGGCAGCACCTTGTAGCTAGTGATTCGCATAAACTGTGACAAGGAGATAAAGCAAATATTAGGGGTAGGCGATAGGACTAAGCTATCCCAAGAGGGAGGCAATAAAGAGGATCATCTTGACAAGATATCGACATAGCCTGACCCTCCTATTATATCGACCATTGGTAGTCAGACAGCGACGGATCATTTTCTACTTTTGCAAACACCCCCTTCGCCATATTAAGTGGCCTCCAGTACCTTAGAAGATGTCTCCTGCCACCATCCCTAAGGTGATCGACGATGTCACCCAAGAGCTTATCCACAACGGCGAAGCCCAGACGTGCACTGGGTCCCTCCTGGGAACATAAGCCCGAATCACTGTCCGCAATCTCACCCATCTCATGAAGCAGTCGAGTACAGAAGCAGAATATTGCAAACAGGTTGGTGCGCATAATGGGAAGTTCACCGGTAAATTCCTCCATAACAGCGGTCTTAATCCGCCCCAGGGGATCGCTGAATGGCACTGAATGAATCTCTTGGCTAACACGGGCAGCCTGGGCGTGACTTGGCTGTCTCAATGCTGGGTCGATGTAGACTCTAGTCCAGAATTCGATTGTGGGTTGATAGTTGAAGGAGCTGAGGGCATGAAACAGAGACAACCTCTTTCCATCGGCCTTGCGCTCCGAGATTGTACATGGCATTGATAGGCCCGAACGTCTGTCTGAAGTTGCGGTCTTCTCTCGACCCTGCCCCATTGCTCTGCGGAAATGGGAACTGAAATTCTCCTTGGGGAGTGTCCCCAGAAACAGCGGCTGGAGGAACAACTGGCACAGTTGCTCTAGAAGAGTGATCTTGTGGATCGGGGGATCCAAGTGCCGCAAGGCATTGTACAGGTGCAGCACTGCACAGACATATCCAAGCTCACAGCAAAGCGAGACTCCGTATAAAAAGGCGACGTCCAGTATTTCAACCATGTGGCATCCTGCCACCCAAGGGGATTGATAGTAGAGATCGAAACGCTGTTCACGAACAAATCCATCCAGATGATCAGCCTGAACTTGAAGGAGTAGGCTGTAAAAGATGGCAGCATCGTCTTCAGTACTGTGGACCCCCTCAAGCGCGGATACTGCACCTAAGATACTCTTTTGCACCTCTTTGGCAAATAGCAAAGCTAAAATGCGGCAGTTTTGCGTAGTCTTGTTTCCCTGGGGCCAAAGAAACGACTTGTAAGTCGATAACAACATCTCCATGCCATACGCGAGTTGAAACGGAATAGGCAAGCTCTCATCGCCGACAAAGAGACGCAGAGGTGGTAACAAAGGCTCTGAGATATGTACGTCTTTTTCAGAAGCTTCAATCGCTGCTATGGCACGGCCAGAAACCAGCAGCTGACGCATGCTTTCCTGCATTCTATCAAGGGCTATATCGTCATGAACCCAGGTTATATCATCAGGTCCGCCAGGAATGAGTGGTTTTATTATATCAGCTGGGTTTGCCCTGGCTCCGGCATTGGGAAGTATCTTCTTATATTCCTCTCGGCTTCGACAATGGTGAAGAAGCAGGCGTATTTTCCAGAGTGTAAACCCCTCAGCACAACGGCCGCCGAACGAGGAGGCAAACTGGGGTATGTCTTTGAAGCGGATCTTGATCCCCTTCTTTGCGTGTTTGAACCATTTGTCAACAAGAATATCGAAAGTTGAAGCGATGTGGCTTATGCGAGCAAAAATTCTGCCCGCCGCATGCAAAGCTGTTGTCGACAGCCAAGCAGCCAGCGGAACCGGCAGCTGTTTCCTGGCTGCCTGTCTCCAACATTCATTGACCTGTTCGGATATGACGTCCATTTCCTGTCTTGAAATTAGTTTCTCTTTAACACGAGGGGTTGAGGATCTTACACATAGGAAATAGCTCAGCTCAATCCACTCTCCTATATCATCATCCTCCAGAATAAGGTTTTCTAGTAACTGTGATGAGTCGATTGCAGCTGGTGCATCATCATGCACAGCAACCTGTAGCACATTTTCAGGATTTTCTGTTTCAACGTTTGGATTAACCGCGTTGGAGTCGTCGGAAACCTGCAGTGCCGTGAAGCGATTCGAAATGGGGCTCGATTCGGATTTTTCCGTCGAGTGCAGATATGATGACGCCTTTAAAGGCAGCAGTACCCGTAAAACCTCTTCCAATCTAATCTAATTAGATGACTATCCATCTTCCCATTTCTGCATGGTACCTATTGATGAAAGTTTCATGTTTGGCATTATCCTCGTCCGTGGCCCCATTGGCTGATGCAGCCAGAGTTCGGTAGATTTGCAGGACCTTCCTTCGCCCCTTGACGGCGCTCCTCAGATGTGATATCACAGAAGCTGGAACCTCGATCTTCCGGATTGCTATTCTCTTTGCTGCCTCGAGGAGATCGGACCGTGGGAGTGGATTAACAGGAGCGAGCCGGGAGACCGAGTAAAGCCAACCGATGGCATACTTCGTAGACTCCTTGTACTGACGATATAGATAAACCAGCGGCTCGTTAGTGAGTGCCATGGTATCCCGGCAAATGCGATGTGAATCATTTGAAGCAGAGCCATCAACCTAGTTGAGAGCCTTGTCAGATGCGGGGGCGCTGTCTGCACGTGATGAAATGCATGTCTACCAGAGAGTGGCCGAGACGAAGCGAAGAGATGGAAGAGAGTAGCAGGTAGGGCGAGAGGGGTTGGGCAGCAGTATGATCAAGCTACTACTAGCGAATATCACGTTGAAATGGTCGGCGAATCAGCTGCGAGGCTGAGATAGTGAGCAAGAGGGACCTACAGTAGATCATCCATAAGACTAGCCCTCTAGTTGAGTTGATAATGCTCAAGAGTAAATGGAGAATTCGCCAAATGCTAGATACCTGCAGCCGAGCTTATAATATAGGACTCCGCTGTAGATTGTCTCCTCGCCGGCGTCGAACATGACACATCTAGGTTTGCCCGTCTTGAAACAGGTTGAGTACATGAGATCTCCGGGCTTGAAGAGTGCCCAGGGAAGGTCGTATGTGATTTGTCCATGCCGCAATAGGGAGGTGACTCGTTGTGAAATGGAAGCGCACGCCTGTTTCATGGGGTCGAATTGGAGATTGATACGAGCGCTGACGCCTACGCAGACACAGGCTTTACCATTCCCAGGCCATTTGCTGCACGGTTTATTCCGAGGACTGAAGATCGGATCAAGCTCGTAAAAGAGCAGTGGGAACTTGCAAAAATGAAGATAACGAACTGCGAGGGATACCGGTGGATGTGGATGGGATGATGCAGCTGTAATTATCCTAAATATCTTCACACGTCTGTCAGCCCTATTGGCCGAGTGGGTGGAAGGTCTGCCTGAAGCCAGCATGGAATTTTCAATGACTTGTCAGCAGCCGGGGCCTAGGTGTAGTTAATTCTCTAGAGTAGTTTTCCTAGTATCCCTCTGCTACACACGCACTACTCCTATAGTAGTTCTGTTGGTATGCTCAGCGACACAAACTGGGGATGCCGCTCTTCCTGGGAAGTACACCAAATCTCTGCGCGATAGTCCGTCAAGACCCGGGCGAGGTCTAGACTCAAAAGAAGTTATTAACGATGATTGCATATTCTTTGTAGTTCATATTTATTCACGCATGTCATACACGTCAGGAATATATCATACTGATGTTGTAGCATTATTCAACAGAGAAATCATCCGCAAACAGCAGTCCAGATCACGTTAAACTAAAGGCGGAAGACATGATGTCGTCGACTCAACAGTAATTAATCACTGTCTGTACATCAACATGAACGAGTACCATGGCTGACAATATGGCCGTTGTCGTTTTCAGCAGCCTGCATGACCTCTAGATTATCGTTAGCATTATTATTTAGTCGCCGTCCTCTCCAGCCATTGTCCAAATTCTTATCCGCTCACCTTGCAGTCAATTGAATACAGACTGTTAGCTAGTTGGCATATCCGTTGATTATTATCAAAAATGCACGCATATATCTACCTCTTTGTAAATACTCTCCTGGCTGCCAACTTGGCAGGCCAAGCCTATGCCAGTCCGTATCACCCTCCGGTTGACCAAATCAACCTCCCCGAGCCTGTCAGCCCCAGTACACACTGGCCAAATCTCAATGACCTGATCTCCGCGATGACCCAGCCCGCCGAGGACACATCGTCTTCGGCAGACACACTGGGCCTGCAATATGGCGGGTGCTACTACATCGAGAACCGACACGGTGACCGCCTGGGCTCGGACGGCGGTGCATACAGCTACTACAAATTCGGCAACTCCAAGAGAATCTTCCAGGTCTGGTATTCACGAGGCCTCCCCTACAAAGCTGGCAGAAAATATTCGGTGCCGGACGGCGGGGAATTCTACCTGTGGGATCCGAAGGGCAGCTCCGTGACCAACGGCGGCAGCTGGATTGCAACCAACCTCGGCGGCAACACGTATCCTGGATTCTACAGTTACTACTATTACCTCCGCCTCAAGGGTCGCCGTGACCACGAGCACGCAGCTGAGGAGACGCATGCGATGGGATCTGCCTACCCCGTTACCTTGGGAATTGCCAAGGTGGAGCCTCCCAACGGGATTCCGAATTTTAAAGGCTTGACGATTGAGAACGACTACCTCGTGAATCGGAATAACGAGGATACTGTTGATGTCCGCTTCCATGAGGTCTCTTGTCCATGGGATGGATCTGATGACTAGAGTATTGCGTCTTGAAACCTCGTGGAGATGTTGTGGGATGAGGCGGGTTGCTGCTTGGCGCCCGCCATATTCAGATTCCCAGGTCTTGCTGGTGATATTGTCAAGTGTGCGTCTGCACGAGTGTGTACAGTATCTGCATATACAGTCCTTTCAGTCAATTGAGCTTCAAGAGAACGCTGCGCCTCCACTTACGTCTTAGATACTATCACTCTACCTCCTTTCAGGCCTGTGTAGGAAGAGAATTCCAGCTTGAACATTAGCTTTGTGAGTACCACCCTTTTCTTTTACTTAAGAAGTACAGCAGACGGGTCAAAACGATATTTGGTGGTCCCTGGTTGGAGAGATGGAAGAAAGTAACAGGTAGGGTGGAATGGGTTAGGCAGCATATGATGAAGCTACTACTAGCGAATATCATGTTGAAATGGTCGGCGGATCAGCTGAGACTGAGAGTGAGTTGATAATGCTCGAGAGTAAATGCAGAATGTAAAAAGTACAATTCGATATACCTGCTTGGTTACGCCTAACGAGTGATGACATAACTATCTGTCCTCGACTTTCCTCCCCCATGCACGTAAAATGACTATACATGTTGCTAAAAGCACAATAACGGGTCGCTCGGTAACAGGAGCCTAAACCAAGGCTAACTCACCATCTAGCTAGGAGGAGCGCCGCCAGGGCCACGGGAGCCGGAGCCACCGGGACCACCGGCGCCGCCACCGGAGCTTTCGTTCTCAACACCACCATCCTCAGTATAGTAAGCAGCAGGAGTCACAGAGCTGCTCTCGGAGGAGTCCATAGCAAGGGAGATCCAAGCGAAGATACCATCGGAGACGGAGTCACCCAGAAAAACATATTCCACAAACGGCTCGATGGTGTCAGCCTCCTCGGCCAGGATGCTGTCCTCGTCATTGGTGGTGAGATCCTGGGTGTTGGTAGAGTAAGGTGAGGTCTCTTCGACGGTGGAGATAAGGTCCTGGTCGAAGAATATCTGACCGACGTGAGCGGAGTGCGCGGTATAGAGGGTTTCGAGGGTGTTGTTGGCGTTGACGGTGGTTTCGTTGAGAGAGTGGGTCAGGACTAGACATGAACAGGTTAGCCTAGCATCATATATCAGCAGAAGAATGAGCATACCGTGAATGTGGGTGGCGCGTCCGGTGTAGTGGCCTGGAAAAATGGTGTGGAACTGAGCGACACCCTCGGCGTCAGTCTTCTGGAGACCGCGGAGGAAGGTAGCATCTAGGTTGCCGTCATCGTTGGAGTTTCCGTTTCCATTGGCAACGACGCCGGAGTAGACACCCTAGCTTGTTAGTTGTATCCATTTGAGCCTATGTCAAGGGAGACTTACAGTAGCATTGCAGTGCCAGAAGTCCAGGTAGACGCCGCTGACAGGCTCGCAGGTGGAGCTGTCGACCATCTGGACGTCCACGTACAGAGGGACACCCGCCTGGTCCTCGGTGATGTCGCTGCGGATCAATTCGCCGCTTACATCTGTAGGTCGTCAGTTGATGCCAATGATCTACCATAGCAAAATAAAATACAGTAGGGTCCCTGAGTAACATCAGATGCCAGGACACAGGTTGCGTTGGAGGAGAACAGGACCGAGGGGTCGGTGAACAGGTCGACATCCAAAGAAGATTCGTGGGAAGTGTTGAGAGCAGTAAGGTCGCGAGCCTTGAGGAAAGGAGCACTTAGAAAATATTGAGTCAATGGCGATCTCACGCCAGAAGGTTAAGAAGATTGCATACGAGTCTCCAAGCCCTTGCTGCGGCGAAGCATCTCGACTGCATGCTTACGGCGAGCAATGCTGCGACTCTCAAGGTCGCGGGCCTTGAGCTTCGTCGCGCATCCTCCCCAGCTGCGAGCGACATTGGAACGCTTCAGGAAAGCTGCACGCTCCGCAGCCTCGGCTTTGACATTGTGGCCGGGATGCGCCAAGGAGACGCTGGCGAGGCCGGCCACGGCAGCGACAAGGGTAGAAGCGAGTTGGACCATGGTAGAGGCAGTGAGGCGATGTAAAGAGAAGCAGAGCGATGGTGATGATAGAAGCACATCGTGAACCGGCGCAGACGCCAGGTTTATACTTTTTCATCCTTGAAGGTTGTACGCACAACTCAACCGTCGACAATCTTTCTGACCGTCAACATGAGGAGTTTACCTTGTACGCAAGTCGATATTGCACTGATCGATGCTGACGCAACCCTTGTAGACGGAGTTGATCAACTCCGTCGAATCAGATAAGGCACATTGCTCAGCGACAGGGCGGAAGAGGGACTATGGACCCTCTACGGGGGTGGCTTCCCGCACCAGTCCCGATTATGCATACTGCCTCTTGCAGGACTCCCTGGGCATCACAAAGTTCCTTACCCTATCCGGAACGGATGATCCTAAATCAGGGCCAGAACCAGAGATCATCGCTGGCTGACGACGTGGCCCCGCTTCCGCAGGTCCAGGACTTCAGGAGTACGCAGAAGCAAGTCAATTCTAACGTCTGCAATCTGCACGCTGAAGCAATTAGAAGTCTTGGCCAGCAAGCCAAGCGCCGTGCGAGTTGCAGAAATCCGCAAAGTCCAGGCGCTCAACTCCAACGGCGTGTCGTGAGCCTTGACTGTATCCAGGCTTGGAGATCTTTGTGAATTGGTAAACCACTAATCCGGACATCAAGAGGCTGTGTAATTCGTGAACCTTCCATCTCGGCAGCCGTTGAGTTTCAAGCAATCAGGCATCCTCATTTGATTCACAAATCTCCGTCTTGGCTTTCTGGGTGAGTATGCCAGCCTCCAGGATAAGCGCAGATCATTACCGTGTTTTGCACCAAAGCACAAGCTCGTTGGAGATAGACACGCATCCTTTTCTTAGCAAGCTAGCAGCGGATCCCATCCGAGGTCTGAAGTCTGAAGTTTTCAAGAAACGCGAGATCACAGCTGTACCTCTCTAGATATGACTGAAATCGCGTTTCAGTGGGATGACGAGTCAATCGAGCTTCGCCATAGGATCACGTTTGGGGTTTCTAATCGCTGACTAGCATTCGTCAGTCAACCCGCAAGTACATGGGCAGCATGATCCCGTCCTATCACAGTATCGTCTGACTCCTGTGTTATGTTTTCTCAATTCCCCGGTGAGTTGCAGAGAAGTCCTCATGATAGATAGGCCTCAGATGTACACACAGAAGTTTCTGGGAGGAAACTCCAGCAATGTCAGAGATGCAGTTACCATAGCGGGTACTGGGTCGTTGTAGTACAGCCTGTAGACACATCCTACTGGTTATCAGCAAAGAATGGGAAAGAATCTTCGGACGTCAGGACGGGCTTTTCCGACAATCTCTTTAATGAAAAAGACATAAATGTAAGAGTCGAAATTGATTCAATGGTTTCCCATTTCTTTTTCTTTTTCTTTCTGATATTTTGCCTAAGATATCACCATTAAAACAGATATTAGAGTCTCATTCCTCTGTAGACATTGAGCATTATTGTAACATGAAGCGTAACCGTGGGTATACGTGACGTTGGTAAGTAAGAAGAAAATCACAAGAAAGTCTCAGAAGCCCTCAGAGACGGAGCAGTGGCATCGCCAACATCCTTTAGACCTCCTGGTGAACAACGTCACCAGTCTTCTCAGCCATATCCTTCTCAGTGAGACCCATTTCCGCGGCGAAGGTGCCGTGGGGCTTCCACTTGGCAGAGGTACGGGGAGTGGACTCCTCCATCATCTTATCGACCTGCTCGAGGGTGAGACCCTTGGTCTCGGGGACGAGGAAGTAGGTGTAGACAAAGGCACAGGCGCAGAGAGATCCCCAGATGAAGAAGACCTTGGCCTTGAGGTTACCCTTGTCGGTGTCGACCATGTAAGGGGTAATGACAGCAATGATCTATTGGGGGTTGAGTCAGCACGGTATTCTTTGCATTTGTGTCAAGCAGTCAAAACTTACGCAGTTCCAGAGCCAGTTGGAGGCGGTGGACAGAGCAACACCACGGGAACGGATGGGCAGAGGGAAGATCTCGCCGATGACGACCCAGGCACCAGGACCCCAGGTGCTGGCGAAGAAGAAGATGTAAATGCAGATGAAGGAGATCTCAGCGCTGACGGCACTCTTGCTGCCGTCAGCAGTTCCGACAATAGCGACGATGAACTGGCAGATAACCATGCCCAGAGCACCCCAGAGGAGCAGAGTACGACGACCGAGCTTTTCCATGGTGTAGAAGGAGATGGGAGTGGAGCAGACATTGACGATGGTGGTGATCATGCTGATCAGGAAGGGGTCGCTGATGGTTCCCAAGCTCTTGAAGAAGGTGGTACCGAAGTAGAAGACGAAGTTGACACCAGTCCACCTGTAGCGGTCGTTAGCATCAGTGAGCGACGAAAGCAAGAAGGGAAACGTACTGTTGCATCATCTGCAGAGAAGTACCCAGGATGGTACGACGGAGGTTGCTGTTGGGGTTCCAGAGGCTTCCACGGAAGCAGTTGAACCAGCTGCCAAAGTAGCCGCTCTGGGGAATGGCCTGCATCTCGTACTCGTGGTTGGCGACAATCTCAGCCAATTCGGAGCGGATGAGCTCGGAATCACGGGGCTGGCCACGGACACGGGAAAGAGCATCGGCGGCCTTGGTAAGATCGCCCTTCTTGACGAAGTAACGAGGAGACTCGGGCAGCAAAAGCAGACCAGTGCCAAGGATGAGAGCCCAGGCGACCTGGATACCGATGGGGATGCGGTAGGAGCCAGAGTCGGTGCGGTTCTGGGTGGCATAGTCGACACAGGAAGCCAGCATCAGACCAATGGTGATGCAGAACTGGTAACCAGAGACGATGGCACCGCGGACCTTGCGGGGCGCAATCTCGGACATGTACAGAATAATGATGGCGGAAACGAAACCGACACCAAAACCAGCAATCAGACGACCGACCACGAGCAGAGCAGTGGTGGCGGAAGCAGTCTGAAGAACGACACCGACAATGAAGACACCGCAGCCGGCGACAATGGTAGTACGACGACCAAACCAATCGGACAAATCACCAGCGATCAGAGCACCGAAGAAAGTACCAGCAGAGAGAATGGAAGTAATCAGAGACTTCTTCCAGGAAGGAATGACGAAAAGGTCGGTAGGAGTGGTGGCCTTGTCCTGTAGAGTAGAGAAGTTCACCTGTCAGCGACAATATCCTTGGCTATAGCTCTGCAAAGCGGGGGTTTACTAACAAGACCCTCGAACTCAGTGATGAAAAAATCCATGGCCAAAACACCGGAAATGTAACCAGAGTCATAACCGAAGAAGATACCACCGAAGGCCGCGAAGGCACACATCAAGTAGGTCTTCCATGTCACAGGCGCCTCGACGCGCGAGGTATCGACGACAACGTCGGCCATGGCGATAGATGGCAGTGATCAACCCCGAGAGTAAATAAGTGGAACGTTAGATATGAGAATGGATAGGGATGTTGATCACCACGAGGCTCAAAAGGAGAAGGATGGAAGAAGAGAAAAAGGTGAGAAGATCTACGTGACAAGAAGAAGGTCGGACAACCTTGAGGGGGGGAACAACGGCTGGTTTTATAGACCTGGATGGACCTGGAAGAGGAGAAACCTGGAGATGCCGCACTCGCTCTTTCTCTCACTTTTCTCTTTCCCTCAGTCAAGTCGGCCCCATGCCGGTCCGGGGAATTGACCACGGGGGACGCAGGTTGCCATCGGCTCTAGCGTTTTTTTTTTTTTTTTTTTTTTTTGCTTTGGCACTTTTTTTTTTGTCATGCGGTTCTAATTGCCTCACACTCTGGATCGCTTACTCTTGTCTCATCTGGGGATTTGGGGACAAAGCTGGAGACATGGAGAAAACAAAAAAGACCGCCATACTGGATTGGGATGCACTAAGAGTGAGCGAACCTGAGGCAGAAAGAATGATGGGCCAATCATTGCAGCTGCCAGTCTGTCAGAGATCGCGGGATCTGGTAACTTGAGGGAAATGGTGGACCTCGGACTGCGACGCTGTACAACTCTGGAATTGGAAACCAGAGAGTGGCAGAGTGGCGCATGGACATGGTACCATACAGACATTCACAGGCACAACCCCGGATCGAATGCTCGACCTGACCACCAAAATCCGGCCTGTGCTCGCAGAAACTAAACCTTCCTGGGTCAAGTATCTTGCTTAGACCTCTATTCTGGGATTTCTCATTGGTAATGGATTTGTGGCGCGGCCAACCCCGGACGTTCTAGCCAAACAGATGCTCGGGTCTCGGCCGGCCGTGTTGTCGGGCTGACCAGTCCTGGCACACTCTCGAAGATGTAGCCAGTAAGGTAGCTAGGTACGCGCTTCCAGAGACACTAACCCCCGGCGACGGTTCCTTCTCAGGCCTAATTTCCGTGCGATGTACGCTCATTGGCTGTCCTGGCGGGGGCCGGAAAAACCAGCCTACCACGTGCATGAAAGTGGGGTAGCAGCTCCACATGGTCCGAGAGAGACCAGACTGTCAAAGTTTGCTAGTCAATACCATACAGTATCATACCAACCCCAATGCCTTCTGTTTCTGCTACCTTAGGGACATTGCTCTGTACGAAGGATTCCATGACTGTTTTGGATTGCCTCTATGTCCTCTAAGGAAGTATAAAGAGTCGGATATTGTTGCGATGATTGATCATTTATATCAAGTTCGATTAGGGTCGACCTAAGCTCTAAATCAGTAAAGTAGTAGGTTTGAAAGACAGACGATCATGTCATCCGCGCCAACTGTAGAGGTCATTCTTGGGGCGGCAAAGCCTAACTCCTCACAATGTAACCTTGGAAGCAGACTCTCCTTAATCTCATTAGCCACACAGATTTGATTGCTTTACAAGTTACAACACGCAGGACACAGACACATCGCGCGCCGCCTCGCGTGTAAATTACTGTTGCACACGGCCGTATGACCGGACATGAATCTGTTCATGGAAGAGCGGGCCGCACTCAAATTGCCTTTTGTTGCCTCAGTCATCATTAATTTATTTTTATTATGCAAGTGTCTCACTGGATGAAGCGAGCCGAGGATGAATCATCTTTCGGATCTCGCCGAGTCTGCGAGTCTATGATCACTTGATGCCGACCCGTGATTCGCGGCCGAGAACCAGTCTCCCTTTTGACTTTTGATTTTGGAGTATTGCCACTGGAATTACGGACTTGACAGTCGAAGCGAGGAAGCTAACTGTGAGCAGAGTGTGAGCAGCAAGAATGAAAGTGGCTGCTGATTGGTGTAGTGTAGGTTGACAGGCTGGCATGCCAAGACTGTTGGTGGGCCATGGGCCTGTAACGTTGTAACAATGTTTCATCAAGTCTGAAACCTAATAATTTATTTAGGTTGAGTAGGGAAATAAACGATCTTACTCCGTACATTGAACTCAGCTCAGAACAAATGAGAGAATCCAGAGTGTATATTAGGCAATAGGCAGGAACAAATGATAAACACCTCATAAGAAGCGAATCTTACAAGAGAGTGGAGGGAGGTAGTGTAACGACAGTGATACACACGGGTAAAACAGAGTTTGTTACCACGTGCAAACCATGGTAGGACCGGCAGGAACAAACGAAGCTTTTCCACTTGTCTGTTGCGGTCTTGACCAATGCGCCATTTTCCTCGCTTTAAGGAAGCTTGGTTGAGCCATTTCTTCTTCGGTTCTCACTTCCACTCGATTCATCATCATTTCCTGTCAAGTTCCACTTCCCACTTTTTCTCGCGTTCAAGTCCATGACTCCATATTAGTCGTCCATTGTCTCATGCGGGGATCCCCAGACAGCCTCCCCAGGTTCACCTCCGCCCGGTGAGAATTTCGAGTTAGCAACTACATCTCATCGGACGGTTCGCTAGCGATTCAACTACGGGGCATAATAGAGTGGAACTCGCACAATAATATACGTGGGGAAGAGAACTATGGACGCAGGCTCGCAGCGGGATTGCCGAAGATTAAGCGAAGTCCATTGGACTACGGTTCTAGATGCCTTTTTGTCAAAGTTGGACATATTTTATTACGAAAGCATTACCAACAGAGAGGCCATAGAAATCGCGCCAGCAACTGTTCTCCAATCTTCCCATCATACGATCAAGGCCTTAGCTGCTTGGCTAATAATCAATGGTTAAACTCTGCCTGTTGGCTTCAGGCTTGTCCCCGCCAACTCCGCTATCCGCATAATCCTTCGCCCGCTCCAATCCTGCAAGGCGAAAACTCCAATGTCTCGGTTCGGCCAGTTTGCGGTCGACTCGCCCGTTAAATCACCGCTAGCTTGCCGATCCTGGCCTTGTCATCAATAGTGCAAAAGACTACCCCGGCAAGCGCCAGTGGCCTGTTCTCTGATAGATAGTTGGTGAACCCAAGCGAGGGATTTGATATAGCTCCAAACACCCATGTCGTCAAGCTCGAGACGGACCCAGGACAAGTGTGACACCTGCCATCGGCTTCCATGCGGGCTGCTATTTCGAATTTGACCCCTGTGGTGCCGAGCACGGCAGCCTTCGCAGCCGATACCAAGAAGCCAAGTAGGCTGCTGAAGCTGGTTCGTAACCGCCACGGAAAGGATGATTGGCCAGACAGACATCTCTGGACGCCATGTCCCACATTTTCGAATCTTCGAATCAGTCAAGGTTTTCAGGACTGCGTTGTTTGGCATTGAGGCACGTGATTCTTTCATGGATGCTCGATTGAGGAGCCAGATCATCGAAGCGTGCGGAATATCATTGGTGAGGGTGCTGGAAGCAGCTCGAAGCCTCTGGTTGTACAACAGATGATGGTCAATGCCGCCTAGACAAGCCAGGCTGCAGGCTTGTGCTGCTACATCATCAGGATCTGACAGATCAGATTGACGCTTGCCTCACAGTGGCCGGATATTTCAGGTATCTATCAGGCATTCAAGCTACTGGTTCGTCAACAGAACAGTCTCTGGTCTATGGTGGTGACATCCATTCCATTACGTACTACTCCGTATGTCCTATTCAAAGGATGCTATTCTCCGACATGACCCGACTTGATGCAACCACCGTCATGCAAGAAACTCAAACGACCTTCAATTGCCCATCAAAGTTGACAATCCTTTCCGAAAGATTGAGCTCCTGACGATTTCTCGACCCACCGTCTTTATTCATCTCGGCACACATTATGGCCCCATGCTCAGTCTGTTGTAGAGAGACCTCTCCCGCAGAGTGGGTGAAGTTCTGTCCTCCCCACACGAGCCGTCCTGATGCAGTTAGAAGTCTTCAGATTGAATATTGACATGTGGGAGGAGGAAAATACCATCTTTCTCACCAATATGGTCATCAAGTCGGATCTTGTTGGGGACCCGCCGTTCGGAGCTATTACGGGCGTCAGCCACGAGATCAGTGGCGCCAATCCTTCGAATAATTTGAAGGTGTTCGCACGTTTCGTGGAGTGCCATTTTTGCTGTTGTGGCTATCTTGGAACACTTGCTGACAAGCGGAGCTCAAGTTATATACCGCGCCAGCTGTCCGTTGAGGCTTTGTTGCCTCTATTCATGATGTCGGGCTGGCATTGCAAGATGACATAGTGTTGAACACATTGTTACGCAATATTTCTACTACCCTGGAATGGTCGTCCGGACTCTGGATAGGGCTCCGGACACGTTTTTAGTCGGGGTTCCATGGTTGACACCGCAATGTATCGTGGCCGCGCTTGGGAGGTGACAATTGAGACTTTATGGTGGCAGAGGGCTCTAGAGGTTATCCTGCTGGCTGCAGTCAGGACGTCTCACTGCATTCGTCAATCAGTCTACCCGAATTCATACTCACACTCTCGCTCGGAATGTAACTGTGAAGTGATACACCGGAACTGCAGTACCACTACAGTTGAGACCTTGGGATAGCTAAAAGAGAGCTGTTCATCTACGCACACGCTTCCCTATGAATGGAAATACAGGGGTATTCTCCTCTGGCCGATCTCCATTGATCAATACTATGTCATTTCGCATCCTTATGCCAATCCATCAAGCACCCTATCTCCAACATGAGTATCCACCTAATCCTAACAGAGTCCACGCAAGAGGAACCAAACTCACCAAAAACTTCAAATGCCCATCATTATTGCCAATCTTCTCCGAAAGCATGATCCCCTGCAGCCCTCTCGTCCCACCATTCCTCATCTCCAGCTCAGCACACAGTTTAGGTCCAGACTCGGTATGTTCTAGGGAGATATTCCTCGCCGTCCGGGTGAAGTTGTTGCCTCCCCAGATGAACCATCCTGATACTATTAGCAACCGTGGATTGGACGCAAACACACCTAGGCAAAAGGGAATACCATCCGTATTGCCGATATGATCATCGAGTCGGATCTTGCGCGGGATCAGCTGGCCGTGGCTATCGCGGACCTTGGCCAGGAGCATGGTGCAGCCGTCCTCCTGGCGGATGTGGATGTCTTCACAGGACCGGTGGAATGACATTTCTGTTAGCAATCTTTGAAAACGTGTCGACGAGCGAGTTGAGGAATGAGAATCTGGCGGAGCTAAGAGCTATATATGCATACGCGGGGCCACCCTCCAGCGGTCCGGTGAGGCATTGCTGCCCTACAGGGTCCACGGTCTAGCTTGAAGTCGGACTAGCATGCAAGATGACACAGAAGGTGGATCGTGGCCGCAGTTATTGGGAGGTGAGGCTGTAGAGGGTGGGGCGCAGAGCTAGCGGTGAGGTTTTATCCTGCAGGCAGCAGTTATTGGCTGCTGATGCTGTAGCCTACATACGTTGCGGGGCTGGATGAGAATCGTTCATCCGTCACTCCATAATGATGAGTCCATACTCGTACTGTGAATTGAATGTAGGGTCTGCAGTACCACTCCCGTGTGGCGGTGCTGAAGACCAGCGTTTGGCAGCGGATATGGAGGTATCAGTGGGTCTGTAGCTATTCCTGGAAGTGTGTTTGAGGCTTTGCAGTAATCACCGCCACTTCTAACACTTAGACCGATCGCTCTAAGGAGTTGTAGAGTCGCCAAGTACGGGTTGCATGTGCCACTGTGGTTGCGTCTTCATTACAATGCTGCTTATGATGATCTATCGACTGCGGTCTCAATGATATCTGAATAAGGACTTAGTTAAGCTCCTCTTATATGGCACACTGTAGACTGTTGAGTTCATGTTCATTTTCGTCGATCTCGCAGATGCCATACTATTGTGTCTAATTCTTTCCGTCGGATAACACGCGAAGCAGAAAGATGAGGACATGTAGAATCAACACTCTTCAGCTCTAGTTCTAGTACATCTGGGGTTTTGTCTATATACACACCGACCAACCAACAAAACACTAGGGTATCTCTATGATACTAGTCTATTAGTCTCACTCAAATCCTATGTCTATCCAATCGACCACTTATCGCCAAATTAATTCCCCTCGTCAGCCTTGACAAAGTGCAGCACACCTGGCTGCGACGCATGCCCCTTGGTCGAAACATAGATGCACTTCCGGAACGTCGTAAACAAGGAACCGAGGAAACTCTGCTCCTTCTCCTCGTGGTACTGCGCCCCGAGCAGGGGCTGGATGGCCCAGGTCGCCTGCTCGGCCTTATAGAAGGGGATGCGGCTGAAGAGGTGGTGCACGACGTGGTAGTCGATGATCTCGTGGAAGAAATGGCGTCCGATGAAGCCCATCGTGCGGTCGACGGTGGCGAGGGCGCCCTTGGTGTAAGTCCACGCTTCGGGGGTGTAGTGCGGGACGGAGGGGTGGGTGTGTTGGAGGTATGTGATGGCGACTGTTTACGTTAGATTATATTCAGGTTGGATCTGAGGAAAAGGGAGGACATACTCAGCCAGTGGTGAACCCACAGGTACGGGACGAAGTACAGCAGGACGACGTTCCACGCCCCGATCTGAGTGCTCGCGTAGTACAGCACCGCAGCCATGATCAGCAGACCCAGATCGGAGATGGCGATGGAGAGACGCTGCGAGGGGCTCCACAGCGCGCCGACGGGGTTGAAGTGGCTCGCCGGGCCGGTCTTGGGCTTGCCTTCGGGCCAGCTCTGCGCGCCGGCTGTGGCGTTGGTGAACAGGTACAGCTGCCACCCGCCGAGCTGGTGGCCGATGAGCTGCAGGAATGAGACGATGGGGGTCTCCTCGGCGAGGTGCTTGAGCTGCTCGATGCGCACGTTCTTCCTCTGCGCCAGCTGCTCGTCCGTCCACGGCACGAAGACGGTGTCCTTCTCCATGTGGCCGGTGTACCGGTGGTGACGGGCGTGGGTGATCTTCCAGGAGAAGTAAGGGACGAGCAGGAAGGAGTGGGTGGCCCAGCCGATGAAGTCGTTGATGCCCTGGTAGCGAGAGAAGGCCCCGTGGCCGCACTCGTGGGCCAGAATCCACATCCCCGTTCCGACGCAGCCCTGGAAGAAGCCGTATGTGGCCCAGGCGAGGGCGCGGAGCGGTAACGAGGGGAGGAGATGGATATGGAAGGCGCCGTAGGTCAGGATGGCGCAGTAGAGGATATCACGGGCGAGGTAGAGGAGGGAGGTGACCAGCGATGACTCGAAGCATTCTTTGGGAATGGCATCTTTGAGCGATTTGAGACTGGGAGTGTTGTCCTGGACAACCTAGGGTATGTGAGCATGCTTTTCATTTTCATATTGCACAGAAACATACCTCTGTCTCAGTCTGTACAGCTCTTTTGCGAACCTCTGCCATTTTCCCAGCTGTCCCTTACTCGAAACTGAGCAATTGGCAAAATTGAAGGTGAAAAAAAATAAAGGGGAAAAAAAAGTCACAGAAAAGGCCAGCAAGCCATTCCCTATCGTACGATAGCTGAAAAAACACCTAGTACCCGAAATCGCAGGCAGATCCATCGGCCAGTCTCCTTTCCACCAAATGTTTCCCGAAAAGCGGTCTCTGAATCTGTCAAACGCGCTCAAGTGGATCATTTTGAAGCATGTGGCCAGTCAGACAGCAGCATTGTCCATGTGCCCGAGGTCCGCCTATTAGCGGACTGTTAGATCCATGATCCTTCAATGCCCAGGCGTTGAAAAACTCAACATAGGAGACGGCTATGCTCTGTTAGGAAAATGGCGCTAGGCGTTGAGATAGGAGTAAACACCTTTCGCATTTGCCATTTGAAGAGCTTGATGATATACAGAGTTGTTTGCATGGCATTAAGATCCGATAACATGGTTGATTTAGTTCTGTTGCAATTACACTATAATTGATATGCTGCACTTCGTGGCTTTCTCTCTGCAATGCATGATTTGACTGGACGACTCTCTGGCTGTTGATTTTCACATGGAAAAATTCGAAATTTTTTATTGCTATATCAGGAATAGCGGATTCTAAATTTATCCGCAAACTCAATTGGCCTCGGACATTTATTTATTCCGTGGCATGTGATCTGGACCTTGACCTCCTTTTCAAGCGTCCAATCAAATCAACCTCTTTTTTGAAACCCCTTCGTGCCATAAATGCCATGTCGGGCTTTGACTCAGATAGAGCATGACTACGAAGTACCGAGATCGAGGTATTAGGCCAATCCACACAACAGCAGGGATTGATGAGCTCAGAAGCCAGTAGTGACTGAACGCGATTGATCCTTGTAATCTTCTGTTAGTTCACAAAGACACTTGAGCCTGGCTCTGTGAACAACTTTCCGAGTTGTCTGCCTGGCACCACTCGAGGACGGTGTCTGAGTGACAGCAAAGGTCGGATCTCTGGGATACAATGTCCTAAGATGCTGGCAGAACGCGACCTTCGAAGGTTCAAGAGAATCATTACGTGCAATCTTGACATTGAGCTAGGCTATTTACAAGCCGGCTATATACTTTCAACCAACCATTGCACATATCTAACCTGCCGCATATGGACTGCGCTTGCGCAGGATCTCTCCATACTTCCAGAGGAATATAGGTGCCGGTATACCCAGACCAATAGACACAAAGGCCAATAAACTGTTGCCCCATCCGTAGTGCAGGGCGTTGTACATGTATGGCGCAAAGAGCGGAAAGGCGAATCCACATATGCAACGTAAGAAAGCCACCGCGGCTAGGGCGCTGGCAGCAAATCTCGTGTATGTATCCACCATGTAGGTCTGGATGCACTGAAACGCAATGATGGTCCCAGCACCGAAGAGACAGGCACCAATGTTAGGAGCGACCCAGTGGCGGCGAAACTGAGCGGTCCAGCCATAGATAAAGAGACCAACCGGGGTGAGGAAAGCGCCCACAATCAGAAGAGGTACTCGAAATTCGGGTCTGCCGACATTGTTGTTACGGGCTTTGAGCCGGCGGTAAATGCGGTCATTCAGTGGAGCGCATATCTGAGAGCCCAACCAGAATCCCAAGCCTAGGGAGATGTAGTTCAGACCACTAATGCCCGTAGATTCGTTGTAAACATCAGTCCACAGAGAGCTGAAGGTCGAAAGGACGAGGTACATCGTGCCATAAATGAAGGCCATGTACAGGGCCAGAACTTGAACGATGGGCTGGGTGGACAAGAGGCGGAACGGCCGTACAAGCGCAGTCTGCATCGTTTGAGAAAGCGTTTTGTTCTGTCGCTCGGTTTCGGTCTGGTACGTCGAATCACCCGTCTCCTTCCGCATCCGCTCTGCTCTCCGTTTCAGAATCTTGGGAGCGTATGTTTCACGGAGGAAGAATAGCCCCGCAAATTGGATGACTCCATCGGCAATGGAGGTGGCATAAAAGACCCATCGCCAGGTGGTGTCTTGAGAGATGAAGCCACCGACTATAGGACCGACAGCTGGACCAAGAAGCGGAGCAAGGCTGTAGATAGCAACACTTTTTCCGCGCTCTTCTGGTTTAAAACAGTCCGAAAGCACACCTCCACCAACCTAAAGGTTGTTAGTTACTTTGCTGGAAGATTCTTGTTGGCAAAGAGGACTCACAGCTAACGGAGCACTGCCACCCAGGCCAGACAGAAATCGAAAAGCGATCATCTGCCCCTTAGTTCGCGAGACACCGCATGCGATGTTGAACACGAGATAGAACAAGTTGGCCAATTGCAGAACGATAACTCTTCCGTAAATCTCAGAAAGCGGCCCCAGGAACAGAGGCCCGACGGCATAGGCCAACACGAAAATGGACAGAGTAAGCTGGGAAGAGACCTGGTCCTCGATATGGAAATCACTTGCAATCGACGGCAACGCAGGGGCAACCATGGACGAAGACACTGGGGAGATAAAAGTGAAGAGGGAGACCGTGATAATAGCAGCCCATTTCTTCTTGTTTGTCCAATTCTTAGGGTTCTCAGGGTCATCGGGGCCATCCCATGTTACCTGTCGCCGCGTTATTATTGCCCTCGAACAGAGTATCCCTCAAAATGACGGCTTGAGCTTACCAGTTTAGGATCCCGTGACCTATCAGACTTGGCCGTTCCTGACTTTTCCAGCGCACTCTGATCACGCGCAGCCGCTTCCAAATCAGTGTCGCGTTCGTTCAAGATTCCTCCTCTAACTTCAAGCACGGGGGTCACCTGCTTCTCGTCATGATCCTCTGCAGGTAAATCTACTGCATGGGCTTCAGGAGCGTCGTCGTCGCTATGGTAGACCGACTGATCATCCAGGTGCCTGCCAGAGTACACTCTGTCGAGGTTCGCTCTCCTGGGTCTAGATTCCGACCTCGTCCTCGTTATAGATAGGAGTCTCAAACTCCGCGAGCGTTCTGATTCTGTTGAACTTGTCCGTGACAGATGCTGACTGTCGCTTGTGCTATTTAGCGATGTTGATCGCGATCTAGTATGTCCAGTCTCCTTTCCTCCATCTTGAGTCATGGCCAATCACTTGGTAAAAAGGTCACGCGACTCTTGTAAATAGAGAGTACTTCTGTATACCAAGGTTCCGGTAGAAGTAGACAAAAAATAACGATAGACCAGGCACAGGTGTATCAACATGACCACCGCAACAACCCCCAGAGGAATGCAAGCAGGGACAGAGCAGGTTTTGTATGGCGATCCCACCTGCAAGAAAACGACTGCGGCGATAAAAGTTGCTTAATGCCGACAAGTGGAGAGAGGCCATGGCATCGTCATTTTTGGCTCTCCACCGCCGGTTGAGAGCCAACAAGGGCTTTCCATGAGCGGCCGGAGCCGTCATCGCCTCCATTGTGGCCAGTCAAGTGTCCTGAGACCGACGAAAACGTTAAGAAAAGAGGAGAAATCGGCTGTTCGGCACTCCAGCCACGTGCTGGTGACTAATCCTCCGCCTTGGCCGGTCACGTGCTATCGTGATCTAAGAATATCTCAGGGACGTTCTTGTTGTCTGCAATCACAAAATCAATTGCACAGTTTTGCACTGGGGAAATGAATCGTCAATCTTGGTGGTATGCGATGCATTTATACTATTATACATGACTTTGCTTTAGACAGTCCTCACACACCTCTCTAAGTACTCCTGTACACGCTTTACGTCCTCCAAGGCCGCCACCATGCCAACATATCCATCAGGTCGAACGACGGCCAAAGCACCCCTTGTCTCGTCTACGCCGTAGATCTTGTACACATCGTCTAATTCGTAACAGCTGTAGAACCGCATCTCCGAGTGTCTCTTGAGCTCACTCGGCACATCCTGCCACATGAACACCTTACCCAAGCGAGGATGGATAACCACCTGCTCAATAATGTTTGGCGGGAAGCGTGGAAGGACAGATGATCCAAGAGAGGCCAATACCTGAGCAGAAACGCCCTTGGGGTCCAGGAGATCCGAAGACGTGAGACATAGAATGCGGAAGCGACCTGTCGAAAGAAAGTCTGGGTATTGTCAGTGTTGAGGTGCAGAGGAACGGTGTGATGCGAGAACAACGTACCGTCATGCAAGTGCCGCCTGTTCCCATCTGCATGGCGCTTGCATCGAACGTCAAGTAATCTTCTGCCTGGACGAAGGACACCGGACAGGTAATCTGTCCCGGTAATCGGGTTTTTTGCATGGTCATCCGAAGCCTTGTCCACCATTAGGCTACCAGGATACTCAATACCACAACCACTGGTGAATCCATTTCCCGTGCTAAAAACTTGGAGGAACTGTTCGTGCGTGAGCCCCTCGACTCCATCCTCTGACGCCCCAATCTTGCCGGAGAACATGGATGAGAAGGCACGATCGAACTCGATGAGTTCTTGGGCGATTGTATGGCGCTCAGAGTGGTATGTATCAACGATGGCATCGGCTTGTCCGGGAACCGCCGAATCAGGTGTGAGCCCATGGAGGGAATACACCAGTTTCCAGGCTAGGTTGTACGAATCCATCATTGACACATTCATTCCTTGACCAGCCTTGACCATCGTCATCAGTAAGACATCTTGAACGGCTTAGGATCGCCACATACCTTTGGACTATGTGTATGACAAGCTTGAGGCAGATCGGACTATCAGCAACATTCATCAAAACTGCTCAATGATCACATACCATCTCCCACAATAAACACCCTATTGATACCCTTTGAGTCTTTGACGGTGAAATTGTCCGTGACTCGCTGACCGATCTGGTACGCAGCCCACCAGTCGACTGCGCCCTCTTCCTTGGGCCGAATATAGTACGGCTTGAAGGCTTGCGCCGCATGCCGAAAAATCGATTTCTGGGTCACCTGGCTTCTGCGCGCGCGTGCATCTCCTTTGGACTGGGAACTAGTCCCATTAACGGGCGTCTGGTCCTCTTCAGGAAGTGTCTCTTCAGGTACTTGGACATAGAGACGAGTCAGGTAATCGCCCGTCGCGATGCGCTCCCGCGGAATGACCATGACAGACCCGGCCGGTGAATGGATGGCACATCGTCTTCGAATATCGGGAAAGTCAGTGTCGATTACCAGATCGACCACGCCCCAGATATGGTCCATTGACTCGCCGACCAGCTTGAGTCCCATGCAGCGCCGGACTACCGAGTGGGCACCATCCGCGCCTACCAAGTGTTTCGAGCGTATTGTGCGGCGGGTGCCGTCCGTCTCGATTTCGGCCACAACTGGGAATTCAGCATCGCCTGCCTCCTCGATCTTGACGTCCACAAGCTTGGTGTTCCGCTGTACGCCTCTTTTCGAATACCGGAGCAGATCTGTTTCGAGGATCCGCTCAATGCGACCCTGGTGGATTGTGACTTCATGTTGAAAGCGGGCCGGCACAGCAACGTCGGGAACGATCGACGTCCTCTCAATCACCTTCTCCTTGTCAGGCGACGGATTCCAGAACGCCACCTCTTCCATGTGACAGCCATCGGTGAGGATCTCGTCCGCAAGCCCGAGAGATTTGAGGACTTCGAGCGTGCGGGGCTGCAGGCCGTCCGCCTGGCCGGATTTGAGAGTACCTGGTTTTGCGTCTATGCAGAGCAGAGAGTCATCGTTGAGGCCATATCGTGCCAGAAGCAGGTCCAGCATGAGCCCTGCTGGACCAGCGCCGACAATGACGACTTCATATTTCTCAGCTCCCTCAGGAGGCGTGAATCGCGGGGAAAGGCGGGGAAGTGGAGGGGCAAAGGAAGGCAGAACGCGCAGTTCACGCGACGAGGCAGCGTATTCGGTGAATACAGGCATAGAGAAGATGAGTTTCAATTGAACAGTGCATTCAAGGTAAAATGGCGATATCAAAAATCAAGAAGATACTGGTAGACAGGAATTGTACGGTGATTGCGACTCGGGCTATAAGCCCGATCAATAAGATATATAATAAATTTCCTTGCAAGTATTGGAAACCCCCTTGCATTCGTGGAGAAACTCAATCTCGCAGTTGATCCTTCGTGATAATGCTGCCCCAGATGCCGGCATTTTTTTGATATGCATGTTCGGAAATACGGCAGATGCTTAAAGGCGGGGTGGACAAGGATAGCTTGAACGAATAGCCATGCAACACTGGGTGAGTTGCTGCTGACAAGATGATTACACGAAGCTCACCAATCGCCCTGATCGACCTCCGATCGGCTTATGTCTTTCTGATGCAGACTCTTGTGATCCACTATCGTTAGGCAGTGCCACAGTGGATCCTCAGTGCGGGGCATTCGTTCGATGCTAAACTTACTAGCAGTATGCCGCCCAGTATGTTAGACACACCAAACATTACGACGAATGACAATTTCCAAGAACCATTTTCACAAGTATCAACCCACAGGAGACTTTCAATCCACTAACTCATCTAGAATCATCTAAAGCATACTAGGAATGACAGTCGCCTCCTCCCGCGCCATCGCACGCTCAACCTGCTCCCTCGAAGCCCTGATCCAAGTCTCGCCCAGACCATATTGTCCCCCCATGTTCTCCTCCTCCCCCCAGAAAGCCTTGTATTCATCTTCCCAGAATAATAATGCATTCCCCTCATGAAACCCGCTCAGGATCACGGCAAAGGGCTCGCCGTTGCAACATGCACACCCCTCATCTAGTCGAGGAGGCAGATGCACCGATCCATCTGCCATCCCCTTTTCCAGCTGCTCTTGACTGGAAGCGTAGAGTGCTTCGATCATGAAATCGAGGGATACGTGCAGGAGACGGGTTTTGAAGGATGCGCGTTCGCGGGTACAGCGATCCGCGGCGCGGAGGTAGAGTCTGCCCAGGTCGTCGAGCTTGCCCGTTCCTTCGTAGGTAGGATGTGTCACGAGTCGTTCGCCTGTTGCGGTGATGGAGGTGGTTAGCTCGGGGAGGAGGTTTGCCAAGCTTTGGATGGTGTCGTGGAGGGGTAGGGAGGAGAGTTCCTCGATGTGGATTTGCAGGGGGGATTGGCCTGAGCTGGTTCCCTCCGAAACCGAGGTTGAATGCATGGTTGCTGTTGAGATGGGTAAAGTGGACAGGCTCTTGTGAAGTCTACGTTAGCTTTGATCGCTGTTGTCGTTACTGAAGAATGACGGAGATTTAGGCATCTAGTCCTTCTCTTCAGTTTGCTGTAGCCTGATGGACTTAAGGAGACACGTCACGCATCACGTGTGGGCATCATAGACAAGCAGAAGTACTCCCATTCTACTGACTTCGTGCTTTTTGACGAGAGGATGGATTTAATGTCCATACCATCATCGAGTGTCGGTCGGTATAGGCATCTATCGCTCTGAATCATTTGGAAGCTGGAAGTTCTGTCCCTATAAGGCGAACCAATTGAAGGACTGCTTGCTGATTATTGCAAGAACTGCACCTCCTAAAGACGCTAAATCCCACACTATTCATTACTATAGCAGAGAACATCCATATCGCTGATCGACAGTCCAAGTATCGGTGACTCGAGGATATCCAGAGCATGCTGTATTCAGTCCTATCCCACAATCAGCAACGGTCAATATCAACTCCCAGGAACCTCAGATGGTCATCCCTTCAACACCAGTTGGCTACTATTCTTGAGCCGAGACCCCGCATTCTACAATGTCCCGTTTGTGGGGAGAAAGTTTGTGCCAGGGGGTATCCCGATTGTATTGAAAACATGGATGATGCGTATGGACGGAATAACGGATATCCATTTATCTGGAAGTAGACATCATGGTGGCTAGGACAGGGTGAAGAGACCATTCTACTTGTGGGAAATGCATGCATATACTTAATCTCGGGGTTTCTCCGGTTTCTCCACCGGGCAAAAGTGTCCGTGCGTTGGCAGGCGCATAGATTCCGCGGTCGTCCAATATGTCAGTTGTACACAGGGGTGTATCTACGCGGGGTTTTCCGGTTGGAGTCCAGATATCCATGGTTCAGGGCAAGGCGCGGGAGACAGCGTTACCAACATGTCGATTTGGTCGAAGTTGCGAGTCATGCGCAGCAATTGGAAATCACAGATGAGATCCAGGATATAGTCCTTCTGGCTATGGAAGGCCTCCATTTGTCCAACTCACTAACATTGGCAGGCGATAGAGTGGGTGTCGGCACTCAACAGCCGGTTCCTGTCAGTTCAGCTCACTGAAACAAACGCGCTATGCAGAGTCCTTCGGTTATGTCTGGAATGTTACCTTCTACGTACGGTCCCAAACATCAGCATCACGAATGCTTCTTACCCCGCAAATGGAGTCCGGGGTCAACCACCAGGGACTTGGGAGATGGAGATGGGGGAAGGGGGAAGGGGGAATTCCGAGACTGTGGCACGTATCCGTTGAGCCCAGTTGAAGGCCGGAAACGGTAAGAGACGTAGGAGCCTCATGTGCCAAAGGAATAACTAATCCTCCCCGATTCCGGGTTCGCTTGAGCGGCTGTTGGCGTCCCAACGGGGAGGAATAGGGAGTTGCCTAGCTCTGTGGTCCATGGAGGAGAGTCTAGAATAGCAGTTGGGAAAAGTGAGAAGGGGGAGAGCGGTTCGGAAAGGCAGGTCTCCCCGATCTTCGGTCTGGTTCGAGTGTTCTCAAATTAGTCGTGTATCCTGGTTTGTTTGTTATATAGTCTGCATGATCGCAGCTTTATATCGGGCGCCTAACCAGGCTATTCGTGCAACCTGCTCTCAGAATACAGCATCTTGGCTTGATTGTTCCTCTATACATACCTTTCTAATAATCCCTCCTTGTTCTCATAAACAATATGAGACGTTTATTCTTTGGCAGCAGTTCCAAGAGCCAAGAGGCACGACCTGTTGAGGATAAGTGGATCGTAGAAGAGCGTTCCATCGACGAAGCCCGTCCTCTGAGGGTCGTTATCATTGGATCAGGCATTTCTGGAATCATCGCCTCCATTCGCTTCAGACAACGGATCCCCAACGTGGATCTTTGTGTGTATGAAAAGAATGAAGATATTGGGGGCACATGGCTCGAGAACAGATATCCCGGTTGTGCATGTGGTGAGACTCGTTATCTTCCTGCGAGAATTGTCTCGCGTCAATGACGGCCGACGCTTACGATGTTCGCAGACATCCCAGCCCATACATATCAAGCTACTTTTGAGCCAAACAAAGAATGGTCGACATTCTATGCTGCCGCTCCGGAGATCCACGCGTACTGGAAACGTGTGGCTGAAAAGTACGGTTGCACGAAGTACGTCAAGCTGAAGCAACGAGTCATTGAAGCTGTCTGGGACGACTCGAAGAGCAAGTGGCAATTGAAGGTCGGTCCTCCGTACCTGGCCCATCGACAGTCAGTATTGACGTTGAACGCAGGTTCAAGATATTCAGACAAACACGGTGTATTCGGACGAATGTAACTTATTGATCTCCGCAACGGGTGCATTGAACTCGTGGAAGTGGCCAGATATCCCAGGCTTGCATGACTTCAAAGGCAAGCTGCAGCATAGTGCTCGTTGGGATGAGAGCTATGATTATACCGTGAGTCAGCCCCGGACATTTTGGGAAAATGCAAGCTGAGCCTCTGGCTAGGGCAAAAGAGCCGCGGTGATAGGAAATGGATCAAGTGGCATCCAGATCGTTCCTGGCATGCTGCCAAAGGTAGCCCATATCGACCACTACATTCGGGGGCGTACATGGCTTTCCCCCACCTTTGCCCGCCAACATGTGGATAAAAAAGGTGGAGCTGAACTGGAGAACTGTTTGTCAACTCATCCAGTCATGCAGTATAAAAAAGCACTGACCTCGTTGGAATAGTCTCGTTTACTCCAGAAGAGATTAAAACATTCAAGAAGGACCACAGCGCCTACCAGAAGTTCCGCAAAGGTGAGAGCTTCTCGTTGAAGATGTCGTAAACGTCGGTACTAATTCTATAGCAGAAATCGAACTCCAGCTGCAATCAGTCCATGGTGTGACGCTACTTGGCACAGCTGAACAGATCGGCGCGAGAGAGGTCTTCTTACAGAATATGAAGCGCCGACTCTCAAGGAAACCTGAACTATGCGAGAACTTGATCCCCTCATTTCCTCCTGTTTGCCGACGGCTCACTCCAGGCCCGGGATATCTTGAGGCGTTGACAGACGACAAAGTGGAGGTCATCACAAGTAAGATCGTCAAAGTCGATGCAGAGGAGATCATCACCGCAGACGGACAACATCATCCCACGGATGTGCTTGTCTGCGCAACTGGATTCGACACCACATTCACTCCGAGATTCCCAGTCATCGGGCGCAACGGTGTCACTCTAGCCAACCGCTGGCAGAAGACACCAGAGACTTATCTCTCCTTGGCAGTCGATGGATTCCCAAACTATTTTGTCTGTTTGGGGCCTAACGCGGCACTAGGCGAGGGTAACCTGTTGCTTTTGATTGAGAAGGAGATTGATTACTTCACGCTCTGCGCACAGAAGATGCAGCGTGATAACATCCGGGCGATGAGCGTGAAAAAGGAAGCGGTAGAAATGTTTACTCGCCATTGTGACCAGTACTTCTCAAGAACGGTGTTTAGCGAGAAATGCCGTAGCTGGTACAAGGGAGGGACCGAGGATGGCAGAGTTACTGCATTATGGCCCGGTAAGCACTCTTGGTGTGAGCAAGTGCCGTATTTCGCATCGCTAACAAGTCTCAGGTTCCTCGCTTCATTCAATGAAAGCTCTTGCGTATCCTCGTTGGGAGGATTACACCTACGACTATGTCAATGACAATCCGAACGGCTGGCTTGGAGACGGCTGGACGGAGAACGAGAGGGTGAAGAAGATCAACGTGGATTATCTGAACGATGACGAAGTTGATTTCCCAACAAATGTCATTGCGGTATCTGATCAATAATGAACATGGTCATCCTGGCAGTCCACTTCTCTACCACGTGTCGGTAGTAGTCTGCGTCCGGACAATTGTACTCGTCCGTCTAGGATTTCATACATACGGTGTATTATCCTAACAGACAAGCAATAAGCCACGCTAATAGTGTCCGGACCAAACTCAGAAAGGCAACCGGTGTACCAGAAAGGGAGAAGAACCCGCGGGGAAAAAACAATTGCCGGTTTCCGAAGGAGCGACTCGGGTTGCTTTCTGAGCTTACCTCACGGACTCTTTTGGCAGCGATTGAATCAGGTTTGCGGGGGATCACCTATCTTGGTGTTCTGTATTCTGTCAGGTACTGTCATGATATTACGTACGGTTAGACCCGGGTCAGGATTGTCACGGTACAATACACAGAGAGTACAGTTACTTGCTTGGAGGAGAAAATGAAGTTCTTCGTAGGTATTTGGCTACCGACAAAGTTTCTTTGAGGGGAATTGGAGACTGGGAAGAGAGCACCTTTGTCAGTAGTAGTAATGTGCCTACTGCTGCAGATAATCTTCATCTTTATTAACAATTCCGGCCACTATTTGCCTACCTTAGTCCAGTGCAGGAATGAGCGCATCATAGCTCTGTCCTCTGCGGTCGATCGCCTGTAACTCCGCCTCCGTCCCCCTCTAATTTCCCTCCCCTCTCCCTCTACCCCAGACTTCCTCCCCATCCCTTGAGCTTCTCCCCGATGCGCGGCAACGCCTCTTCTCCATTATGAAGCCTGATACCGACAAACATTTTCGTTGCACCATCTGTCAGCGAGGCTTTACGCGCATTGATCATCTGAAAAGACATCATCTTCGCCGTATGTGGTTTTGCTCCCGTCCAGCTCTCCCTTGCCGCTCCGATCGTAGGCATCTCGCTATGGAACTTACTGGCCTGAACTCAGATTGATTGATTGGGACTGACTCGCTGGAATCACTGCTTAGATTCCGGAATCAAACCTTACTCTTGTATTTTCTGCAATGACTCCTTCGCTCGTTGGTACGTTGTGCTTTTTGTGATTTTCTCACAAAAAAGAGATGTGCCAGTTGCGCCTCGCTGCTTGGCAACATTTCTTTTGCTGTTCTGCTCACCGCGCCTCGACGCTGACATTTGCCCTTGATAATGTTGCAGCGACAACCTTCGTGACCACTACTCAGATTGTCCTAAAAGGGGGGATCGACAGATCCCTGATACAGGACAGCGAGGGAGAAGACGACATGCTTGCCAATCGGTAATTCGATATCTGCTACTAATTACGCGGAATGGCCGCTAATCAGCCCTTCGCCTTAGTGCACGTCGATGAAACTGCGGTGCGACGGGTCAAATCCCTGCAGCTCTTGTCAGAAACGAGGGATCGAATGCAACAACGAGCGAAAAAAGCAAGTCTTGAACCGAGGGACTGATTCAGGTATGGCCTGTCTCTTCGTTCACACGTCGCCTCGTTGACATTCCAACTGGGCAGACGCCTTGACAGAGAAGCGCGAAGACTACGAACAATCGTCAGATCGTGGATCGATCCAATTCCTTCTCAATGGCGGTACCGATAGTTTCACGCAGCAATTCCTTCTTCCTCCGCGCAGCGATCGAACACGCAGCCTCGAATATCACAACAAGAAAAGTCTCGAAGAAGCGGGGAGTTCCATTCTCGGATATGAGTTGAAAGATGGCCGGACAGATTACGCGCCGACATTCATCGAGTCCGACGCTGCTACCTTGTCCTTTTTCCAAGACACTTTCATTGACTTCTTCAACGGCCCCTTTGGCGATCCTCACAAGCTACTAGACGACCCATACGTGGGGCAGGTTGCTTACCATGCTGTCGTCCCGCCCGGGCAGGATCCCAACCTGACATTAGCAGGGCAACAGCTGAGCTACGAACCTGAACGGCCCTTCGCCACCGGAATGATACAATCTATTCTCGCAAGGGCCTGGTCCGTGCCCCTCGACGCAAAGGCTCAACAGGAGTTGTCGACAAATCTTAATTTCCTTCTGACGACGAGCCGTATTCGCAAATTTGTGGCAATGTACTTTAAGTACTGGCAACCGAGCTGTGCGATGCTTCATCGCGCGTCGTTCGATCCTGAAGTTGTCTCAATACCGCTACTTACGGCCGTCACTTTCATGGGCGCCATGTACTCCAATGACGAGAGGGAAGCATATATTGCGAAGCGAGTGCTGGATTTCGCCGAGCTCTTCATTTTCTCCAGCGAGGTTTATGCGGTCGAGACCGAGATCAGCTCGATGTTTTGTGGGAATCGATGTCTGGACGACGAGCCCAACGACTGGGCTCAATTCCAGAACTTCCAAGCCGGCTTCATTATTGTCGTTGTGCAATACTGGGCTGGAAGTCGTGTATCACGCAATAGAGTAATGGAGAACAGATTCAGCGAAGTCGTCAAGGTGGGTTTGATAGTGTGCGCTCCGCAAGTTCTAGCTACTAACTTGAGTGAGCAGGTCGCTCGTCGAATCGGACTCATGAAATGCCGCCATATGCCCCAGGATCGGATGGACGAGTACTCGTGGATCCAGAAGGAATGCCGTATTCGGTATGTCTATGGTCATTCCTTGTTTGTGTTCAAAGACTTACAGAGGCCTGCAGCACCATGAACATCGTATCTCTCCTCGACTGTGCCTTCTCGTTTTATTCAAACTACCCCTGCCGTATATCCCACACAGAAGTGGAATGGGACTTCCCGTGCCAAGAGGCAGTCTTCGACTCGCAGCATCCCTTTGTGGAGCCGAATTTCCGATTCTCACGGGATATTCCCATCTCCAAAGCCTTTGAGAATTTGTTCGACAACCCAGCCAACGAGGATGGTTCACAAGACCATGTTCCAGATCATATTGCGGATATGACCGTCCTCGATATGTTTATTCTCATTCATTGTATGTCCACCATATCCCTTACTCAAATGACGACGAACTCACCCGTCTGTAGTGCTGTATGCCTTCATAAATACACACATGACCCTCCTGGCTCCCTTGGTACGCAAAACACAATTGCCTGATTCAAAAATACCACATCGACCTTCAACACCCACGGAGACCCCTCGAGATGCCATTCCGGAAGACTCCACATTAGCCGCTATCCGAACAGCACTGTCACGATGGCGCGATCATTGGTTGGCGCTGCGAAATACAGTCTCCAGCCACGAGTGGGCGTCCATGGGCTTCTACAAGAACGGCTACAACTTCTGGCTTGTGTCACAGCTCCTCATCACGAAGAAGAAGAGTGTCGATGTGGTGATGCAGATGGAGGTGAAGTGCGAGGATAAACTGGAGAAGCTCAAGGTGCTGCTCCAGGATGAGAGCGATTGACTTCCTTGAGGGCTGGATAAATGGGAATAACGACATATATACCGGTGTTATTTGGTATCTGGCGTTGGTAACGGACGGTTTTACGATAATGAATTGATGTATAATTAGGGCAGCGGGCGTTAGGTCCACCCGTTGGAAATCAACCTACAGGTCTAGCAAATAGCTAGAGCCTCTTCTTCACGACTCCATCATTTTTCGGCCCGTAAATCTACTACGCATACCCCAGCTTCCAAAACATCTCAATATTCGTCCCCGTATCTTCATCGACATACGCCGGCGGCTCCGCAAATGTCACCTCCTCCCCATGCAATTCCAGCACTTTCCCCGTCAACGAGGCGTCCCCAACAAGCTGCGCAACCGCCCTCGTAGCAGTCGACATGGGCGTAAGAATCATGGACCTGAACAGCGCAGAATCCGGCGCAATATTCGTCTCTGCTTCAATCAGCCCACACCCTCGCACCCCTCTGTGACCCTCTCAAGAATCAGCAAACTAACCAATAACAGCCGGCGCCAGCGCATTAATCTGGATCTGCTCCCTCTCCAGCGATCGCGCAAGCGAGCGCACCAGCCCGATCACACCGCTCTTCGTGGCCGCGTACAGCGGCACAATCGGAAACGGGTAGATCCCCGCGTTTGACGCCGTGCAGATGATACTCCCCTTGGAGCGGCCTGTCTCTGATCCTCTTGGCGGGTTTCTCACCATATAATGCGCTGCTAGCTTGACCGCTGACACTCAGTGTTAGCACTTCCTGGAAAGTGGAGTGGGGGAGGGGGGAGGGGGGAGGGGAGAGGGGAGAGGTACTGTATATCACGCCGACGAGGTTAACATCCAACGTCCTCAGCTCCGGTTTCGAAGGCCTCGCGTCGTGGATGTTGGATAGCAGGTCTCCCTTCTGTGTTATGCCGGCGTTCGCGAAGACGATATCGATGTGCCCCTGCTCGGCGACTACCTTCTCAAAGGCGGCGGCTTGGCTTTCCCAGGAGGAGACGTCGCATTGCGAGAAGGCCAGGCTTGCGGAGGGGTACTCGGTGCGTAGCTGCTTGAGGATCGCGGTGCCGTCGTTTATGTCGAGGATGGTGATGTGGGTGTTTGGTTGGGGGGCGAAGTAGCGGGTGATACCTAGGCCGATGCCTGAGGCGCCTCCTATTCAGTCTTTCGGTGTTAGATCTGGGATCCTTGGAAAGAGGTTGTGGGTATGGGACGGACGGAGTCGGACCGGTTACGATGATGCTGGTGCTTCTTTTTGAGGCCATGGTAGAGGTGCTGTTTCCTTGCCCCAGACTTGTTCTTTCTATCGGCTTGGTTGATATACTTATTCCAATGCCTGTACACCGTACAGGCTCTGTAATCTCTTTTCATGATCTATTGTAGGCTACAGCGGAATTGTGCCGAACCCCGCATATACGACCTGTGCTCCACCTTATGCATGGGGATGGGGTTTTCCCGATTGCTTATTGCTTATTGCTAATAGCTGACTGAGCTTCTTGCTTTCGGTATCTGTATGGTGGAGTCATGTTTCAGACGCAATGAGCAGGCAGCCTCTTTACGTCATTGTAGATTGGCAATAACCGACATTCCTATTATCAGACACTAAGTTTAAAGCAGATAAGTACATTATTCAGTCACCGCGGAGCATCTATGCGCAGCTGACATTCAGAAGGCTCTTGTCAACCTAGTAAAGGCTGTTAGCTTGTCCCGTACAGTCTCCAGATGCAGGACTTACATTGGTGCAAACGAATGCATTAGTTCCTTTGGGACTCTTCACGTTGATGTTCTCAGCGTAGATGTTGGAGCAAACCTAAAAGCATTAGAACCGCTGCTTTCAAAGCATAGTGTCGCACTTACATTCGGGCTGGAGCAGACGATTGTGCCGACGTTGGGGTTGTACCTGCCGGATGTCGTTCCCCGGAAGTTCTTGAAGTGGACGTCTGAGATTGTGAGGCTGCTCTGTAGATTCGGTCAGTTAAACACGAATCGCGTGCGAACTAGAAAGAATGGACTTACAGGGTACTGGTTGCACAGAGTCAAGTTCTTCTGTCCGTAGCACTGGGTCACCTCGATAGCCCAGTCGACGTTCTCAATGTACATCTGGTTGTAGGTGATGTTCTTTACCGATCCCAGGCCACCGCCACCCTGTAGGTCCACAGACATGGCGGACTGGAGACCGGGCCACACCTTGATACGAGCACCATCCTAGCAAGAATCGTCAGCTATTGAGGGATTCCGGTGGGCGTGTAAGATCCCTACCGAGGCATTGAACATGGAGATGTTGTAGACGAGGACATTCTGCACAATGTCAACCTCGCCCTTGTACTGGCCAAGAGAGCCGACGGAGATGCCGTGAGAGCCGTTGCAGTGGAGGTTCTGGACGAGGATGTTGGTACTGTTGGGCTTGAAGGACACACAATCTGCATACTTTGTCAGTTTGTTTTCTTGAAGTTGGGTGCAGCAGATATACCATCGCCGTTGTTGATGACGGAGTTTTGGATGACAATGTTATCCGAGCGGTAGGTATCCCTGTGGCGGTGGTCAGAATAGAGATGATTGTCCGGAGCAGTCGACTCTCACCATCCATCAGTGTTCTTAGCCAGGTTCTTGCTGCTGCTGTATCCGGAGATATCGATGCCGTCGAAGATCACATCGGAAGAATTGGCCACAAAGTGGTACCACTGGGGCGAGTAGCGGAGCTTCAGAGGCCCGATTGTTCCTCCCTTCAGCCCAATAACGCCGAACAGGATAGGGCGCATGATGAGCGCATTCTGTGCGAAGAGATCGTACCAGATTTGTCCGTTGCCGTCAAAGGTACCGCCACCATACACGTTCACGTCCTCACCACCCAGCTGGAAGAAGGTCGTGGCATTCTGGAAGCCGTGCTTGAAGGCGTTGGCTTGCCAGTAATCGGTATCATCGGTAAACTGAATCTTCCCAAGGACCTCTGTTGCATTCACGTAAGCATGCAATGGTCAATTTTGAACTCGACAGTATGGATTCTTACCCAGGTCAACGTGCTTAAGGAATGTCATGTCCAAGGCAGTACCAACGGTGTACACCTTGTCGGCATCAAAGACAACCTTGCCGCCGTTGTTGCATTTATGCAGTGCTTGCAGGATGTTCTTGGAGTCGTCCATACCATAGCCGTTGCTGGCAACATGGCATGTCTTTGTCCGGGGCTGACTGGGAGGTAGAGGCTGGAATGGGTGATTGGGCTTGCACGCGTCGTTTCTCGAGCGAGAAAGGCCTTCAGCGGAAGGGCTCAAGGAGAGCAACAAGCTCACTGCCTGGATAAAGCTATACGAGAACTTCATTGCGATTGACAAGTATGTAACCTCAAGAAAGGTGGGCACTTGCTTGAGAAGATCGCTGAACGAGAGAAGACTGCGGGTGACAGGGGTGACGTTTATATATGAGTTGGATTCATTCTCGATCTAGATTAATCCACGCTGCATATCCCCAGCATGAACTAGTATAGACACTTTGTGGAGTGAGGGGGTGGAAATTGCCTTTAGCCGGGGAGCACGCCGGCGGAGCAATTGTGGAGTTTGGGGAAGCCCAAAGATGATGCTTCTGCACGTGTTTCTGGTTGTTGACCCCAGAAAAAAAGTTGAAATCCAGGGCACTAATCGTCTTAGCGCGCTTGGCTTTCGATGTTTATACTCGACCTTGGTTGGAGCACACGTCTAGGAGTTCTGATAGGAGGGATAACTTGGGGGTGGAGAGAAATTCCTCCGATTGGAAGGAAAAACTATGTACTCCTTCGTGGCTTGAAGCTATTATATGTCCGCTGACCTTCCGACTTTGTTATTTGTTGATAGTGGATAGTTGAGATGGATTGCAATTGACTGCGAACTTGTCTCTGCTTAAGGCGACCTGATTGGTTCCATGTTCTCATTCATCATGGTCATCCCTCCTATCAGAAATTCTAGACGTCTGCTAACCACATGATTGAAAGCAAAGTGGACTAAGCAATTACTGCTCTGGATTTCAACTCCTTTTTTTCTGGGGTCATTAACGCTTGTCGAAAGAGGTAGAAGTGTCTACTTTAAACTCCTCTTAACATACTATAGCACCTATCCAAGTTTCTAGTCCATCGCGATCTGCGGTATCAGATACTTCCTGTGTACGCTCAAGACCGCATTGTCTTTTGTGTTTTCCAGTGCTTAGACTGGCCTACACATTGGAGACCTTATCCGGCAGCTTCTTCTTCATTGCGAAACTATCTTGTGCCAAAATCCGTTCTTGTTATGGACCATGCCTGGTTTCACCGTTTTGAGCGAATAGAGCAAATGTGCTCAAAAGTAGCGGCTAAGCTGGTGTATTTGCCTCCATACTCACCTGATTTGGATCCGATCGAAAAGCTGTTTTCTAGGTTGAAAGCCTTTACTCGGCGGATGAAGACAACTCCAGTCAAAGATTTGATTCCTTCCTTCAGTGGGTGCTGATTGTGTGGTTGCAAGGGAAAGCAATGCGGAAAGGCATTTCCAGAATGCAAATACTCCGTACAGAGATTCGTACCTTCCATAGGTTTATCGGCATAAAACGTCAAGTGCTGCAATCAGAACATATACATACCTAGATATTCAAATCCAAGCCAAACAGTATCGACTTATTTGTCCTTCTTGTTTTGCAGTCGTTTTGCACGGCTAGAATTAGCTGCTGCCGTCAAGATAGCCTTTTCCGTTTCAGATAGGGCTGCCTGGGTTTCTTCTATGGCCATGAAAGCCCTTAGTTCCTCCTTAGCCTTTTCGACTTGTTCGTCGGTTGGAGCACTATCTCTGAGAAGGCCAATGACAATATTTCCGCTCTGGGGCTTGTCAACCCAGTCTGGGACATTTCCCAACGACTCGCGATTGTGGCGGTAGTAGCTGAGGATGGACGCGAAGCTCTCGCGAGCCTGCTGATCACTCATGGTCAAGATGATTCGGATAAGCGGGTTGTTAAGATACGAGGTCCCTTCATAATGTAAGCATATATCATCGACTGGATTCCAGCTCTAGTTACCTAAGCTTCGCAATGTTCCTCGATCCTGGCCTAAAAGTTTGGCGTTTAGTTGGGTGAGGTAAAGACAGGGTAATACTGAGGACCTCACCCCTGCACTTGGATTCAGCATATTGACCAGTGGCAGTCCAGAAAGAACCTGCCACTCAGCCTTGCGTTAGGTTACCTGATAGCGTTTACTGTTTGTTTGAACATACCGAAATATCTCTCAGCTGCTAGATAGATACACAATCATAATTCAAGTAGCTTGTCAATTGGATAGTGATCGTCGAAACTTTCCTTTTCCTCATTGCACAGGTCAGTCTTGATCCTCACAAGCTCGTGCATCTCATGCTGCTGTTCAGGGTCCAAAAGCTGTATACGGTCCTCGAGAGAAGTAAAAGTCCCATAATACCGGTGGTCGATAAATGTCCAATAGATTTCATCGAACATGGAGCTGTACCTTGCTGCTAGACATACCCAAAATAACCCAGTCTCCATGGAGTGTTCCATCCGGGGAGAGAGGCGCTGTGACTCCAAAAGGAGGTGTTGTTTAATCAACTTATTTTCATGGTCGCTTAGGACGTCCAGAAAGGCACGAAGTCGGGGAGTATACCGAACCAGAAACTCGTTTAAATCGCCCTCCCAATCTTCCGGGCTTTGCAGCAAGAGCCACCAAGGAGCTACATATGTAAACTCAGCAGGCGCAGCATATGTGAACTCCCAGTCAATAACTCCCGAGACACGTGAGGCATCCAGATCTATAAGGACGTTTGAAGGACGAAAATCGTCACAATATAGCCGAAACGGCTCTTGAGGATGCTCGGCGCAGAGTTTCTTCGTAATATTAAGGAATAAACAACGAGCAGTGAATTTCCTCCGACAGTCGTCCTCGCTGCTGACGGCATCTCGTTGCTGTAGCCGAAGATGGAGGAGATGCTGTATAGCAAGCGTTTCAAAGTAGTCCGTGGCTGACCTGAAGGTGTGCGAGGGGAAGACTTCTTCAGGCAAATTTGCGGACCCCATTAACTCATTCATGTTGAAGGTGAGAGGTCGCCCGGTGATTGAAAACCCCCTCTCATTCTCCCCAAGCGCCCCGATAGAATCAAATTCATGCTTGGATAACTCGAGGACAAGCGCGGCCATCTCGCGATAAGCCCGCTTCAAGCTCCGATCGCTTATTTGCGGGTTCAGGACAGGCCTTCCTTTTATGGAAGGATCTTTGAGGAGTTGCGATAATGGCACTCCTTCGAGAAATGACATGACAATGTAAGGACCCGCCCAACAGATACCGGAGCCGAACACTTCAGGAACTGGTATCGAAGTGGTGTGGCGTATGTACTTCATCGTTGCGACTTCATTTTGGACCTTCTCCCTGCGTAGAATAGCCCTTCCAAGGGCAGCGAAACGAACAATGACATCTGGCCCCTCGTTATACCGGACACGATAGCATATATTGAAAGCACCACTTTTCCAAAGGCATGCAGATACTGTTTCGCCAGGCCGATGCTTCTCAGCAAGCTGCATAGACAAGATTTCTGGGCTCCGACTCGTCAAAAGGTTCAACCAAGCAGTGGCCTTCTGTTCCTGTTTCTTTTCGGCAAGATGGTCAAAATCCATGGCTATCTGGTGGTTTCAATTGCAAGGGAAATGAACGAGATGCCAGGCAGTGATAGTCGAAGAATGCCTGCCGTACTCCGTAAAGTAGACAGACCGACCCCCTTTCGGATTCGGATTCGGATTAATTCAGACTACCGTACGAGCCCGCAATAACACTGTGCCTACTACTAGGCACCTACTCTATCTCTACTCCATAGTTTGCATCGAGCTGTGTAACTAATCATCCCGTCCTGAACATATAAGGCAAAATTGACGCAAAGCAACACAGGACAAACTCTATAAGAGCCCACATGCCTCGATCAAAAGTTCTCCGTTCTCTGGATTGGGGCCGATCTCCGCGACCGTCTACTCCGTGTCCGTACCGAGGGTCCTAAGCTAGTCCCACTCGGTGTGTCCCCATTCTACCATCGTATGAGCTTGCTCATTTTCTCAACCTGCTCTCAACAGAGCAAGCTGCTCGCTGTAGCGCGCTCTAATAGCATTCGGAGATACGAAAGGGATAGAGCTTATTCAAGGACATGTAGGCCGCTGCTAGAACATTTCAAAGCACATTCTGGCGGAACAACAGAAGACAAATCTCAGGCCTAGCTTATTATCTAAATCAGTTGGTGCTATCACTCAAGCGAGGCATTGTTAGTTCTGCATAAATCAGCAGGATTAGAAGATGCACGGCCTATGGCTAGATTTGCAATGGGCTTTGTTAGAATTAACCATCCAGCAAATAAGGCGATGTGTAGAGATTCAGACATTTCAGTTGAGCCTGTGTCTGCTTGATCCGATGACAGCGATGGGTCCAAGGCCGGCAGAAGTGCTCGAAACTTCAAACAAATATATACATGGCATCACCTGTCTCAACTACAAACATCACCACAAAAGAAAAACAAGGTGATTCGACACAACTCCTAGATCATGCTGTTGATATCTCAAATGAGAAGACGAAATCACATAAAAAGTAAGAAAAAGTAGGATTGATGGAAGAGGCCCGCGAATAAAAAGATGTCGGATTGAAAAAAGAAATGCACAAGAGGGGAATTGAACCCCCGATCTTCGCATAGCGATCGATCCCCTTGTGGGGTAGATACAAGTGCGACGCCTTAGCCACTTGGCCACTCGTGCTATTTCTTGGTAGAACTGCGCTCAGCAGACTTTAAATAGATAAGAAGGAAATTGTAACAACGCCACCCGTCTGTATCTTATCGTCTGCTTTATAAAACCAAGCTAAATCTTAGAAAGAGGTCAAAATCATACAGGCAATGCCGATATAGACTAACTATGAATAGCGGAAGAACAATGTCAACTGTCATCAAGCTTTTCATTCCAAATGCTCCGTGATAAGGGCCTGAATGTGACTCCAAAGTAATCGAAAACTCACAGCTTGATTACAGTAATGACTGTCATTCTTGGGAAAGGTATGAGCATAACATGCAATGGTCCAAGACTCCTAATGTTCCATCAAACCTACACAACTGATCCTTCAATGCGCAAAGGCGCATCGTTTATTAGCCAATTTATCTCATATTCAAGGGTGAGTATATACAGTAGCCGCTTCTGCTTGTAGTAAAGAGGGATATCTCTCGTCGTGCGTCCTTGTGGTCTGCGATTGCACGCGAGCATTTCCCGACCTTAACCTGAAGTCATTATGTAGACTTCTTGACAGCCGCCTCAGCCTTACCAACGGCGGACTTCGCCGAGTCAACCACCTCGTGCTCTATATCCTTCAAGGCCTCCTTTGTCGATCCTCCTTCCAAGCTGCGGCGGTACATGAAGATCCGGGTAACCTGAACGACACCAACACATCCGAGGAAGAAGTTAACAGCAGCAAGCCTGATAAACTGTTAGTACGCTCAAGTTCAGGAGTATTTGCAACAATGAACAAAACATACAGAATGTTGCGGGGCTTGATGATAAAGCACCAGCGAGTCCAAATAGCACCGGTGGCCATCAGGGCAGCGTTCTGAGTGAGGGAGAGCTTCTCGGCGGGACGACCAAAATCGGAGATACCCGCAATGACCAAAGCCCACTGTTTTCAACGAAAATGGTGTTAGCGATATGTTTCCAACCCAGTGTTCGGCATCTCTAAGCTACTAGATATCTCAATGCGTAGCAAGGGTGATGACGGCGGTGAAAGAGATAGTGTTCACGGATCTATACCTTCATGACAGGCGCCCTACCCGATTAAATCATCTCATGTCAGCATGTTGATCAACAAAAAGCGGACATCACCAATTAATTGCTCCACCATATGTCCAAACATACCAGAAGTGAACGGTCTTGATGCCGACAGGGCTGTTCCATAGACGCTGGAAAGTGCTCTGTTGTTCGGCGGATGCCGCATCTGAGGTCTGGAAACGGCGTCCCTGGGCACCAGGCCGACGGAAGGGACCGTAGGCATTGCGGAAAGCAGCCCGGGTGTTCTGGAAGAAGCGCAGACCGATACGCGAAGAAGACATTTTGATGTGTTGTCACGGCGGAAATGATGACTAGGTTTGAAGGGTCGTGATCGAGGGAAGGACCGGTGTGGAGAGAGATGGGGTCTTTGTACAAATTGAGGCGCAAAGCACTATCAAGAACCCCACCGAAGTATGAGTGGAAATAGTCTAAGGAGGAATAAGAAACGAAGCACGCGAGGTGTTCCGGTCGACGATATGTATCAGATATCTCATTATGGCCACTGCCCGACCTCGGCGGCCTCGTTGGGAATGCGGCTCGTTTTCCGGCTGAGGTAAGCGGCGACATTACGCTTGACCGTATTGGTCTACAATCGAACTCCGACGGAATCATCATCAAAGTGCTCTGCAACACCCCTCATCGGTTCTCTCGCGCTCAATATCCCCAATTGATACCCATTGCTATCGTTTACGGGGGGATAGTTTGTTCCGGCTGTCTACGCTTTTGTCCATTTAAATCGTCCATTCTTTTGCATAATGTCGTCCAAATACGCCTTCTCTAAAGGACTGAAGGAGCTCCGCTTCCTTTTCTGCCAGACTTCAGAGCAGAGCGCTGCTACACGGTAAGATTCTGGCAATCGCGGTGCTGATGCTGAAGGCGATTACTGACTTTATGACTTCCGATCGCAGGTCCTTCCTGCAGCGCGCGTACCCGACTATGAAGAAGCACAACCCCCAGACTCCCATTCTGATCCGGGAGGCAGCAGGCACTTTGCCCAGAGTATATGCTCGATACGGTACGGCAGATATTCATAAGAAGAAGCCAATGGAAGAGCAGTTTGGGCTAATACAGCTATTATGAACAGGATTTGGAAAGGAGAAGCAGGAATCGCTGTCCGGTACGTCTCGGTAATGTCCTAGTGTACAAGTGCTTTGACTGATATCTGCGGATGCATACAGGCCTTTCGGATCAGCAAATTGAAGAGAAAGTCTCTCAGCTGGTCAAGGAGTCTTCGTAGTGCAATTGTCACGCCGTCTTATATGTTCATGCACCGTTTCCTTCCAGCTGTCCAATACTGTATCTATAGATGAATCCAAAATACGTCGACCACGTTCAGGACGCAAGTGCGGTGGGAATTTCTACACCAATCTCACTTATGCTTACTACAGCGAGCTATTATTGCTTACATCACCAAATCTATACTGCGCCCAGCTCATACTTCCCTCCTTCAACGTCCAGAGTCTCTTTCCAAGATCATCTTCCGCAGCGCCAGCTCCGATATGAATGGGTAGCACATGATCAAAGGATGGATGGGCTTGACGGGCATCGGGTCGCTTCAGGAGGTCAATCATGGCCTGCTCTCTTTCTGCAGGCGGCTTCGTGACAGCGTCCTTCAGAGCCTCGTCAAAGCTAGTAGTGTACGGCATTGGCTTGGGGTTGCCCCAAGTGAACCGCAGGTCGCGCAGGTTGTGGACTGCCATACCCGATACAATGATCAGGATATTCTCATCGCGGAGCTTGGATACCGCTTGTCCGAGTTGGTAGTGCTGAGCAGGATCCTCGGTGTCGAACAAGGACACCTGCACTATCGGGACGTTCAAGGGGTTGGAGTCTGGCTCAAACGCTGCATTCCACGCATTACTACCGGCCCACCAATTCACGCAACGGATATCTCGAGCCACTTACCGCACTTGAAGCTGACCCAAACACCATGATCTAAACCTCTCTTCACTCCCTCCGCTTTGATGCCCGCCTCCTTCAACGCATCAAGCACCTTGTTCGCAACCTCTTTGCTCCCAACATTAGGAAACTTCTCCTTGTAATAGTGGCTCGGGAAGCCGTAGAAACTAACAGAGCCCACTCAGCATGCATAACCGAGCACGATGTCATGATTCCACCTACTCGTATATAAGATCCGTCATCTCAGCTGTATTCACCTGAATCGTGTCGCGACCAGCCTGCCAATGCGCAGAGAACACCACAACAGCCCGCGGCTTGACTTTGGTGGTGATCTCGCGCCCGATCTCACCTAATTTACTGTACGCCGGGTGGTCTCGCTCATACATGATATTCGGCTGTAGCACCCAGTCAATCGCACCATTCCCCGACCTACGCGTAACAAGGAAAGAAGACTCACACCCCCATGACTCAAGAAGTAAACTGGCGTTCTCATCGTGCTGCCGGATTTCGAAATAGCAGAGCTTGTCGAGATATTTCTCTTCACCACAGCAGCAGCCTGCGTTCCGAAGAGTCGTCTAAGCCCGAACAGCTTGGCAGTGGTATTAGTATTTTCGGCGCTGAACCCGTAGCCGAACGCAGCGAGGAGTATCGCCGCTAACAGAGAGGTGAGCGAGAGAATTGCGAGTTTCCTACTGCTGTGTTGGTCGCTTGTGCTGGATGGGGGAGTATTGGCAGCTGAAGACATATATCCGTATCTCTATCGGATAAAGCGGACAGGAATGCTGTCAGCCGGGTTTGCGGTGGCTAGACAAGAATATATACAAGGGGGCGCACAGACGAGATGTTAGCAAGTCAGAGGGGCTGAAAATTTAGGAATATCTAAGCATGGATTTATCGTGAAAAGATTGCGTCTTCAACTTCTACCTCGAAGCAATTGTAATCAATACTAAGCAAATGGCCCCATCGGTTCCGCCATCAGCAAAAGTGCGGAATCAGCCCGCTTTGTGCTTTTCCTGTCGGACCATGACAATGTCAGTCCTATCATGGTGTCCGTGTCTATAAAACTTATACACTGTCAGATGGATATCTGGATGCTGTGTTATGTCAGATGCGAGTGGACGACATCATTTAAATCTGTCAGCTTTCCATGCAGTAAGCCAGTTACTGTCGGAGAATGGATCTGGCCTGGTGTATCGAACCAGTCCAGGACATCAGATAGTGGTCGCGGCTTTATAAACCACTCTATGCGACATTATCAGAAGGCCGCGGTTCTTGGCTCTTTGTTGTTTTACGCGGCACTAAGAGGACAGAGCAGAGCGTGAGGATGGAAACATGGCCATTATTCCTTCGGTACATCACGAAAAAGACAAACGGAGACAGCAGAGCAAATGTACAAGAGCGGAGCATCCGTCTCCAAAATGGCACCTTTTCCAACATTATACATTGCGTCAACATGCGAAGTTGGTAATGTCATTAGGGGGTATATGCGTCAAATGCAGGCAAAACATGCAATCTAGCCGACGAAGGAGAGCAACGCCATAGGAATAACAAAAAAAAAAAAAAAAAAAAAACGTAGGTGCACGAGGAAACCAATCGTGAAATACGTGACGCATGAATCCGAGTTTACATGAGGACGCAATCGCCCTCGTTCTGTTGCCGATTGACAGCGGAGCGAGAGAGACGGGTCTTTTGCATGCGAGCCCCGCCTTTCTTGATTTCCTCGAGACGTTCCCGAGCCTTGGGAAAACCTTGAGCTGGTGGGTTGAAGCAAACACATTAGCTTGAGACACGGAGACCGCAGACAGAAGACGGGAAGGAACTTACCAGCTGCTCGCCAATACCATCTTTTGGCATCATCCAGATTGGCTGCGACTCCAATGCCAACTTCAGTGAAATAACCCATCGCATATTCTGCCTTCGCAAGACCCGCGGTGGCTGCCTTGCGCGCCCAAAGGTAGGCCTCAGTGTCGCTTTGCTGAAGTATGCCTTCAGAACCCGTCAGATACCACCCGCTCAGGGCCAGCTCACTCTGGTGCTCTCCTTGTGCTGCAGCGTGCGTGTACCAGAAGATACTCTGTCGAGGATCCACCGGACAACCCATCAAGCCGTATTCATAGGCAGCACCAAGTCGGAATTGGGAGAACTTGTAACCCAGCTCTGCAGCCTGATGGAACAGTTGAGAGGCATACGCTTCGTCACGAATGACGACGTCATTGTCAGTGGCGTTTGCGTACATGAGCGCAAGCTCATGGAGAGCGTGTGGGTTTTCTGGGTCAGCACGCTCGGCCGCCCGTTTGAGCCATGAAACACCCTCACGAGGATTTCTGGCTTGGCCTAGGAGGCCCTTAACGAGAATCATTCCCATCTTGTACATAGCAGGAGTATCTCCCAAGGTAGCAGCGCGTTTGTACCATTGCACTGCCTTGAACGGATCTCGCTTCGTTCCACCGCCTTCTTCTTGGCCAATCTCGCAGCACACGGCAACCCGATAAGCGGATTGAGCGTGCCCTTGCTTCGCTGCGGAATGGTATAGGTTGAAAGCTTCCTTCGGGTCTACCAACAGGCCCAATAAACCCTGGCCGTAACAATCCGCAAGGTAGAACTGAGCATCTGCATAACCACTGGATACCAACTTTTTGACGATCTTGTGCGCATCCATGATGTATTTTTCTCTAGCCCTAGCTTTGGTTTTCGGATCCATCCTGCTATTTTCGACAAGGACCGTCGAGGCCTCAACCAGTTTCTGTGCCAGTAGAAGTTGAGTCTTCTGGTCGGCCGCTCCGCCCCGTACCACTTGCTGCAAGCGCTCAAGCTCTTCGTGAGTGACAGGCGCAGGCGCGGAGTCTTCCGGCTGAGCGATAGGCTGGGTCTGCGGGACGGTGGAGGTTGGAGATCTCGGAGTGTTACTATTGTCGTACTGCCGCACTGGAGGCGGCTTGCTGCCCTGGTCATGACCTAGACGGAAAGGCGCAGGATGATGAGGCAGGGCGTCCGGATTTTGTTGCGAATCGAATTCAGTCGTCTCATTGACCATCTGTGGTTGCTCGTTCGCAAATCCAGGCTGATTCACCCTGTACGGTCGAGGAGGTCCATTTCCATAGGCTGGAACAGCAGGCCCTCGACTTCCCTGTCGTTGCATATATTGATTATTCATCGGGTCCTCGTAAGAATCCGGCTGCCCATTGTAGCCCTGGTCCATACTGCCCTGAGTTCGGACAGGGGACGCTGATGGTGGGTTACCGGGTAGGTCGAATTGGAACCCTGCACTATCAAACCGGTTCGGTGTACTGACCCCAGCAATATTGTGTTGCGACTGAGGGTACTGATTGGCACTACCGGAATGCGGGTTGAACGCTGCATACTGGCCTTGGGATGAAGCGGCAGGGTCAGCAGGTGCTCTCGCTTTCGGCTTCGGCTGTTCTAGCCCCGGCAGACTCTCATCGATGACCTTGCCACCGTCAGGGATGGCATCAAAGTTAGGCATGTCGGACTCGTCGGCATGAGCTGTTCTGTAATAGCTCAGCAGTTCATCGGTATCACTGTAATCATTCGATGAGGTAGGGTCCTGATAGGTGGGCTGCCCAGGATATGTGGGTTGGGCAGCAGAGGACGTGGGCGATGCCGAATGCACAGGCATCGTAGCACTTCTGTTAATGTAAGGCATCGGTGGCGGCTCGCCGGCGGAAGTGTAGGAGCGCTCATAGGCATCCGAAGGTCGCCGCCCGGAGCGTCCTGCACTGGCCGACCTCATAGGACCAGGATAGACTCCCCTCCCTCGACCAGGCGATGTAGAACCGGATTGCCGAGGGATATCACGTCTTCCGTGCGATGTTTGCGGGCGATCGGGGGGATTCCCAGGTGGCACCTGGCCATTGAGCTTCATTGCCGCCATACCGTTCTCAATACCTCTAGTGCCGGCGGCGCCGCGCGCCTCTTGCGCTGGAAACGTGGGAAACGGGTTATCCCATGCCATTCTGTCCTGTTCCGGTGCGGGCGGACGTCCAGCTAGGCCTTTCGATCAACACTTGCTCAGGGAAGTTGGTTGTGCATGTATCGCTTTCACTTACACGGTCTCGTCCGGTCCTGCCTTGGAGGTGGCCTCCTGTCTCCGTAGCCGCGACGACTGTCGGGGCCGGGTGGTGGTCGTCCATTATAGCCATAGCTTCGATCATGGGGCTGCTCTGCAGGAGGACCATAACCCCCACGAGGGGGTCGCGGAGGGCCTCGCGGGGCCCCCTGAGATCTCGGAACAGCTCGATCGTCAGGGTAACCGTACCCGGCGTTGTCATAACCTCGGTCGCCACGAGACCCATAGTTGTAGTCGCTGTATCCAAGGTCATAAGACCCATCTTGCATCTGACTTGGCGGCAGGGGGCCTCGTGGTGTAGGACGAGGGCCGTAGTTTCTGACCGGAGGAGGCCTCTGCGATTGAGGTGGGGGGTATGCCATGCTCGGTAACAGCTCTTATCAGTTAAGGGATGGTCGGTAGTCGTCGCGAATTAGTGGGTCGGCGCCAGCCTTGATGTTGTCTTGTTCTCCAGGAAGTAAACGACGGCAGATTCACGGTGACCCCACAATAATGCTTTCTGGTGAAGGCTTTATACCGTCCATAAAACCCGTCAGTCCAGCGCAAACAAAGAGCCAAACGGAGATTAAGAGGAGGGGTGTGGTCCAGACCTGAGAATGATCGAAAGCGGCCTTGAACGGCGGGAAGAAAGATGCGGAGATACCAAGCGACAAGCACACAAGGTTTCAGCAAGGGGGGATGAAAGGAATGTAATCCACCCGATCATGCGAGTAGTGGAGGGTGCGCAAATCCTGCATTAGGAAAAGATACATTATTGTCAGCGGATAGACACTTTTTGGCGATCTGTCGCAACAGGACTACTACCGAGATCCTGAGTCGCGATCGGACTGACGATGCGAGGACTGACCGGTCGACTATCCACGCGCAGCAATGCTGTTTCTCCGGATTGGCATGAAGGAAAATCAAAGTCCAATTGAATCGTAGACGAAAACGAGTGTCCAAAAGTGAAAACCACCACCTTCTGTGACAAGAGCGTGTGACCAAGGACAAACACCCTCGGTTTTCAGAAAATGACAAGAGGGAGGGGAGCAATTTATTTTGACAATCGATGCTCACTAGTTCGCAGTGGTGGAGTTCGGAGCAATTAAGGATGAAAAGCTAATGAATAATAATGATTAGGCAGAAGGTGCGCACTTAAAAGCAGATACTCGGTCTTGGATCTCTTTAATTCATCACATAATCTGATATTAAACCATGAACAGAGAATCCAAGGAACCATTGTTCTACCTAAGAGCTAGGTAATAAAAATCTACCAGTAGCTTCTGCGACAGGAGTGGGCTATCCAGTATTATTATTGTAAGTAGACCCAGCTCGCCAGGCTCCCTTCAAAAAAGTAACTGCAGAGTATATGCAAGATTTGATTAAGGAGAACCCTTGGATTACTTCCTAAACACTTTGGCTGCACTTGCATGGCATATCGAAATGCATACGGGAGAGATACACCCCAGTGCATACCTATCCTTAGAGTCATTAGTCTTTCGTCGGCTGTATTAAACTGTGTGTGAAACATGATGACACTTCTAATCCATCCTTATCCCTTGACCCACTTGCTTTATTCTACTTTCTGTGGACCAAAGGCCACCTTTTGATTCCCGTGGACTACTCGAATCTAACAGGTATGGACAATATTTAGTTTCCAACTTAGTATCCTCTCATTGCCAGGGTCAAAATCCATATCTACTGCCAATACTCCGTACATGTGACGGTGTTGTCATAGGATGAAGGTCGAAGACTGGTGAGACAAGTCTCATGTACACCATACGATGACAATGATGAAATATCGAATATCACTGGTAGTTGGTCATCCTCGTGTTGATCTTCAGGGGTTGATTCCTGAGATGTCCCGGTGCATCAGGCAAGATACCTCTGCGCAGGACATTATGAGATCGTGCCTAATGATTGTAACAATATCGAGATCTGCTTATTGATACTTCCCTTGCATAGTCTAGAGTACTGTAATTTAGCAGAAGTGATCACCTGCACCAATGCAAAGGGATTTCCGTAACAGGTTCAAACGTGATCATTTGAAGCTGATTCGCAAATGATTATGGAGCATGAGGATGGTTTAAGTGTTCTTGTTGCATTACTGGTAATATTAGGTAACTAATGCTGGATGAATACTCTGAATGTAAGAGTGGAAAGCGTGTACCCACCACGGAGTATCTACACCCTACCCTAGTCCATACAGTTCAACACTGTTAGTTGCTAGCGAATCGGCGGTGCGGGAGGTGTGGACTGCGGAGAAAGGGATTCAAAATTTGAACACCTTGCCTTGGAAGAGGAAAACGAATACGACCAGTGATGATTCGGAGAGTGACCATCAGCTGCGCCACATGTATTCAGCAAACACAGCCTCAGCAGCTAAGCCACAGATTGGTCGTGATCGCCCGATAATGTTCCCACCTGCACCGAGCTACTGATGCTATCCGATAGAAGCGAGGTCATAACCACTGCACACATCGCTCCCGTCTAAGCCAGCTGCAAACGCTCGAAGTGGGCTCCGTCATATCCGAGAGGGTCGCGGAAATACTGTTGACCAAAGCACCTCTCTCGACATCGGCGTCTTTCGTCCCGACCTGCCTTTTTCGCGTGCATTCATATTCCTAACAGAGTGTCGTCATAGCCGTTGCTGAAAATAGCCCACTATGTCTCGGGCGGGGACTTGGTTAAAGATGCTGGTGGCGTAAGGACTCTCTTTCACGATGGTTAGGAGGTTTCTCATTATGCGCGTCTGACAATTGTGTCTCTTTCTGTCGACAGTGGAACCGTGATCTGCGTCGGCGGCCCAGCATTCGTCCAATCCATCCGACCTACCGACGAGGAATTATTCAAGCGATACAACCCCGATCTTCAGAAGCGGAGCTTGGAGGAAGGCGATCGCCGCGCTCGAGAGTTTGATGAATACGTTACACGGTTGAAGCAATGGTCCAAGTCGGATAAGTCGAGTGCGTCCTTAACCACACCGGTTGGCATCTAGGAAGTCATTGCCTAATATTTCTGCATTCTAGTTTGGTTCGCTGCACAGGAACAGCAAGAACAGAAGCGCGCAGAGCTCGAGAGTCAACGGAGTCAGACGAAGGAGGAAGCCAGGTCACAACGCGAAGAGATGCGGAAGGAGTTGCTGGGGGAGAAATGAGCTGTCAAATGTGACGCGCTTGCATTGAAATCAGATTGCCATGAACGGCCTTTGGAGTAAGATCTGCTTAGCAGAGCATTGCCCCTATTGTTTTCACTTTGCTTGTATTTATATGCATAACTGATGTCCCTGGTGCTAGCAAAAGCTTATGTATATTATGATGTGAACATTTTCAAGAGCCATCCGGCTAGATTGGCACCAGTCCTTTCTTTCTGCATCACAAGAACATACATTGCGCGCCTTGGAGGTTCGAGCGATTGTTGGAGACGCAATTTGATTTAGCCGTATGATCACAATGACATACCGTCGGTACCGAACCAACGTAAACATGAATATCCAGCGTGACAGGTAGGCCATGAACGATCTCCGGTCTACGTTGCATTTCCCGGCTGTTTGGCATGCGACTTCGCTCATGATATCGCCGACGGGAAGAATACGTCAACGCCTTTGATTATGCCCTCCAATCGAGCTTTCCACATACTAACGATTGAACTGTACCATTGCAAGTTAGCGATGAGAGTACCACTGCGTGATTGAGCTTGGGCGTATCCGATTCAGCGGGTATGACGGCAGACTGAAAGTACTTCGGGCAATCGCCACTGAAGTATGCAGGGAAAAGATCGATAACCGTCTAGTGATAACTGAGTATTCAAGTAGCTCCTGTAGCCGAGGAGGTAGCGAACAACGTAGGCGACCCCAGAATCTGACGTACGGAGTACACCTCAATCCGTCCATTATGATAATGGTGGTAAATCAGAGTCCCAATTATCAGTCGAGATCCTTCAAGCGTCTTTTGCGAGTGACTGTTTTCTGAATTGGAATCGCTGCAGAAAGTCAGCAGTGGATGAGTGCTGTTTTTGTTCCCCTTGATACCGGATCCAGCGGACAACACTGTTCATGGACTCTGAGTGATGGCACTGGCCATTTCTTATCATGATGATGATTTCACACGGAAGATTTTTTTTGGTACTATGTATACACAGGACCAAGTAATGACACGGAGAGATGATACTTTGTGCATGCAGAGCAATATGTCTTGGCGATTCGCGGACATGTGGGCTGTCTCCTTGACTCCGGCTCCGCCGCTGCAGCTTCGAGGAATCGACACTGAACATACTCTCGAGATGAGATGGAAGGAAGGAGCCTGGTTAATTTTGAACTGATCATGTCTGATGTGAGTGCATTGAAAATCCTAGGAAATCATTTCTCAGCCCGAGACCAGACGAACTTAGTTCTTGGCTGTGGCGTGTTGTCAAAAAAAGACGTCTGCTCAGTTGTAATGTTGCACAGCCTCTTGCTGATATCGTGGAGGTACTCCGTGCTCTGTACTCCATAGCCTATTATGATATCTAAAGGCACGTGTATGCAGAGTTCAACATTATCCTCTTGATGGGCCTCTTCATTTCAACCAAGTGACGATGTTACGAGCTAGAAAAGTGCCAGAGAACTTGCAGTACTTATGCTATCTGTAGTCATCATACTACTTTTCAGCAGCATCAACTGCATCAACTTGTTCTTGCACTGTTGTATGAAGTTCTCTTCCCTTCTTTGTAGGTTCCATGATAAAAATAGCTGCCTAAGAGTGTCTGGCAACGATGAGTGGCTCGCATGTCACGTGCCAGGTCCGATCAAATTAGACCCGATTCCAATCTCCAGAAGGCGAGCGGCGATTTATCACACCCTGTCAGCTTCACTCCGCCATCGCTCTGACTATTTATCTCTCACTACGCTACAAGGCCCTCCTGCGCACTATCATTTATCACGTTCGCCTCTAGTTTTACCGTGATTTCGGTCCTACGACATTTACGACATCTCATCTGCGAATAGAAGGCTCCAAAACAGGTCTTCGCAAGCTTCCAAGCAGAGTCGGTGATCCACCAGCTCTTACCACTCGAACTCAGGATATAACGAATTTCATCCTCGAAAGTCATCATGTCTGAGCAGCCTTACGATCCTTATATCCCTTCTGGCTCTAACGGGCCCTCCGCCAGCGGCGGCAACGCAGCGCAGAATGGCGATCCTCGGACAAGGGAAATCGACAGAGTAAGTGAATTGACTTGTCTCCCAGCATTGAAAGAATAGCCTCTACGGCCCGGGTTTGCAATTATTGAGGCTATATGGCAAGTTCCAAAGCTTGTCATGTCGCACGAGCGCTATCCTTTTTTGGCGGTCGAGGCTTTAGGTTCTTCAATGCCTATTCTGAACTATTTGGCTGACTCTTTCCCCCTTACCCAATAGAAAATCCAAGAGACCGTCGATACGATGCGCTCAAATATTTTCAAGGTATCGGAGCGTGGCGAACGCCTGGACTCTTTGCAGGACAAGACAGACAACCTGGCCGTATCTGCCCAGGGCTTCCGTCGTGGCGCTAACCGCGTGAGGAAGCAAATGTGGTGGAAGGACATGAAGATGCGCGTGTGCCTGGTCATCTGCGTTATCTGCTTACTCATTGTCATCATTGTTCCTGCCGGTATGTCTTCTGCTCCGCTCACTCTCCGCACACTCAGGGCGACCGAATGCGCTGGCTAACTTTTGGATTCTAGTTGTCACGACCACCAGACATTAAGTTACGAATGCAGCGAAAGTCATGTCTGATTTTGGGAATGGATGTTATTTTCCAGCAGGTCTATTTGCGTTGAGGTTGTGTAGTTTCGTTTTCAGCCACTAATACCTTTCTGCTTCTTTTCTGGGCATCAACAACTTCTGTGCTTATGAATCAAGCTTCGTGTCTCGGTAAGCCTCTGGCGAGATACTCGTCTGATGCACGGATGGGCTATACTATATGATCCGTCGCTGGTGAAGATGTAAATGATACTCCGAGCTCCGGCACTTCCCCGTGTTTCAATACGTTATTGCCTTTTGATTTTTGTGTCGACTTTGTCCGCCATCACTTATAATGAAATGAGTCCGTATATGGCAATTCTGATGATACTGCTATCTCTGCTCTCAATTATAAGGTATGGTGACTTGACGAGTGAGAACGTGCCTAAGAAGATATAGCTATCTCCACCATCAAGTATCTAGCCACAAGTACAGAACGCAATGTAAGGCCTTAGATCTCCATCCTCCAGGTACGAGAGGTGGAGCTTCTTATATGGAGTACGCTAGCCAGGCTAGCCAGGCTAGCCTATGAAGGGGTCAGGAGGAACCACCAAAAGATCAGATAACGAAGGCGCAGAAAAGGCACGAGTTCGAATATCCGCTGTTCGTAACTTTCTGCAAAGTGCTGGCTCTGATTGAAGGCCCAGAAGGTTGGCTACGTTCAGTCAGCCCTCCAGCGCAGAATATTATGCCAAAATGGATAGGAAGAAATTTACTACTAGTGGGTTAATTTGATAATCAGATGAGTGATTATTGCTGCATGGCGGCCCGTACTATGAATGGCTAGGATTTCTCGAAATGATCAATCATAGCAGCCAATTCCGCGTATACTGGGACTATTACAAAGTTAGGAAAAGAAACGGAGATCATATCGCGCGACCAAGATTGTTCCTTCCCACAGGCCCATAGTCTGATAGAGAGGTACCTTAGTTTGACTACCTATTGAGTCACGATAGCCGGCTCCGATGGTCGCAGCCAAGCTCGGGCTCACATTGGTCGGACAGGCTTTATGACTCTCTGATGTCTCTCCAGTCTTCTTCGCCCTCCTTCTCCTCCTTACTATTTCTAGGATTCTTTTTCAAGATTCTAGTGGTGCTAAACACCTCATATTAGGTGTTGAGTCATTTTCCCCCCTCGCGACTCTGGGTTCTCTAAAAAAGCAGGCGAGAAAAACCGCGCAGGGTAGCGGCTGTGAGTACCACCCGCCTTAATTATTGGAAAAAACCCACTCCGACGTGCGGCCGATTTCCTGGGCGTCTTTGGAGATCAAACTCTTTGGAGTGTGGTAAAATCCATTGCGCACCCACGCAAACCCTTCTGTAGACCTCTGACTTGGTTCTACTTTTCTTCTTTGCTATCTCTTACTCACACTGAGTTGCATCTAGACATTGTGTTCATTCCAAGACGATTGAAAGCTGCCGCATGCTGGTTGACAGGATGTTCTCCCTTCGCACTGCTGTGCGGAGAGCTTCCACCAGCAAGCCCGTCCGCGCTCTCTCCGCACCGCACGCCGTTTCCTCTGCGAGACTCTGCTCTCCTCGTCATGCTCTGAAAGCTTCCGCTGTCCCGTTGCTGCAGAGCCGCCCCTATTCCCGTGCCGCAGATTCTCACCTCTCGTCAACTCGGTCTACCGTTGTCCAGCTGCTGAGCAACATTGGTTCGAAGCGTGAGGTGCAGCAGTATCTCTCTCATTTCACATCGGTCTCCTCTCAACAATTCGCCGTGATCAAGGTTGGCGGTGCTATCATTACCGAACACCTTCAGACCCTATCCTCGGCTCTTGCCTTCCTCAACCACGTCGGTCTCTACCCCATTGTCGTCCATGGAGCCGGACCTCAGCTCAATCGCATGCTGGAGGCTGCTGGCGTGGAGCCACAATTTGAAGATGGTATCAGAGTGACGGATGGCAAGACTTTGGCCCTTGCCAGGAAGCTGTTTTTGGAGGAGAATCTGAAGCTGATCGAGGAGCTGGAACGTATGGGTGTGAGGGCCCGTCCAATCAACGCAGGCGTGTTTTACGCCGACTACCTCGACAAGGAGAAGTACAACCTAGTTGGTAAGATCAACGGTGTCAACAAGAAGCCTATCGAATCTGCCATCGAAGCTGGCTGTCTGCCCATCCTGACCTCTATGGCGGAAACCCCTGACGGCCAGGTTTTGAACGTGAACGCGGACGTCGCTGCCGGTGAGTTGGCCCGCGCCGTGCAGCCACTCAAGATCGTCTACCTTGCTGAGAAAGGCGGATTGTTCAACGGTGACACTGGTGAGAAGATCTCTGTGATCAATCTCGATGAAGAGTACGACCACTTGATGACGCAATGGTGGGTGCGCCACGGCACTCGCTTGAAGATCAAGGAGATGAAGGACCTGCTCAACGACCTTCCCCGTACCTCGAGCGTTGCCATCATCCACCCCGCTGATCTCCAGAAGGAACTGTTCACCGACTCTGGAGCTGGAACTTTGATCCGCCGGGGTAACAAGGTGCACACAAAGACTTCTCTTTCCGAGTTCGAGGATTTGGAGAAGGTGAAGGATGTGCTTGTCCGCGACCGCGAGGGCCTTGATGCGAGGGCTACTGTCGACCGCTACGTCGAAGGCTTGAAGGAGCGTGACTTCAAGGTTTACTATGATGAGCCTATGGAAGCTCTTGCTGTCGTCTTGCCCCCAAGCAAAGATAACTCTTCTTCCTTCCCCCACCTGGCTACGTTCACGATCACCAAGTCCGGATGGTTGTCCAACGTTGCCGACAACGTCTTCGCCGCTATCAAGAAGGACTTCCCTCAGTTGGTCTGGACAGTCAAGGAGAACGACGAGAACCTTACATGGTTCTTTGACAAGGCTGATGGTAGTCTGAGCCGCGACGGTGAGGTTCTCTTCTGGTATGGCATCGAGAACGGCGAAGAGGTCAAGCAACTGGTGCAGGAATTCAACCAGCATGGCCGTCAGATGTTTGGTGACATCAACCTCGAGGCCAGACTCCAGCGCGCTGCTCAGGCGGCCACTAACATTGGCAAGGGCTTCGGTGCCAGCGGTGCCTCTGTTGAGCAGAAGCGCGCATTCTCCTCCACCGCTAATGCTTTGCGGGCCGCTCGCTTCGGACGTCCCGCTGTCCCTCCCAGCGCTGTGAGATCATACTCGACCACGAATCCCAACCCTCCTCTGGGAGAGAAGAACATGTCCAACAACCGGCCCTCCAAGGTTGCTCTCATTGGAGCCCGTGGCTACACTGGCCAAGCCCTGATCAACCTGATCAATGCTCACCCCTATATGGATCTCCGCCATGTTTCTTCTCGCGAGCTGGCTGGCAAGAAGTTGCAGGGTTATGACAAGCGTGAGATCATTTACGAGAATCTGAGCCCCGAAGACGTGAAGCGCATGTCTGCGAATGGTGATGTGGACTGCTGGGTCATGGCTCTACCTAACGGTGTCTGCAAGCCGTTCGTGGATGCTGTCAACCAGGGCTCTGAGACGGGTAACGTCATTGTCGACCTGAGCGCCGATTACCGCTTCGACGACAAGTGGACTTACGGTCTTCCTGAGCTGGTCAACCGTGGTAAGATCGCTCAGGCCACTCGTATCTCCAACCCCGGTTGCTATGCTACTGCTGCCCAAATCGGCATTGCACCTCTCGTTCCCTACCTCGGTGGACAGCCCACCGTCTTTGGTGTCTCCGGATACTCGGGCGCTGGCACCAAGCCTAGCCCCAAGAACGATGTGCAGAACCTCACGAACAACATCATTCCTTACAGCTTGACTGACCACATCCATGAGAGAGAGATCAGCACACAACTCGGAACTAGCATTGCCTTTATCCCCCACGTTGCTGTCTGGTTCCAAGGCATTCACGTATGTACTCCGCTAATATTCATCTATTGGCCGTTCTTCTATAAGCTTGTTTCAGGCACTAACCTTGCTCGTAAAGCACACCATCAGCATTCCTCTCAACCAGGAGATGACTTCTCGCGACATCCGCAACATCTACCAGGAGCGTTACGCCGGTGAAAAGCTTGTGAAGATCATTGGTGAGGCGCCTCTTGTCAAGAACATTGCTGGCCGTCATGGTATCGAGGTCGGAGGATTTGCTGTTCACTCCAGCGGCAAGCGTGTCGTTGTTTGTGCTACGATCGACAACCTTCTGAAGGGTGCGGCCACTCAGTGCCTTCGTAAGTACTCCCGTCCAGTGCTGTTTTGAAAGGACAGATTACTCATACACCTGTTACAGAGAACATGAACCTCGCTCTCGGCTATGGCGAGTACGAGGGCATTCCTCTCGAGTAGAACTTTCTGTGAATGATAGATATCGGTTATATATGTATGGTATAGTTCGGGGGAGGTATGTRATGTATATCAAACATGGGTGTGTTTGATAATATAAGGAGATCTCATTTGGCGTCGAATTTTTACATTGGGTTTCCTCCTGGTCATCTTTCCTTTCGCATGTCTCATACCCGCATGCATCTCTGTCGGAGCTATGGTTCGAGAGTTCCGTAAAGACCCCTACATCTCACGCCGTTTTACATAGTCAACCTATTCTTTCTCCCGTTCCCCTAAACTTCCGGGGTTCCGTCTGATAGACTTCCGGTTCTTCGCCTATATTTTCTCATACTGCCGTTATCGTTTCTGTCTAAAATTCACGGGAAAAAGGGTGTATTCTGTCTGGCGATGCATTGATGCTGACGGGCTCAAGATGTGATATCGGGCATTCATAACTTAGCGACTTTCTTCGTGAGCCCTCATCCATCTGCGCGTCTTTGGATTTCACGGTTGGGCAGAGCCCTCCGGTCTGGAAGTCCTGGGCCATGGAAGATTGGTTGCTGGTGTAGACTTACAGTTAGAAAGCAGAGGTAGACAATGGAAGAGTCGATTCGACCAAGTCCGAAAATCAATAACTGGTGGTTCAGCTTTCAGCAGAGTAGGGGCGTCCACGCGAAGTGAGCTTAGTTCCGGACTTGCAGGGGACTCTGGCATTAGGTGCTGAAGCACTCACTTCTACTCTCTTCTTGATCCTCGAGCGAAGAACTTTCCGTCCAGACCCTCCAGCACCTGTCTCGTATCCCTCCATCGCCTCGCATCATTCATAATCGTGCCAACAGTCATCTTCTTTCGCAGGGCATGAGCTTCATTCGAGCTTGATTGATAGGTACACTTTGAGGAAGCAAACCCCCAGCTGCTCTGCAGATGTGATAGTAAGCCTCCGGAGTTCTACAACGCTTCTCGTCCAATATCCTAGAACGTACCTGTGACTGCATTGGGCTAGAAAGCTGACAATCTCAGAGGCCTACGATCTAGGGTATTATTTTGAATCATCATTGCAATATAGAATCTATCCCAGAAACCCTCATACACTAACAGACACGCTCAACGCGCAAAGGCCCAGCTCGCGTCACGACAAGAGTGGTCCAGCTTAACCATATCTAGAAAGACAAGGCCACGAAGGATCATCATGTTCTACAGTCATGAAAGTAAGTACTGTCTTTCTGTAGACTCATTTCTAGAGGCTCTGTGTACTCTCCGGTTCCTTTTTCAGCATTTCACACCGCTGACTCTTGCATTTACTGTAGTACTTACATCACCCGAGCACGGGGTTGCTACGATATGGTATGAATACTTTTCCAACTTAGTACCTGTGTACCAGCTGACATGTTCTTCTCGCAGGCTGGTTGCAACGCTAGGTTCGAGATCCATCACAAGAAGATTGAACAAGAAGGCAATACTGGACGTGGATGTTCCGAAAGCTTGCGAGGTCATCATGGATCCTGCAGCACCTATGGCGTTAAGACTCCAGGGGAACCTACTGTGAGAGCTCCATCATCTGGATAAAACCAGGAGATGGAATTATTGACAGCATACGCAGATACGGAGTCGCCAGAGTCTACAATCAACAATGTCGCTATACACTCACAGATGTGCAGGCAATGCATGACAGATTGAGATCAATGTTGGGAGCTATTCCCGGCACAGCCTTGGATCCGACGGCTGGCAAAGCTAGGTTCGTGGTTTTTCTACTTCTCGACTCGTTATATCGTTGAATTCTCTCAGTCTTGAAAGCATACTAATGCAATGCTTTTCTCAGGCCTGATCAGCTCATCTTGCCGTATGACACGTCGTTCCTTCCTGAGAACAACCTACCAGGGTTGGGTTTGGATTTTTTAGGGTTGAATCCGTCGAAGAATGATAGAGCAAGCCAGCAATCCAGCTTCCTATTACCAATGACTCCTGACCTAAGTCTGACCGCTGCCTCGCGTAACTCCAGTCTGCAGCTTGACTTTGCGTCGCAAGATCTAATCCTGGGGGATATACATGGGTTCGGTTCTGAGAGCGAAATGACGAATTCCATTCAAAGGACCGTTCAACTTGGGCGGATTGCAGCGTCGGCTCTCAATGATGAAGAGGGCATTCTTCTGCAGCCTGACTTCGACTTTGATGAAGACGGAAATCTCATTGAGCTTGGGGGGCTAAACGCTGCTGCTGAGGTTGAAAAGCGCAGCTCTGGCTGGCTTGACGCTGAGGCACCGGTCACTGGTGAGATGAAACAAGGTGAATTGAATGACATCTCCTGGGACTATCAGGTACGTTGTGAACAGTACGGGTTGTTGTTCTTACTGACAATATCTCCCCAGCCAATGCTAGCCGACGAGGGCATGCAAGCCATTACCGAACACGGACAGCCTACCCTTGTTTTCAACGGAGATACATCTATGCCTCAAGCTCCTGAAGTACAACACTCGGAAGAGGTAGAGAATGTATCAGAGACTCGGGAGGCAACAATGCGTCCGAATCGAAGAATCCCGAAAGCCGTTGCAACAGATACTCAAACCGCCCTGCGAAACACTGAACTAGCTCAATACAACAATGAATACGTGCGAAACATGGCTGCTGCTCTAAAGCAGAAGCTGAAGAATAGAGTGCCTACCCAGGCTAAGAAGAATGCAGAGTTCTGGATCTTCGGTCAGGGAATTGGCTCAGTCGGCGTTGGGTTGGGAACTTCTCATGTCCAGCATCCTCTGCACTTCTTCTCCGGCGAGACTTTGTACGCATCACTGACAAACGTCGAAAGATCAAAGAAACGCAAAGGCTCTCCTTCGACAACTGAAGACAGTGATGCTGATTCCGAGAGTCGACGTGTTCGACGCAGGGATGAGTCCGAGGAACAACTCGGCCGAGGTGGACTTCTTCAAGACGATAACAACTTACATGATGTTCGTGGGCTAAACTTTTTTTGCACTGTTTGATTTTTGTCTTATGAGGCATGCAATTACTGACAGTCATCTAGGATATAGAGATTGGCCGTCATGCCTCATCAGTCCTTCGAGACGACTCGTCCCAAATGCCCTGGAATATCACAACGTCCGTCCGAAGCTCCCGGCTTGGGCTGTCTGCCACAAGCATCTTCCGTGGATTTGGCAGCATTAGTGACTTTTCTGCTCGGGGCATTCGCGATTCTGCAGCTTCCGTGCCTCCACCTGCAGCACCAGGCAGAGCTCGAAGTCGCCTAACAAGTGCAAGTCCCCTGGCTGGACGCGGCTTTCAGTACGATTTGGAGGGCCTTGCGATCCCAGGAACCCAAGAAGATGATGTGGATTTCCTCGAAGACATTGACCTAGCTGGCTACCTTCAGAGCGAGCTTGACGTTGGAACCAACGCTGAACCCAAGGATGAGACTGATAGGAAGCGAGCAGCCTTCCGTCACCAGCTGTTGAAATCTAGTATGGACCAGGAGAGCCTGAACTTTCTCGAGTTCCTCAACCTGCAACTCGAGGAGCCCGCTCGAGATTCTGCAGAGCAGGGTACTGTTCATGAGACTGATGCTGGCTTCCTTCGTCTTGATGCCTCTGATGGTAAAGGAGTAGCATTTTCGTTGCTCCTGCCTCCTGAAACTACCTCTCGTACAGTCGCCACGCATGGCCTGATGCACATACTTACCCTGGCAACGAAGGGCTTTCTTTCAGTTCATCAGGAGCCGTACGAGGATGAGAGTACCGAGGAGTACGGCGTTCGCTACAAATTCGGAGAGATATACTTGCGCTTCTCCGAGATGTAGGCATTCCTACGATGGATATCGATCGCAACGCAACGTGTAAGAGTGACATTCAAAATCTTCTCATATTTCATTTTTCAATCTTCGGCTAATAATACGGCTCATATTCAATTATCTGCGATGCAATGACTCTTTCTATTTGCTTCACATTTCTCGTGGAAATGCATTTTTTTTAACTTCTCTGCTTACTATTAATGTGTCCTTTCTCTTTCTTCCTGCTTATTTTTCGTTTTCTCATTTGTCCCTAAAGTCACCATACAATGCTACCAAGATTCTTGTATCTATTGAAATATCTCTTCGAAAAGCATATTTTCGCTTGAACACAGTCACAGCTTTTTCTGAAGTCTGATTCCAAATTATTTGTTAACTTGGATATAGTAGTAAAGCCGGCAGTGTAAGCATTTGGGATATCAAAATGATCCGTGCACGCGACTGCTCTATATTGATCGCTGGTTGATGCAACTAAGTCGCTGGACATTATTAACACAATCACCTGGCGTTAATTAATCTTGTTCATGCTGAAAGGTGGTGCGTGGAGTACACTTCCATTAAGGTAAAACTCGATCAATACTAGCATCTAGATAGGATCTAGGTTCGGGTTTCCTGACGCACTTACTGGCCGGCTGGCCTAATGGTAAGGCGTTGCTCTCCTAAAGCAAAGATTGCAGGTTCGATCCCTGCGTCGGTCGAAGTTTGCCTTTTTTTTGGCGCCCTTCCCTTTGTCCCCAAGATATCCCTCAAATTCATCATCTGATTACTTAAGACCAATCTTGTCGATTCTGTCCGAATTAAATCACCATATGAGTGGAAGATCCCCACGGAGTACCATCTACTACGTATCAACGTTTGGGGTATATATGGCAGAATATATTTCTTGATGAGGACCAGTACGGAGACAAATGTAAACGTGGTAGCGTCACAGGTATTTTCAAGCTGTAAAAACAACTGGCATGTTTCAAGCCTGCATACCAACGACGTATTGGATGTGTTCAGTAATGGCAAATACAGCATCAACAGAGCGCCAGGACGCGCATCAGTCCTTCGCTCAATCCTCGTGCATTTAATATTCACTGAAGAGCTTTTTGACTTGAGACTCTACAAGGTGTAGCATTGTCTGTCCTCTTAATTGACGCCTCCTACTCCGAGGCAATGCGCGAGTGAGATGATGGTTGTGCCACGTTTCAGTGGAGGAATGATCGAAATATATCACTTTAAGATTCAATGTATATCAGATTTATCTACTCTCCATTGAGATGACCGCATCATTAAATAAAGTCCTGACGCACGGGGAATTTACGCAAAATATGCGTAGCAACGGTGAACGGCCATGATTATTGCATGGAAGAGATCCGCGTTACGGGTACACGAGCTTCTACACAGCTAGTCTAGTCTGCTACCTACAGTCCTGATACGCAGTATTATGGCAGTACGGAGTAAAGAGATCTATACTGGTCGGTACCTTTTGTTACTTGACTTGTCCAGAATACTACTAGAAGAGCAACATAGAATATGAAATCGTATTGATAGTCTTTTGGATCTTACATACTCCGTACACCTATCTAAATGGCCGGAGAAGCGACAGAGGAAAATAGCCTTGCTTTCCGCTACCTCAGCTCTACGGCTTGATCATTCGACCCGCGTGACAGATTTAGACTTTCAGCTCTGAAGGCTTCAAATGTGCCAGCGTCCATCAGGCAACGATACGAGCAACAGAAAGAATCGAAGAATATAGAGTATAATGAAAGCCAAGTAATATCCAGAGGAAAGTGCCAAACGAATTATTTTTTAAGGTATTGACCAGTGTAAGATGACCGACCATTGTTGAGTAATGATTTGTAAGGTAGTCATTTCTGGGCCAGTATAAAAATTACGCTTAAGGTAAGGTTCCGTCCTGACGAGCTCGCGTAAGTTAACCGCCACCGTCTTGTCTTGTCCCCGTCTCGTCTCGTCTCGTGTTCTGCCCGTCAAACCGAAACTCTTTCCTTTTCTCCCTCGCTCACCCCGAGTCTGCTCCTCCCAGCTCCCACGACTTACCTCCCCTTACCATCAGCTGAGACCCTTTTTCATCTCTGGTCATCTCTTGCTGTCTCTGTAATTCTGGGTTCATCAAGTTTTCCCCTGTCTTTCTCCTTGAACATGGGTCGTACCGTCGATCAGGAAGTTCACGCGGCGTTCGTCGAGTTCCGCGCCAAGGAAGACGATAAGGTGCGTGACTTGTATTTCCCGTAATATTTCAACCACCCGCTTCACTCTCGTCACTAACAAAACACCTTGTTTGCTTGGTTGTTCTGCAGTGTCTTTCTGTCCAGTGTATCTATTGCCAGCAAATACGCGCAAAGAATACATCGCGCCAGAAGCAACACTTGCTCGAGTGTCCCGGCCTTCGCGGTCAGAATCAAACAGCACAATCTGCGCCCAACGGCATCAGTGCTCCAAATGGATACCCTGCAACTCCTAATGCTGCAGCTGCCACGGCACCTGGTGCTGGCCCAGGGCCTGGCACAGGTGCACTTCCGACTCCCAACGGACCGATGATGACGAACGGCGTCAACCCACATGCTACCTCGATGCAGACTCCACTGCAGAACATGCAAGGACGCGCTGCATTGCCGACTCCCGGCCCTCCCACCGGACCTGCCTCTGCTACTAGTTCCCAGCAGCCGACTCGTGCTACCCCCAAGTCGAAGCCCAAGACCTCCACCTCGAATCTCCCGGCTCCTCCCCTAGACGACGTTCATGCCGCATTTGTCGAGTTTCGTGCAAAGGAGGAAGACAAGGTAAGAGAATTGACTGATCTGGTTTAAACAAAAGTCGATGGATGCTAATTGGGATAAAGTGTCTGTCCGTGCAATGCATCTACTGCCAGCAGGTTCGCGCGAAGAACACCAGCAGACAGCGCCAGCATCTCCTGGAATGCCCCACCTACCTCAGTGTCATGAAAGACTCGATCCCTGCCAATAACCTCTTGCACACATTCCCTGAAGGTGATATCGCTCGGTCTCTCCAGATCCCTGCGCCTACTTTGGAACTGGACTTCCGTATGAGCATCAAGATGAACCCGAAAGTTGCTGTCGGCCCGAGTATTTGGGGTCAGAGAGATTGGGTAACATTCATTGGTGGTCAATGGGCGGGCCGATGGGGCAAAGGCATTGTTTTGGTGAGCGCTCCTTTTTCTTTGTTGCAAAGCAGTGCTAATGCTCTTTATAGCCCGGAGGACAGGACTCGCAGATTGTGACCAAGGAATCTATTACCAACATGCGGTCGAACTATGTGCTCCAAACCGCAGATGATCCTCCAGCCTTCATCATTGTCAAGACTGAAGGATGGCTGACAGGCGCCAAAGACGTTTTGGACAAGGTCAACGACCCTAACATTGCGGACACAATCAATCCCAACACCTACAAGTATCGCGTCAATCTTTCCATGGAAACTGGAGATGAGCGTTACGCTTTCTTGAACACTCTCATGTGGATTGCCAGTGGTTGCCGCAGGGGCCATGAAGGTTAGTTGAGACATTTTTGTCATTTACGGAGTCATGCTAACGAGCCTATAGTCATCTTCGATGCATTCCGCGTCAACTAGATCCGAACCCAAGCAAATCTGTTCCGTCTGTTTATTGAGCGTAGTTTTTTTTTTTTTTTTTTTTTTTTTCTTTGGTGATGGGAAAATATTGGTCTTGTTCATCTTCTTTTCCTTTGTAATGCTATAGGCCAGTCCACTATCTCCATCCGACGTGATAATGTTTCGCCTCACCTTGATGGGTTCCTGCTGAGTTCTGTTGGCATGGGCACTGCATTGCCGCGTCTCGACCGCAGCCGACTTGATGCGCTCACTACTGTCTGGTGTGTGTTGCGTTCGCTGATTTCCTTCCACATGTACGCTAGTCTCTATTCTTTTCATCTGTCGCAGATTGCCAGACCGTTACAAGTCGATTTCATCTGTTGTGCCCTTCGCCTCTACTTTGAGCAACGAGGATTTTCTGTATCTTTAAACCTAAAATCTGGATATTCTACGATACTTTCTTTTGGAACGTAGGGAGACTTGAATTCCGGAGTCTAAACAAATCCAGAGCCCACACAATCCGAAATTCCGACTGCATACGAGGGCAAGGAACGACACCGAAATTAAGACATGAGCGTCTGTACGCATGGTTCAAAACAAATACTGTTGCTTTATGTATAAGTCACTATACGCATACATCAACGGTGCTGAACGAATGTATCTAGGTATTATCCTGTCAGTACCTTAAGGTACCCAGTAAATTACTAGGTGTTTACCTGGACGTTGGCAGGTATCATTTCTTTCCTTTACCCCAGTTCTAGACCGATGTACGGAAGTAGTACACTAATGGAAATAAATGAAACCATTTTGGTCTCCCATGTACTCGGCACCTGACCCATCAACTCCGTAACTACATAGTAAAACTAAAACATGCTAGCCCGGTTTTGGTTTTGAGCTTAAATCAGCCTTGGGGTTTGTTTCTATTTGTCAATGGGAATAGTGCCTGAGGCAGGGTTCGTTCTGTATTCGTACCTTACTTTACGATGATAGATTAAAACCAAACATTGAAAGGATTCGTGGTATCCTGTAAAATTTCGAATAATGGTAATTATCGTTGAAACTGAGGGTACTGTCTAGATGAGTCTGGTGAACAATGGGAATTTTTATACTACAGCTGTCAAGCAAGTCGCCTAGCATTGTTGGAATCCGGCCATGACGGGGTATATGTTTAGAAGCCTGTAATTTGGATCGTTAGCATTGATTGCCAGGAAAAATGAAGGGGACAGCTCACCCTTCTCGGTGTTTCCCTCCCCCATGCTCTTACTGCTGCTGCTGCCGCTCTGGATGGCGCCCAGGATGCCGTCCATGTACGGCGCACCGCTCCATTTCTGGTGGGTGAGTACCTCGACACCAAGTTCCTTCTCGCGGGATTGAATCAGTCGCACGTAAGCGAGCATTCCCTCGTCCTTGAAGGCGCGTGACAGTTCGGTCGTGATTGTGGCATTGCTGTGCAGGCCGGCAAGGGAGATGAGTTGCAGGACAAAGCTACTCCAATTATCAGTTTCTGTCTGCATTGACAACCTATGGCTTTTCAACTCACCCGTGCTTGGCAAGATCCCAGACAAAAGACTTGAGAGATGCCTCGTCAAAGCCCTGGCCCATCCAGTTGAATGACGGGCTAAGGTTGTAGACCAATTTCTTCCCGGGGTATGCGGCCCGAACATCGCTTGCTAGGTTTCCAGCCTTCTCGACATTGGGGTCGCCGGTTTCAACCCACAAGAGGTCTGCATAAGGGGCGAATTCCTTGGCTCGCTTTGTCGCTGCCGGAAAGCCGGCACGGTAGTGGTAGAATCCCTCCCTGGTCCTGGGGATGTCACAAGACCAGACAACGGGTTTCTTTGTGTAGTCGCTCGCCAGAGCTCGGCGACGCGAGATAGACAGGTCGGGATTCTCTTGGACCTTCTTCTTGTATGCACCACGGGCAGAACGGGGCGCTCCTTCGGCTTCGAGATGTGCGTCGACAGCTGGCCCATTATTAGCCTCTACTCTTGCAGAACTGAGATATTGAGAATCGATATACCTTCATCAAAAGTGACAAGCTTGTGCTTCTTCACCCACTCCAGCTCAAATGCATCGACCTCTGCAGGAGCAGCACCTTCGCGCTCCATTGCTTGTAGGGTCTCCGCCAAAGGCTCGACCTCCTCGGCAACACCGAGGATGAACTCGTGATCACGCACATCGATGGCACTGCTAATCAACTTCCCACTCTCGGAATCCGTTCGAGCAATCACCAGATTCTCGACCCCCATCATGTCCCATTGGAAACGAGCCGCGACCAGTCTGTTAATGTGTTCTCCAATAGGCACAAGGACTTTCCCTGCCAGATGACCGCACTTCTTGCCGCCATGCAGCTGATCTTCGAAATGAACAGCCGCAGCACCGTTCTCCGCGAAAAGCTTGGCCAATTTGAGGACCGCGGAAAGACCGCCATGTCTGTAGCATAGACGTTGTCAGTTCGTGGATCATCAAATGCAGCATGGAGATGAAGCGCACCCAGTATCGCCATCTGCAACGATCGGTCTCATGTAGTCGACATATGGGGTCGACTTTCGCTGTTCCGGGGTCATTTTTCGCCTGGCATCCCATTGTTTGCGATCATGCATTTGTTGCGCCTTGAACAATCTCTGTACCTGGTTGGGGACGGTATTGTACGGGTAGTCGCCAAAGTCCGGAGAAACCTCATTCGTTGTAGTCAAGAGGGAGGAGCATGCCCATCCTGAGATATACAGCACCTCCTGGTTTGGAGCTTGCTGTGTCATTTGTACGGGATCGATTGCACCCACTTTGCACGCATTAGTCTTAGACCAAGGATCTCCATAAAGGCCCTACATACTGGTATGTACCGGCTTTCCCTCTGCTGCTCTCTCATTTAGCAGATTGAAGAGCTTACGAGCCATTAGAGAACTCGGATATGTCTGCTGTAAAGTGCCACGTTTGGTGACAACGTCCGCAGCCGAGTAGGGTCTCTTGATACCCTCGAACCGCGGAGATTTCCACCAAGCCTCTACATCTTTAATCTGTCGCTCATAAAGCGCATCCTCCGCAGCCCCAGCCTTCTCAGCGGTTGACAGCAATTGAAACGAGTCTGATGGCAAAACCGTCGAAACGGGAGGCTCGACGGTCGGCAGCGGAGATGATGACATCCGCGGATGACCGCTTGTGAATGAACGCAGGGCGAGACGAGAGGGACTGCCGGCAGTCGAAGGGAGAGTGGCAAAGCGTCGAGGAATCCGACGAGGAACTGACCGAAACATCTTCACAGTCCAAATCAAATTTCCGGTATGAACATGAGGGGGAACAAGAGAAAAGAAGAAACGATGGATAGACGAAGGTGGTGTTATGGGGAAGATCCTGGGGAGCTTAAGCCTTTTGGGAGGGATTGCTGGCGTCCCCGCCATTGGGCCGATCACCCAACCTCGGTCTGGGGCCCGCGACAGCCCGTTTGGCCCTGCAGCGGATTCCCCGCGGGCCGATGTCGCCTATTACGTCTTGTTTTTTCCGCATTTTGCAGGTTATTCTTAATAGTGACGAGATGCTCAAACCAACAGGTCCTTGAATTTGGGTTGATAAGTCTCCTTAAACATGGGTAAACGATTTATCTTGAGTACACAAAAGCTTCCGCAACTGGATAGCGATCAAGGAGCCAACCCTTCACAGGGAAGCCTTAATCTAGGTTATCTTTGCAGCTTGGCCACCAGCACTGAGTTCTGTATACGCAATCCCCCTGGCGTACGCTTCCCTCCCTTAGGAATCGATGTGCTCTGATGCTTTCTTTGGCTTGTGCTACAGCGCCATCGAGATGTCAGGCTCATTGGCTGCGCAGGGAAAAGTCAGGAAGTTCCTGAACCGCTGCCAATCCAACATCCACATTTCTTGAAAGTGCCTGTCCCGGATGATCTTGCAGTACTTCTCATGTCCCCTCTTCTGATCGTCCATCTGGCAAGTCTATGATATAATCAATGTTAGGCAAGTCCTCACAAGGCGCTTGTATCGGTCCTCACCTCGCTACAGTACGATAAAATGCCACACAGTTGACATTCCAGTGATGCTTTTTTGCCACAACTGTGACAACTTTTGTGCTTTGCGAAGCTCCTTGGCCATACTTGGACCTGATCATTGAGTCGGAGCAAGTCATGCAGGGATAAGGGTATGAGCTGGGTTTCTTTCAGCACATTGTCGCAAAGAGGAAATCGCCTGGAAGGGGATTCCAGCATAGGCAGTGCTTACCTTGATCGAGTAATGGTCGGTCACAATAACATCGATTGAGTTCCGGCGTGAGATATGCTTTCGAGCATACATGATGGCAACCGTACGTTCGTTCTTCAGACCAGGTGTCACAAAGGAGCGTCCTAGATCATGAGTATGAAAGACGATATGAAATGGCTCCTCGTTATAGAGACTGCAAGCCAGGAGTTTGAGCGGAAAGCCTTTATTTATCTTAATAATCTCGGCGAGTAGACACCAATGCCTTCGTGGTTCGATCACCTGGTCACTGACATGTTTATAGTGCTCTGGGTCATAGATCTGGTAATCCGGCAGGTCAAGGACTTTAGGGAATGAGACTCTATCGCGCAGATTTGCGTATTTGGCCATATTGCTGACTGTTTACCACTGGCGTGGAAGACGCCATATCTTTGAAGGAACGACAGGATTTATACAGTCCGCCAAGTGCTTGATACTTCATTCACAGTTATTTGCTTTGAACTTGAGTGAATGACAGATAATGGATCATCTTTTTGAAGCCGTCCATCATATTTGTCGGTCTCCACCCCCAAATCATTCATTTCAGCAGACTGTGAATGAAGAGAGTCAGTAGAGTGCCATGTCTAAAGGTACTCAAGTCTTGGGCTTTATTCATACTCGTCGAATCTTAAGCGACAGGGATGTTTCCATATCATGATCTGCTGCTCAGTAGTTTCTGTATCCAGCCTGCTCAAATATGGCGGATAAGAAAGAGCTAGAATTTGAATACAAGGAAATACAACTCTTCTTAATGTTCAACTCAATGAGATAATCATTCTATCCGAGCAGCTCTTCTATGACACAAGCCCTGAGACAAGTGCGGAGTCCTGCCTTAAAAGCCTAAAGGATCTCATGAGGGGTAAAACTGTAAATAACCCATCAACAACTGGCGAAGGGAGAGAAGCATCGAATAAGAGGCCAGGGATTACCTCACACGAGCCACTTTTGAACAGGCAAGGCCAAGAGAGTTGATCATCTCCAACTCCTCGTTAGACTTGCTGTCATACCTCAAATCCTCTTCTCCCTCCGAGTGGCGCTCTCCTTTGTACTATCTCTTTCCCGATGATTGGGTCTTGTCATAATCGCGGCAAGTATTCCACACTTCCGTCTAGGTGATGACTGACCCTGTTGAGCTGGCCCAATGATGGAGGGGGGAGTTGATTTGCTTCTTTCCAAGCTTCACAATGAGCAACAGACTGAATGGAGTTACTTCGACTGCTCCGACTCTACCGTGGAGCTTCTCCTGACTATTTCTAACAGAAGGTTACCGGTTGTTGTCTGTGTCCAGTTAAACAGTGGCTTATCGAGTCTGATCGCCGAATCTGCGTCCTCAACCCACTCCAGCAGTCGCCCCCGCAATCTGCATGTTTAGTGCGATCCTTATCATCTGGATGCGTTTCTCCTCACGGCTCGGGTCTCTCTCGAGGCCGTAGTTTATCTATCGGTTCTCAAGTGACAGCAAACTATTCTCCGGTCCTCCTTTCGATTTGACGGATACGGATGTTATGGCTTATCTATTGCTTTTGCCGCCTGCTCTGGAATCGTAATCCATCGTTATTCCTCCCTCTCTCAGTCTTGCCCTGCTCTCTTATTTGGGTTTCTGTCTCCTTCAGTGGATGGGTGTCTCCATATCTGCTAAGTCCTTATTGTCATTACCGCGAGCGGTATGGACAACATCAAGATCCCATCGCCTTCGACAATTCTAGACACTACTCCCACCATTCCTTCGTCCACCGAGACACTTGATTCGGCCTCTTTCATAAAAAGAAGCGCACCACGGAATCGAGCTACAAGAGAAGCCGTCACTAACAAGCCCAAGCAATCTAAAAGTCGAAATGGTAAAGTTCATTCCTATCACCTGTTAAGAAATCAAGCCTGGATGTCGGATCGGTGTAAACCGCACAAATACAGAATTGCGCAGAGCGCTGACTCCATTTCCTTTCACCGTACATTAGGCTGCATTACCTGCAAGGCAAAGAGACTAAAATGTGACGAGTCGAAGCCGACCTGTCTCCAATGCAAGAAGCGCAACGTGGAGTGTGGCGGTTACAAAAAGGACTTTAAATGGCGTCCATTCGAAGAAACCAACGTGGTCAGCAGAATTTCTTCTATTCAAGCCAGTAAGCGTAAGTCTGCAGGTTTGCAAGGTATTCATTTTCTAGCCACCGCTAAGATCTCTCAGGTGATCCGGCCACATCAGGCAAAGAAAGGAGGGCCAGTCGTTCAGTGCCGGCGGGCAAGGATCGTCAACCTTCGCCGGTTAGCGCTCGATCGTCCGCACCGACAGCATCCTCTCTGGAATCGAATGATGTTGCACCCATTCATGCACTGCAGTCAGACGATTCTCCTCCCACCGACTCACCACTTGCATTGACCCAGGAAAACCTCACATCCTGGAACGGTGGCATAGCTCATTTTCTGGACTTCAGTAATGCAGAAGACGAGCTCTTCGCGTCGTTTTTCACAAATAGTTCACCACTGGAACAATCTCCGCGGCTCTCCCATGTTGTACCCTCCGCCCCGGAGATCCATACAACCCCAGTACGAAGGCCACTGGGGCTGGCTTCGCAGAACACAGCTCTTCGACCGGGCAACTTGAGTTTTGCAGCACTTCTCGAAGAGGACAATAATAGAATAGAAGAAATAGCCCGCCATTCCGATGAGTATATTGATCCGTGGCTGGTAGGATTTTCGGATGGCAGCGCGCCGTCCGAGACCCCGAATACCCCTCCTATACTGACCAAGGAGCCAAATTTTGATATTGCAAGTCCCGAAATGTTGGTAGTGCAATTTGACAGGTTCACTTGCGGGATTTTATCTGTCAAGGATGGGTTAAACGAAAACCCCTGGAGGACTCTGATATGGCCTCTGGCTGGAGAAACTCCAGCCTTGTACCATGCGATATTCTCTATGACGGCTTTACATTCAAGCAAGGTCAATCCAGGCCTTAGAATGCACGGCGTGGATCATATGAGGAGAAGCATCACTTACATGGTCCAAGATATCCAGAATATGAGGACAGATGCTACTTTAGCTACGAGCTTGGCTCTGGCATTCGCGGACACATGGGACCAACACACCCGCAACTGTATCCAGCATGTACGTGGGGCCAAGGCACTCGTATCGCAAGTCCTACGCTCCAAGGTTCGGGATGCAAACGACATCGAGAGAATCCGGTTTTTATATAACACCTGGCTGTATATGGACGCAATCGCACGCTTAACCTCTCGGGACGACGAGGGAGATCAGGATATGGACTTCTCTATTTTCCAGCTGCCCCGCGACGCAGTTCATGAGATTGACCCCTTGATGGGCTGCGCCACTACACTCTTTCCGCTCATCAACCAGGTCGCCAGACTGATCCAACGGGTTCGGAAGACGGAATCAAATTCGATTTCTCTTGTCTCTCAGGCTATCGAGCTAAAAAGACTTATCGAGCAATGGGAACCACCGGAGTGGTTCGTGCCGCCGGAGGATCCAACATCCGAAGTACAGCACAGTATCCAGACGGCACACGCCTATCGTTGGGCAACTTTACTGTATCTTCATCAAGCAGTGCCCGAAATGCCTTCAGAACCAGCTAGTGACCTGGCCAAGCGTGTATTGATACTGCTGGCTACTGTTCCTTCGGGTTCCCGCACGACAATCGTTCAGATGTTTCCTCTTATAGCAGCTGGATGCGAGGCCGAACCAGGAGAGGATCGCCAGTGGGTTTTGAGTCGATGGAGAGCCATCCAGTCTCGTCTCATGATAGGGTCCATCGATCGATGTATTGAAGTAGTCCAGGAAGTTTGGTCTCGTCGTGACGCCATCGAGGCAGAAAAGCAGCGACGCCACGAGCGCGTGCTCAGCAGTTCCGATCCTCAGAGCAAAGCCGGGGCGGCGGGACGTAGGGGGCCGGGCTTAACATCCCAGGCAACGAAGGAACGAGCCATCAGCAGTTTCGCCATCCCTTCCGACCTAGCAGTATCGTCTAAGCCCCAATTTGTAGGCACTCGAAGAAGCTCTGCTGTATCGCCATTGGAAAACATCGAATTCGAGAAGACCGTTCGAGGTAAATTACATTGGGTCAGTGTCATGCAAGAATGGGGATGGGAAGGTGAGTCTTTATCCTGTTCTGCTTGACGGTTTGCATCGTATTTCATTCTTCGGTACCTGAGCTGAATTGGACTCTGTATTTTGCAGTGTTTCTGGGATAAAGGAAAATAACGAAATCGAAATGTCGATGTGTGCGATTTTCTACCGACGATGGGACATATTATTGTTTGCAGCGGAGCCCTTGACTCGGACTTGTTCATATGGCCTGCATTCTTTCGGCTTTTGGGACTGTTGCAATGCCGCAGGCGGCTGGCCTGATTTTGAGTGGCCTTCATTTTCTTTGTCCTCAAGTTGAGATGCCTCAAAGTCATTGCTGGCTAGATACGATCGGAGTGAAGCCAGATATGACTCGAGGTCGCTCGTGATCTTGACGGTTGACATTCCGACGAAGGAGCCAGGCATATACTTGTTGGAACCGTCAATATTGGGGATTTCGGCCGCGGTATAATCCAGGATGGACTTGGAATTGATGTCAGTTTGCGATTGGGTTACGGACTTTCCTTCTACTTGATTAGCATGGCGTTCAGAGTTGGTTGCAACGGCTTGCTTGCGGTTCATGTACTGAATGCTATACAGACTTGGCCTTTTTTTGGTGATTTGATTGCGTTGGGGCAACCACAAGAGGGTCCAAGTTGGAATCGTCTTTTCGAAGATGTCGCTTAGGGAACAAGGTCTTCTTTTGAACAGTTGCTCCGGATTTGCTTATGCAATGGGTTGGCGCATGGGCTAAACGAGCATGGGACGATTTGTTCACAGATCTTCTTTCCTACCAGGACGCGAAATGTGAAGGAAGAAACCCGGCTCTGATTCATAAGCAGGATTGAATTTGATTTCTCTACAACGAAAATGACTCAGCTCTGATAGTGATTCAAGAAGCGTCGATTCCACAAACCTGTTGATATATATAACATCTGCCCTCCAGCTGGTCACTGAAGCTGACTATAGAAGCACCGAAAATCGCTGCGAGAGATATCTCTTCGACTGTCACTTGCCGCAGACACTCAAGACCGGAGATCGCATTTATTCACCGTCGAGGGACTCTGGGGCTCTGGCATAAGGCGGTCTTTTTTCTACCGCTAGTGAGTATTAGTCGGTTGGATAGACAAAAGTAGGAAAATATGAGAGTACCCCCAAGAGGAAATGGGGGAAGTTTCTTCTTTTTAATGATCGTCCAGCCCACTAAGCAAATCACCCACTAGTCTCAGGTAGGTAATGATATATGGTGTCATCTCAGGTCTGCCATTAGTTGATGATTGATGACAGGCCGGTCTGACTAAGACAGTCCAGGACCAAGGGAGAAGTCATTTACATGGTTGCATGCAGGATGGTTGGTTCAGTTTGGGTTCTTGAATCCCATCTTTGTCGGCGGGGTAGATAGACAAAGCAAGCAGGGCATCTCTAGATCCTTTTCCTAAGGCAGATGAACGCAGTTCCTCGACTTTCTGGTTGTTCTGAGAGGCTTAGGTGACATCACTATTCTTTGAGATGATTGCATATTGCCATATTCATCTGCTGATTGCTGGATGGGATAGGGTGAAACAGCTGGATGTGGGATTCACAGATGTTATCGGGACGTGCTCCGCAGATAGGCAATTGGGAGGAAAGACTAACCAATCCAGGCAAAATTGTCCAGGACTACGGAGTATGGTCCGTAGGTATGGAGTACCTAGTTTCTGGTACTGTAATTTGTAGGCTGAGACCTTGGTTTTACCTCCCTTGAAAGGTACCTTGGATACTCTGTAGATACCTCAGGCTGTCCCATTACCGTACGTTGACAGTTGACTGTACGGTTACTGATAAGTATAGAGAATGATTTAAGGTACTGATAGATAAGGAATACCCCTCATCACTCGACCCCTCACCCTCACGCCTTGAGAATCTCTGCTGAAGTACTCCGAACCTCGAGATGAATAACCAACTGGAGGAATCGTATCCGATTGACCATGGCTAGATCATTTGTTTCGTGAAAAGTTGTCGCTGGGCTCCCAGTGTGGTAACTGGATCCGTTTGTTCGCATTGCTCTGCTTTTCTATCCTTGTAGAGGGAGAATGGAACTTATAGATCCTATATATATTGCGATATCAGGACTGAAAATCAACCGTTTGAATATCTCAGCATACGCAGTATAGAGTAGACGCATCTTTCATCTGTACAGATACCCCTATCCATCACCAAAATGGCCGTCCCGTTCAGATACCACGCCAAAGCCCAGTCCACGTTTAAGCCACCACTGATCGCAAACGAGAATGCCTTCCTAGGCGATGTGTACTCGAGGTATTATTTGACTCTAACAATTCCCTCCACTCAAGCTGACATGATCTCCTCCGTAAAGCGAGAAAGAGAACCCCGACAAGCCCATATCGGCTGGCTTCTACCGCCTGGAAAAAGGCACCCCGCTGGTGTATGAATACACCTACGACGAGATGAAGATCATCCTTGAGGGGCAGTTTGAGATTGCGGATGAGACGGGGCAGAAGGTGACGGCTTTGCCGGGGGATGTTTTTTATTTTCCCAAGGGGGCGAAGATTACGTTTACGACGGAGACGTATGGGTTGGCGTTCTATGTGAGTTTCTTTCTAGTTGGGTTGAGGTGCTCTTGGATCGGTACTAACTGCGGTCTTTGTAGACTGGACAGAGGAAGCGGGGAGGTGCCTAGATGGTGCCCTAGGATGGATGGATGGATGTGGTCCGTGAAATTACCTGCATAGCGTGGCTACAAGTACATCACGTCATAGACCACCTTGAATAATCGATGGAATCAAAAGATCTCAGCTAGGCAGTCTCAACGCTCTCGAGCCCTCTGGGGCGACAGGATGCTTCCATGTTTTCCTGGTAATATCCCGCTGTACCACTAGTTCAGCTTCTAGGGAATGTGGAACCATGGAACTGCCATGCTCAAAAGAGTAATTTGCTTATTCTAGGCACCTCATGTAAACAAGGATAATTGTCGCACGGGCTGATTTTTTGTGCAAAACCCTGTTGGAATGCCATTCATTCTTGGATGAGCCTAAGTCTAAGGGCAACTGCAATCCACTACTGGCATAGGAATGTATGTAATTGTCTCAGCAATAATGAATAGGCGAGCAAGGATAAACAAAGCCATTCAGACATCACAAGCTTCAGGTGAAACTTCAATTGTGATCAGATCTCATCCAGACCTCGTCGGTTGTCGATCCAGCCCAATTCGTCTAACAATCAGAGGATGACTTGCAGGACGTCCCGTATTGTTAATGTCGGACAGATCCTGGCGCTCCGTAGTACGCAGACTAAGCCGCCAGATTTTAAACTCCGAGACTGACTCCATATCCATTCTGATCCCAGAACCTCCAGCACTCCAATCACAAGCACGAGAAACTCCGATAAACTCGTGCCCCCTGGGTTCAAGGCAGGGGTCAATCGCTAAATCTTGCTCATCGTATCTAATGGGGTCTCGAGGGATCGTAGCCTTACGCCTTGGACAAGGGAGTTACCGGGGCAACTGTCATGCTAGAATAGGAAGAGGGGTACGGATCGAGATGATCCTGTTAACTCGGAAGCATCTCGTTGGCTAGAAAAATCCAGGTGGATGAGTGGCTGGCTGTTAATCATTCATGTTCCTGGGGATGACGGAGGAGGGGGATACGATGAGATCTCTTTCTGTTCAGCTGAAGCATCATCAGCAGCAGTCGAGAGCTGAATCAGGCGCAGCAGACATTCACGATCCTTTCAAAACGGGGGCGAAGGGCGAATCACGTTTCCTTGTCTGGAGTGTCTGTCTCTGACTCTCTTGTTGTCGCTCCCCTTTCTTCTCTCCTTCTTTTCCTCTTCCTTCTTGACTCCCCACTAAATAATAAAAAAAAAGAAACAAAGCCATTCTTCCCTGCACTTGACTCCCGACCGAAGCTCCCCCCAGAAGTGGCTTATTTCTTGCCTTTGACGTCTCTTCCTTCCTGTTCCTGTCTATCATCACTTTGCTTCTTCCTTTACGCCATACTTCCAGAGACATTTGCAGCTTCTCTCTCCTCTGTTCCTTTGACTCCTCCAGACTAGATTCCTCCCAAACTACTGCCCGACTACCTTAGCTTCCTTCTTCCCCACCAACCAAGACTGATAGCTGCCATACTGGGCCTTAGTCTACCCCGTTGGCGGAGGAGTCTCGCCTCGCCCTTATCGCCTCAGCCAGGTCCAGAGATCAATTGGGCACATTTCTCTTTGACACTGGTTCACTTCTTCTCCCTTTTCTCTCTTTCCTTTTCTACTCCGGCCTCCATACTCGCTTGGCGAAACTTGCGGCCATGATGACCCTCGATACCCCTCGTGAATCGCCAGAGCGTCACGGTCTGCGTCTTCCAAATCCCCCTCCTCTCTTGCATACCCGATCGGGCAATGAACCTTTCGATCGCCCCTCGACACCCGCAGACAATGGCTTCACCAGTCCTGCCCAAACCCCGCAGGGCAGTCCCAGCAAGAATAGAATGCCTCCCGGCGCCATTGACCTACCTAATGTCTTCGAAAAAGCGATGAAGCTCACTCCCTCCTCTCCCACCAAGAACACCTTCAACCATTACAACCATCCCATGTTTGCTCCCCCCAAGGGATCGCTGGACGACTTTAGCGAGAGTGTCATCCGCCAGTCACCAGGAAGTCCCACGCGCAAATCGAATAAAGAAAACACTCCCCCGAGTCCTCTCAAAATAGCCAAGGATCTAGGCCCGAATCCCACCGCCGCCGCAATTTCTCGTCATGAGCCATATCAGCAGAGAGATCTGGACACTCTCCAGAGGCGCCAGGTTCAGATGCGTGGCTTGACGCCAGAAGAGATGGAGAAACTGCAGAGCCCCAGAGTTAAGCGATTGGTCAACGTAACTCAACTATGTAAGTGTATTTCCTGTGTGACGATTTGCGCATAGACGCCCGATTGGCCTCAAATAATAACGCATTTGATTCTTTTGCCCAGACTTCCTCGACCATTACTTTGACCTACTCAGTTACGTCCACAACCGCCAGACCCGCTATTCCCAATTTCGTGCCGCCTACCCCGATCCTCCTGCAACCCCGATTGACGATTACGAGCCAGCCCTCCTCAAGTATCTGGGTCGCGAGCGTGCCCATCTTCGCAAGCGTCGCACCCGTTTGCGTCAGCACGACTTTCAGATTCTGACCCAAGTCGGGCAGGGTGGCTATGGACAGGTCTATCTGGCACAAAAGAAGGACACTCGAGAGGTGTGCGCGTTGAAAGTCATGAGCAAGAGACTTCTGTTTAAGCTGGATGAAATCCGTCACATTCTGACCGAGCGAGACATCTTAACAGCGGCCAAGAGTGAATGGCTCGTCAGATTGCTCTACGCTTTCCAGGATGATGAGCAGATCTACCTCGCAATGGAGTACGTGCCAGGCGGTGACTTCCGCACCCTGCTCAACAATACTGGCGTCTTGCACAATCGCCATGCCCGATTCTACATCGCGGAGATGTTCAGCTGCATCGACGCACTCCATGCGCTGGGGTACATTCACCGCGACCTTAAGCCGGAGAACTTCTTGATTGATTCAACGGGCCATGTGAAGCTAACGGACTTTGGCTTGGCGGCGGGGATGCTGAATCCAGGAAAGATCGAGTCCATGCGTGTGAAGCTGGAGGAAGTCGGCAATACCCCGGTTCCCTTTGGTCGCCCGATGGAGCAGCGAACTGCAGCCGAGCGTCGTCAGGGATACCGTTCGCTTCGAGAGCGTCAAGTCAACTATGCCAAATCGATTGTTGGTTCGCCTGACTACATGGCGCCCGAGGTATTGAAGGGTGAGGAATACGACTTTACGGTTGACTACTGGAGCTTGGGGTGCATGCTCTTCGAAGCCTTGGCTGGATACCCGCCCTTTGCGGGTGCCACGGTTGATGAAACATGGCAGAACCTGAAGAATTGGCAAAAGGTGCTCCGGAAGCCTGTCTACGAGGATCCCAACTATTTCCTTTCGCGACGCACCTGGGGTCTCATCACCAAGCTCGTGGCGGCCAAGGAGAACAGAGCCAAGAGCATCCAGGAGATCCACGCGCATGACTATTTCAGCGAGGTTGACTTTAGTCGCCTGCGCGAGCAGAAGGCGCCATTCGTACCAGAGCTGGATTCAGAGACAGACGCCGGCTACTTTGACGATTTCAGCAACGAAGCAGACATGGCCAAATACAAGGAGGTCCACGAGAAACAGCGTGCACTTGAGGAGATGGCCGAAAGAGAAGAGAAGATGAGCAAGGGGTTGTTTGTTGGGTTCACATTCCGGTATGTTCCACCCTATTCTGCTGGGAGAAGACGTTCATATTCCTAACAACCATGACAGTCATCGCAAACCCGCCGTGGATTCGACTGGCCGAAGCTCGCCGCGGAAGCCGATCGCTACCGACGGGTCGTTCGGAACCATGTTCTAGACGAGACGAAGCCCCTGCAAATGTCCTTTCTCTTTGCGTACGAACGTATTCTGGCATCGAGCTGGATCTCGAATTGACCATAATCAAACCGGTTTTGCGGCGTCTCTTAAATGGTTTTCTGTATGCATACTCATCGGTCACCAAATGGGCCTGGGATACATGGGGCTGGAGTTGTGCGTGTATTGATTATTGCGTGTATGATACATAGAAAGTCGGTATGCGTATGCTTAGGAGTCAGGTTGAAAACAATAGTCTATTTTTTCATCTTTTCTTGTCAGACTTTCAGATAATGCCGCCCGAGCTTAATCCACGTCCAGCTGATGCACCATCTTGAGGATCTCCGATTCATTATCTCCGACAACCGCCTTCCCGTGATTCCAGTCAACAGTCTACGTAGCGCAGTCCATTATTAGTTATCCGACCACGCTCGGAGAATGAAAAGGAAAAAAGGGAAAGGGAAAAAGAACATACCACCGGCCTCACAAACTTCCCCTGATCCTTCTTAAACAACTCCAACGCATCCTTCGCATCCTTGGCCCCCTGCACCAGATCCGACGGCTTCACGCCCCCGCCCACATAGTCGAGGATACTCCGCAGCTGGTCCGCCGTCGGCGGCGCGGTCGTCACTTCGAGCTGGAACTCGCCCCGCTGCCGCTTCGCGTGCTCGATGTAGTCGCTTGCTTGGTCCTCTGTTGCGGTTTCGGAGGCGACGGCCGAGGCTTGTCTGAGGATATTGTGGACGCGTTGGGAGGAGGCGAGGGCGGGGCTGTGGAAGAGGGTTATGGGGTCAAGGGATTTGGGCTGGTTTGTTTGTTAGTTAGTTGGTTGTGGTTTGTTCCTGAGATGGGAGTGAGAGGGGTACGTACGAAGCGGAAGACCATTTTGGAATTGGTTCTGGGTTGGACTGGATTGATGAGGTGTTGGGTTGTGGGTTGTGTTGTATATTGTGGTGGGTGTGTTTGATGGATGGTAGAGGTGAGGTGAGGTGTGCTAGATTTGGAGGGTGGTGGTGATGTGATTACGTCATGGGCGTGGTCATAGCTTCTGATACGGGTACGTCTCAAGGTACAGGGCCAGCAGTATTACCAGGATGGGTTTAATTGAAGACAATATCTACAGTATATATATTTACGGACTTCGTCAATCATGGATACGAACATGAACAAGGTTACCAGCCGAATGTTTCGACGTGGAGGTAGATCCCCTGGGCGCCAGTCCCCTTGTGGACCGCCCGTTCGTCGCTGAGATACACCACGCTGCGGCGGACGTCATCCGAGAGTCCCTCTGGTCCACATACGACGACGGCGCTCTCGCCTTCTGCTTTTTCGAGGACCTTGCGGATGATGGTGCGTGGCTGCGGTCGGCCGGATAGGAGGTTGAGGTGGTGGGATTGCGCGGGTTCTGGTTGCGCTGATGCTTCGGTTTGAAGCTTTTCGTCGCCGTCGGCTGCAGCCGTTGGGGTTGGCTCCGAGGGTTGTGATGCCGGAGCGTTTCCGGAACAGGTGCATCTGTGTTCGGTGATTTCGTCCTCGTCTTCTACCGCAGCTGTGCAGCAGCAGCCTCCGCCGGGTAGGCAGCCGCTTGTGGTCGCGGGGTCTTGTCCGCTTGAGCTTGACGCGGAGACGGAATGGACGGAGATGGGGTTGTTCTTTTCGGAGAATTCCTCTTTGCGGGGTTCAATGGCCTTCGGGGCTTCGGCCGGAGGGGATGGTGGCTGTAGACAGGCGGTTTTCGGTGGCTGCTGCTCCAGCTTCTCATCGCAAGTGATATAGATACTCAGTTCCAGTTCTCTGATCATATCAGGCTGGGCGCGTCGGCATTCGTCGACGTCGGATAATACGGACTGGATCTGAGACTCAAACCAGCTGAGTTGGGCGCGGGACTTGATGACCCACACGAAGCGAATTCGCTTGGTGGCGGCAAGGCGACGCGTAGAGTTTCCTAGACATTCTGTTTTCCACCCTGCAACGATGTCTCGCAATAGTGGAATGGTAAAAGTGGCCCCCATGCCGCCTGCGAGGAGAACGACGCTGTCAAATTGCCTCAGGGGTCGGATTGTGCCGTATGGACCGTCGATAAACACCGTACGAGGTCGCTGGGCAGGTGAAGGCTCTCCGGACCCGAGGGCGAGATGGTGCTTCGAGGCGTAATGGAAGAACCGCCTTGTACCACCCTTTTCGGCTCGCACTAAGAATTCCATCTTGCCGTCGTCCGAAATCGAAGCAACGGTGAACGGGTGACTCTGTAGAGGCACGATGGAGTGGCAAGTGAGAAACGCATGCTGTCCGGGCTTCCACCGAACACCTGGGTTCTCGACTGTAATTCGCGTGACGTTGCCAGGTAATGGAGTGAAAGTTGCAACGTTCGCCCAGAGAGAACGTCGATTTGATTTCGACGCATGGAAGATCGATAGGTTGGCATAAGTTGCCCACGCATACCGAGCAACCCGATCAAACACCAGAAATCCTATGGAAATCCATACCCAAGCCTTGACCTCTGCCGGCGCATGAAGCCAGACTGCAGCAAGGAACCCAGCGAACGTTACCAGATGCTGCAAGACGAACACCTCGTAGCTCAGTCTTCGAATGGGCGCCGCTGATGAGATGACGATGAATGTCAAAATGCACCATGCAGCAAATCCGCGTTGTGTCAGCACGTCGTTCCGCAGCTGATAAGTGATGTAGTCATATCGGGCCCAGTTTCGGAACCAAAAGCCCATGTGAATGGTCACAGTCAACCATAGAGTCCTAGAAATCCAACGGTGGAACCAGTTCAGGCGCTCATAGCTCAACCCCACAAACAATCCAATGATATTTTGTCTTCCCGCCAGCAGAAAGATCAATGGCAGCTGGGCAATGGCGACAAAGCCGGTTCGGTAGCCGACGTCTTCCCATTTCCATTTATTCGTCGTATCCAATTTGTAAAAGCAAAAAACGAGGACCACTGCGAGGTTGGCCAGGATGATGGCTATCGGTCCCAGAGGAGCAAAGTGTAACGATCGACCGCGAATCGTTATGGGAGGCAAGGTCGCGTAGCTCGCTTCACGAACCACAGCTGTTAATGTGGCGTAGGAGCTGAAAAAGAGCGATTTCGGCTTGGACGGTGTGAGAGTCGAATCGCGTAATCTGTGTCGAATTGAGCAACCGGGTTTCTCAAAGCTCTTGAATGGACTCTGCAACCCACCTTTGGTATGCTAAGAAGCGATTAAGTACGTTGGCAACAGTTCCAGCAGCAATAGCACTACCGACAACGGCCCAGTACATCCGCTGAAGGTAGAACACGTCCGGCACCCCATCGCCCATGGACATATGGCCCATGCCACTCATCGACATGCCATCCATGGCTGCGGTGTCGAAGAGCTCAGATAGTTTACGGAAGCAAGGGGGTCGATATGCGCTGTGCGACGAAAGATTTCCTATCCTGAATCGAAACGGCTGGCTGTGCGCTTCTCATTGCAACTCTAAAACGCGGCGGTGGTTGTATTCAGTATGACAGCGAACATGGACGAGGTTGTACTGCTTGATCTGTCCGTAGTTCGTCGTACAGATTAATCTGATCTGATCCCGAGAGTCTCAAAGCTCGATTATCAGTTCTTGATCATCAGTTTTCCAAGACCGCCATCACAAGCATGACAGCGACAGGAAGCGTTCAAGGTGAGAGTGTAAAGAATGCGTGGCGGCGTAGCATTCTTACTACGAATGGAGCCAAGCGATAAACTCGGGAAAATGTCTAACATTAATCATAGATAATCAATTAGAAGCAGTTGCCCACTAATAATCTGCTCATCTCGGGCAATCTAGATCTGAAGACGTTGCGGAACAGCCAAAATACCCAATGCTGATTGGGTGTAGGCCTCAAAAATGTGCTCAACCCGCCCACTCACACCATTTCTAAAAGCACAGAAACATGTTCAGAGTCTCAGACATCCCCGCCGCCCGGAAGGGGGCCGGATCCATTCCAGAATTGATGGCTTTAAACTTACTGTGCTCGCATCGTTTTCGTCAATCATGTCATTACTCGTTGTTGTCCAGTTTCCATCTTCCCAAGTCCATAACCACGTCTGCAGTACGATCCTCGGGTACGGGGATTGACCAGCAAACTTATCGCCCTGGTCATTTCGCAAGCATTCTATTAGAACAATAATACATAGACAGCAGACAAGAACATGGACCACTCGAGCCATTCGAGCATGTCTTCCTCTTCATCAATGACCATGACTATGGTCTTCACCAACAGTCATGACACTCCGTTGTTCTCCACGGCATGGACACCGTCTTCTAGCGGTGCTTATGCAGGCACCTGCATCTTCCTCATCATCCTGGCCATCATCAATCGCTGCTTAGTCGCTTTCAAAGCCTCCATGGAGCACTACTGGTTTGCGACTCATCTCAATCGCCGTTACATCGCCATAGCGGGAAAAACATCTGAAGCCGGTCGTATCGACGCAGACCCTGACGCGAAGGTCGCTTCTCTGGTAACTGCTCAAGGTGTGGAAGAGTCAGTAAAGGTCGTGCGACGAGTTTCGCGAGAGCCTATCCCCTGGAGGTTCAGTGTCGACCTTCCACGGGCAGCTATCTTCTTGTGTATCACAGGCGTGTCCTACCTGCTGTATGTTTGATGCGCGCTCCCTTTCTGTCCTTGCGTGACCCCTAGCTAACTTTACTTCCAGCATGTTAGCCGTGATGACAATGAATGTGGGCTATTTCTGCTCCATTCTTGCTGGTGCTTTCCTCGGAGAGCTGGCGGTGGGACGGTACATCCAATGGAACGAACACGATCACTAGAATGATATGAATGTGTTTAAAAATGTCAGTTCTGGATTTAGCAACGGCGTCATGGAGTTCAACGACAACATATTACGGCATTATCAGCATTGGGTTAAACCTCGATATAATCTCTTGCTTTAAATCTCACACCCACTACTATTTACCACTCAGACAATGGAATACACCAACCACTTCGCTTCTTGAGGTGATGTGTCACACGTGTCTCCATCTATGCAAAACAGAGACCTTGAAACCAAATTCAATGATGCTTCCGCATTCCAGCTACCCTCAACGCCCTCGCTTTTATATAGCCGCTTGTTAGGCTCGCTACGGGAGTGCTATCCATCTTTACTGACATCCAGCTGTATTGTGCTCACTGTATACCCCTTGCAATTCTGTCCGCAAAAAATAAAATCTGGGCGATGGCAACTTCGCACGTTCCCAAACAATCTCCAACCCCAAGTCGTTGGCTTGACGGGTTTCGGCGGGTGTAACCTGAGTATCGACAGTCATTGKCCAATTCAATTTAGCCGGCGCGCAGGGTCCGGGCGCTAACCCTGATAAGGTTAAATAATTTGCTCATTTCTGCTCAGACCGTAACACGCCAAAAGATTCATGTGGGGCTGCTACTGTCCCAGATAGAGGCAGCTGGGAAGCTATCCTTATTGATAATTCTGTGGTAGAACCAAAGAAACGGAAATTATCACTGAATCATAGAGGTCGAGTACATTAGATGAACCGAGCAACTGTCTGTCGAAAATCGGGGCTAGACTGGGTACTAATACAGAGAGATACTCCTTGTGGAAATGGAGGCTTGACCTTGAAGCTTCGCAGTTTCCGTACAATAACTGAATCATTCGTGCTACCTTGTATATAAAGAGTAACCGGGTATCCTAGTGACACTGACAGCTCCTACAATTACACCATCGTTTAACCGTATTCACTTCTAGGGAGACATCAAAATCCTCCTTCCTCCCCTTTCCAATTCCCTCTTCCCTAAGACTTCAACTATCACCTCATCATCCTCATACCCTGAATAATCAACATCAGAAGCACAATGAAGTTCTCTCCTGCTTACCTGCTTTCCTTCGCGCCAATTGTCGCCGCTCACTTTACACTCCAATATCCCACGAGTCGCGGCTTCGATGAGGACACAATGCCTAACTTTCCCTGCGGTGGCATGGCCCAATCCTCCAACAGGACTCAGGTGTCTATTTCCTCGGGCTCCTTCCCTGTTGCCTTGAGGATGGGTCACGATGAGACTGCTGTTGAGGTCCTCTTGGCTCTTGGAAACGACCCCGGCACCAATTTCAACATCACTCTCCATCCCACTTTCCGTATTGAAGGACTGGGCGAATTCTGTCTGCCTCATGTCGTGTTTGATGAGTCTGTACTGGGCACAAACATCACCGACGGCATGAACGCAACTCTGCAAGTGCAGAGCAATGGTGATCCCAGCGGAGGTCTCTACGCTGTATGTTGATTGTCCATGACCTAAGTGAACACTAAGAAGCAGCAGACTGACAACCTCTAGTGCGCCGACATCCAGTTCTCTTCGACCGCACAGTATGAAGAACCCTCGTCGTGCACGAACAACACTGGCATTTCCGCTATTGCATTCACCGGTGCCGCTGCCCAGCGCAATGCCAACGAGTCCACTGCCGATGGTCAAGCCCAGAGCGGCAGCTCCGGTTCCAGCTCCAGCTCCGGCTCCGGCTCCTCGGCTACCCAAACTTCGAGTACCACTGCATCCTCCACTGCTGGCGCTGTCGCTCTGGAGACAGCTGCCTGGGGAATCCTGGGTGCGGCCGTTGTTGGTGGCCTTGCCGTTCTGTAGATGATTGGTCCATACATTATGAAATGATTTATGCGTCTCAATGGAATTTGTGATAGTGACAGGTGAAGATGAATTGATGATACTGCATGCCCAACTGTACCATATGCGCGCTTATTTCTCGAACCAACAAATGACATAGCGAAGGACTTATTATGATATAGGTTTTAGGATAATCTTCTGCTGAAATTTGGCTCTGTCGTGAGCCTACGGTAGTAAAAGTCACGTGTTACTGTCTAGGCTGCAAAGAGTATCGTATCCAGCTCTTGCGTTCAGAAACTCATGCAACTAGAAAATTGCCGAGTAACCAAGAAACTGTCGAGAGGTATAAATTTACACAATTTTGCTGTGTTAATTCGAATATGGACCAATTTGAGAGGCTGCGTGCAGTTGGTGAGCAAGCATCTTGCTTCTATTTGTTGCCCCCCGAAGCTGATTATCCTCAGGTCTGTTAGAGAGGTACTCCACAACGAGACACCATCTCAAATTTTACTTGAATGTGTCTGTTGCGGCTACTTACACTCTTCCGGAAACTTACAATTCCCCTGTGAAGGACTATATATACACAGCCTGTGGAAGACTCATTGGCCAACATCCAATTCTATCTGCTATCCCCGTGGGCGAAGACACCAAGGAACCTTACTTTGCGCGTCTTCCGGAGATTGATTTGGAGAAATCAGTCTCGTTTGAGAAGCGCTCCCATGATTTTCCAGAAGCAGATGAGCCAGACACTGAGTTAGAGGCGCTTCTGACTGCGCAGCATAACACGCCTTTTACATCACCATTACCTTACTGGAGACTCTGTGTGTTGACCGATGCTACAAACGAACAACGGTTCACGGCTGCTTTTGTATACCACCATGGCATTGGTGATGGAACATCTGGCAAAGCCTTCCACAAAACGTTCCTCCAGGCATTGCATGAAACCGCCGCATCAGTGGCCCCCGAAGAAGTCAAAACAGTCATAGCTCCACCTCAGGTACCGCTGCTGCCAAATTCCGAGGCAGTTCATCCACACCCGCTGTCCATTTTCTACCTTGCTACCACTTTGTTCAAGGAGAAAGTCTGGTCATGGGCCGATCCTGGGCTCTGGACCGGCTCAGAGATCATCGTACCCCTGGAGACCCAAGTGCGTCATATCGTCTTCCCGGAACATGTCACTTCATCCCTGAAGGACCGCTGTCGTCAGAACAACACCACCATCACCGCAGTGTTGGAAACCGCCATTGCTCGCTCGCTTTTCGCTCGTCTCCCCGTAAAGTTCACAAGCGTCAAGTGCACTGGTGCTATGTCAACGCGGAGGTGGCTGCCTGACATCATCACGGATGATTCAATGGGCGTCTGGGTCCAGGATTTTGAGGACACATTCTCCCGCAATAAAGTTACAAGTGACGGCTTCCCATGGGAAGAGGCAAGACGCGCGCGGCAAACCATTGAGAATGTCCTGAGTTTGAAGGGGGGAAACGCCAATCCCAACCTTCTCAAATACGTGGATAACATTCACGAAGACCTCTTCCTGTCTAAGGTTGGCAAGGCAAGGAAAAGCAGCTTTGAGGTTTCTAACGTTGGTGTTCTGGCTGCGGATCAAGACCCCAGCAAACCGCGGATTGGAAGAACGGTCTTCTCTCAGAGTGCAAGTGTCACTGGGAATGCGTTTGAGGTTTCTGTTATCACGGGCGGTGATCGGTGTATGGTGTTGGCTTTTACATGGCAAACCCATGTTGTAGAGTTGGATTTGATGTCTGCTGTCATTGACTCGATCAGGATAGAGCTGTTCAACCTTTGTTCTTAATTATTCATTTGCCTCGTGCGCCGGTATACTCTAAGGTAATGTCTCGCTCAATGTAGTAGATTCCTTTACTTTCCCCTCCTACATCGTACTCCATAGACAAAGGAAGCTGCGAAATAGTTTGTGGATTTCAACGAAGCAGTTTTAATTAGCAAGGGTGTACCTAAAATAGCGAAGGACACAACAGGATAATAAAATCTGCATTGCCCAAGAACTAGTGTTGGTTGATAGGCCAGTCCCACCGATCTTGTCGAGCCCTAAGTGACACAATGGCCGGTCAATGGATATCTTTGACTTGGTGTTTCCTTTCAGTAACTTACCATAAAAGTAACTGCTGTAAGTCTCGAAGACGAACCGGCATTGCTTAGACCATACAAAGTCCGCCGGCCAGTCAGCGCTACCCAGTACCCAACTGACATCCACAACTACTACATTAGCCTGCAGGGGGGACACTTCTGCGCGAGTACAGCAGAAACATTTGTAAGATTTTAGACGAATCTGTAACAACTCCAGAATCTCCCAATGAGGGCATGCAGGAATAGGGCCATCTCTCAGTCGTAAACGGTGGAATTGCGCTTGTATGTGATATCGAGACTGCACTACTAGCCTATCGGACTCCCCAAGAAACAATATGGCCTGGAGTTTGGCCTGAAAGCGGGCACTAATCGAGACCATACAACTGTGCAACAGGCATGGCTTTCCCTGCTCGTTGACACCGAAGTGGAACAAGCTCCAACGGTCCGGCTTGACGATTGCGTCGTCGGGTGCTCGTCGCAATTTCAAGAGTTTCACAATTCGTGCTCGATCACGAAATGCGAGCGACAGGCAGGGACACAAATCGACAATACCGGCGTAGGTCATGCATCGTCTTTGCAGAGGAGGCCTTCTGAGTGAAGATATTGGAAATTCCTTGCGTGGATGTAGCCTTAGACAGGCGCCGCATAGTCTCCAGCGGGCGTCTTCGAGCCGTAGGAGGAACTGATTCCGTGGTATATCCGGCTTGTTTAGACACAGGCGAGGAACTTTGATGTGCAGGGGTCGCGGAAAGCGGAATTCCTTGCGCTCCAAGACAGAACCGAAGAGGTTGAAAAATAGCTTGCAACTCAGGGATAGGCAAGCTTGATCGACTGGCTGAAGGAGCTCGAAGATGTCGCGGAGAAGGCACTCAGGTAAATAAAATAGCGGAGGCTCCTTTCGTACTACACTAATGTAGGGCAGCAACGACGTGAGTTTGTTGAGATTTTTACAAAGTCTCTGGCAAAGGGAGTACTGGTGATGATGCCGTTCTTCGCCCTTTTCAGACACTGCAGACATGTTATGGGAATTGATTGTGGGAATGTTAGTTATGGGGTTTGTTAGCAACTTGTTTCACTGTACTAGGATAGAATCAGAATATGCCATAATTGAAATCTCAGCTGAGGTTAGTTTGACTGTTTTCTTCTTGAGAGGTCCCGTTGATAAGGGACGTTCTATGGATCTTCTGCTGATACACGACTCATGATGAACAAATCAGTCCCTTGAAGCTGTCCCTGGGAACGTCGAAACGGTTACTGCTGGATTGAACCACAATCCCGTTCAGCACCATTCCAAGGCTGTGGACACATCACTCATATATGACAAACCCATTGATAAATCTCGAAAGTGGAGAGCATAAGCTTAAAATGCTGTCAATCATGCTATCAAGTGTGCCTGCGATGATTGATATCAACAGTGTCTTCGAGCTGACGTATAAGTACCTATGGAGTAACGTAATTCCCGGGTGAACCGCCATCCCGGGCGAGCCGCCACCTTCTGTATCCCATATAAAATGGCACTTTTCAAGGCTTAGATATCTCAACACCCAAATATCTACAGGGGGCCAAATTTAGGTGTATGGTATAGTATAGTCATATACTTATAATCTATGGCCTCCTAGCATATGTATACGTTCAGCTAACATAAAATACGCCTGTAATTTTGGTAATTTTAACTTCTAAATATTAAGAGAGAGGAACAACATTTTAGCATCCTAAGAAAGAGTATTCATATACTTTAAACTATAAATATTCTAAATATCTTACTTTGATAATAGCATAAGTAGCTGTGGTTGAGATATCTAAGCCTTGAAAAGTGCCATTTTATATGGGATACAGAAGGTGGCGGCTCGCCCGGGATGGCGGTTCACCCGGGAATTACGTTATAGGGCGGTGAAGCGCCGTGCAACATCGGCGGCAGAATCGCGGGGTTTATTGTGCCTGAGGGATTGAGTTGCAAGTTGCAACTCCATCCTTACATCTTTCTCACTCTCTACTTCTGTGCTTATCAGTATTGTCCGGACTTCTATTGCGGTCTTGCCATAATTTTATTACTCCCAGAATGGCACCGCGCGCACCGTACATTGTGCCGGCGCTCAAGAAGCACACGGCGACAGTCATCATGGCCCATGGACTGGGCGACAGGTTAGCTGCTTGCTGTGGTATTAAGCCATTGACTCTTGACTGACTTCTACTGCCTGTTCTCTTAGTGGCGCAGGATGGTAAGATTCTCTTTTCGAGGAGGTTTTGTCGGAGTAGTCTAGTTGACTCGTGTTATCGCGAAGGATGTCTCTTGCTCAGAACTGGCGTCGCCGCGGCATGTTCGATGAGGTGGCTTTCATCTTCCCAAATGCGCCTATGATCCCAATCACAGTGGTATGCTGAGATGATTCCCGTGTCATACAACTATTTACGGAGTCGCGATTAATTGTTTTGTTAAATCAGAACTTTGGAATGACGATGCCTGGATGGCACGACTTGACGAAGCTTGGGCGCGAGGTGAGATACCCTTGCTTACTTTGCCATTGAAGATGAGATCTATTTGCTAACATATTTATCGCAATAGCTCGATTATGAATCAGCCATTCGGCACCAGGACGAGCCGGGTATCCTTCGATCTCGCGAATACTTCAACACTCTGATCAAGGAACAGATTGATAAGGGCATCAAGCCTTCACGGATCGTTCTGGGTGGCTTCTCCCAAGGAGCTGCCATATCTGTCTTTACTGGTATTACTTGCAAAGAAAAGCTTGGTGGTGTCTTCGGTCTGTCCAGTTATCTCGTTCTCAGTGACAAGATCAAGAATTACATTCCGGAAGATTGGCCGAACAAGAAGACTCCTTTCTTCCTCGCTCATGGCTTGGAAGATGAAGTTGTGCTGTTCGAATTCGGTGATTTGTCGGCGAAAAAGATGAAAGAGATCGGCTTGGAGGATGTCACTTTCAAGTCTTATCCGTGAGTTCTCCGCATATCCGCCGCTGTAGATTGTTCTTTGCTTATTTCTCTTTTTCAGTGACTTGGGCCACTCCGCCGACCCAGTAGAGATTGAGGACCTGGCGCGATTCCTTCAGAAGGTTATCCCTCCAGAGGACGACGGGCAGGCTTCTGCGGGATTATGACTTGATGACCATATCCAGACTCAGGCTTTAGCAGGAACACATCTGAAAAGTCATATCTTCGGTGCCTTGAGTTTACTGCTTGCAATCCTATTGATGATATTTAGCGCAAGAGATAGAAATATACGAGCTGTTTCTAATAAGCAGCGATGAACATCGGCATCCTGTGATCGAGTGACACATTCGAATGCAATGGCATAGTACTAGAACTGGCTGCACTGGACTAGGTCACAGAAATTGTCACCTTTCGCGACTCTATCATGATCATGGTCTATCAATTGTGCGTCCAAACCGCCACAAGCCACGCCAAATTACCTACTCGTTATTCAATGCCCGCTCGATGGATTTCTCAATGGCGGACACCATGGCAGTAGTGTTCGCCTGGTCAAACGGGATATGATGCTTTGAACCATGGTCGTAAAAAACGGCCTTAGATGGGTCGCACATACCGTACAGATGCATACTTCCCTTGTAATACGGATCTTGCTTACCCACGATGTGCGTCGTTGGGATTGTGATGGGGTATTTCCCGTCCTCGGCAACAAGCTCTTTAAGCCCAGAGCTTTCGTAGGGTGTCGCACCGCAGATGAACACGGCGACCTTGAAGAGAGGTTTCGAATCGGTTTTGGCAAGGTTGGCTATAAGGGCACATGCGAGCGCAGCACCCTGAGAGAAGCCCATCACACCATCAAAGGGGCCTTGCTTCTCGATGATGTCGAGTGTGTACTCGAATGCCCGGACAAGATCTTCGCCGGGGTAAACATCGCGGGGGTAGTGGCTGTAGAACGGGCCGTCTAGAACGCCTTCGATTTCTGTGACTTGGGTTAGAGGACTAGAGTTGCGGCAGATTGAAACTCGTGTCATGTCTACGGACCGGCTTCAGGCTTGGAGGTCACTCGTCCATTGACGAATACAAACTTGTGGCCCTTATTTTCCAGCTCTTGGGTGATTCCGCCTGTGCTTGATTGTTACTGCATGGATCGATGATACCGGCAATTCCGGGAATAGACTTTGGGCGTGGTTCAAATACCTGACTGAATCTCGAAGATCTATCCTCGACAGTCAGCCTCCTATTTCTACCATTTGCACATTCCAGATGCGATATAACATACTTCAGCGCTTGTCCCCGCGCCGTGTAGACAAAGAAAGCGCATCTTCTGCCTTTTTCCAAGCAAATTGGTGTTGACCCAAGGCTAGGAGGACTAGAAGTTTAGGATGATCTGTCTTGTTACGCGTATGCGGTAGAGGACAAGGAGTGTGAGCTGGCTGCAGCAAGGAGATGACTGGTTTCTATATGCAAGACTCTCATGGCCCCCATTTTGACTTACGCCGAAACTAGGTACCTAACAAACTTACGGGTCCTCCAGCGTCGCCATATGCAGTCTGATGCTTGTGCGTCTAACAGCCCATCAAAGGACTTTCTCATAGGTGTAACTGTATAACTGATCAGCTGTTTACATAGTAGGCTGGTAGCATCACTAGTTCAAACTGTTCAGTATCCCTTGTTCTTAGTCAACACTTGTGCCATGGGAGACAAGCCTCGGTCGCCGATCCAGAAACTCTGTCCGCATACCTGAACCACGGTGGCTTCAAAGCACCTTTTATCTTATCATGGACAACTGCAAACAATTCTCGCGAAAGGAAAACGTCGAGCATCTTTGGGATAATTTTGGCTAGGCTGATATCTTTATTCTGCAATATGCCCCTTAGCGACTTTGCTTTCGCTGCCTCCTTCGCATCCCATGCTATCCTTCACCCGCTGGATTTCTACTCAAGCGTCGGCCCTACATTGAATGAATCGACTTTCGGTCTTTTGGGCGCGTCTTTTGACCCGAAACGCGATATCATCGATCTCTCCGGCAAGGTGATCTTTGTTACTGGAGGTAACCTTCAAGACCGTGTCCTTCAAGGGTCCCCGTATGGTTGCCATGATTTGCTGATTCCGTGTCCCCTTTGATAGGGAACATTGGCCTTGGAAAAGAAACAATCCTTCAGCTCGCGCACCATCGTCCATCCCGCATATATCTGGGTGCGCGCAATGCGACAAAAGCTCGCGATGCCATCGCCGACATTCAGGAGCAGCTTTCAACCCCAGCGGATATCAGGCATATTCCTCTCGACCTAGCATCTTTTGCTTCGGTTCGCAGCGCTGCTGAGAAATTTACCTCGGAATGCGATCGCCTGGACATCCTGATATTAAACGCTGGTACCATGGGCAACCCGCCAACAACCACAGAAGAAGGATTTGAAGTGCAATTTGGAACAAACCATATCGGTCACTTTCTGCTCACGAAATTGCTGCTTCCAGTATTGCAAAAGACTGCTGCCAGCCCTTCCTCAACCGACGTGAGGGTCGTAACTCTGTCCTCTTTGGCCAACTGCGTCGCTCCGTCGTACGATGTCATGACATCCTCGGATGCGCTGTTGGCTGCTAGTACTTGGACACGCTATGCCGCTTCAAAGGCTGCCAATATTCTATTCGCGTCTGAGCTTGCTCGCCGGTGCCCGGAGATCCTCTCTGTCTCCATTCATCCTGGTGCCGTGACCAGCAACTTGTACGAGCATGCGAAGGCGTCGGGTCCCGTCTCGAAATGCGGCGTTGCTGCTCTCTCACTTTTCTTTCGGTCAGTACGTTCAGGCGCTCTAAACCAGCTATGGGCTGCTGGGGTCAAGAGGGAGCTTTTGACCAATGGAGCATACTACCTTCCGATCGGGGTTCATGCTAAGAACAACAAATATTCCACGGATGCGGACATGGCAAAGAGACTGTGGGAATGGACAGAGGCTCAGATCTCTGAAAAATCTGCATCTTGAACCTCTTTCAGGCATTTTCCTAATTGACCATCCATATATACGTGTGCTCTATATTTTACACTATATATGCTCGATCTTTTCCCTCGAAGGCTTCTCCAGGTGTTTCGCTCCTCCTCACTTGAATACTGATCCAAATCATTATATCTAGTTCGGTTATCATCTCAGTCTTTTGAATATGATTAAGCTCACTCTACAGATGGAAATATGCTTTGCCGGTCTATCAGCTCTGGATCCACGACCTCGCGCGGGGAAGCGGGGAATATGCCCCTGAGGACCTGGCTATCTCCACAAACCTGGTCGCTTCAAAGAACTTGTCTCTAGTCAAGAGCCGTTAATGCTATGTCGAACCATCCTTTCTCTTGATAGCTTAATTATTGATCATGGGTCTTCGAGTAATTATCACCGGAGGTTCTGGTAAAGCCGGCCAACATGTGATCGCAGAGCTCCTTAAAGCCGGACATACAATCTTGAATTTGGACCTGCTTCCTTGCCCAAATGATAAAGTCTACACACTCAAAACTGACCTGACACAGTCAGGTGAGGTCTTCAGTGCCATGTCTGGGCAATTTGCCTTGAGTGAACCGTTTCCACCGGGGCTTCCTCCGACCCCAGATGCGGTCATTCATCTCGCAGGCTACTCACGCAACATGCTCGCACCTGATGACGAGACCTTCCGGACAAACACGGTCTCCACATACAATGTGATCGAGGCTGCCTGTAAACTAGGGATCAGGAAGATCATTATTGCTAGCAGTGTCACGGTGTACGGCGTGTCTTTCGCACTGGGTGACACAGATTATCCGTCTTTCCCGGTAGATGAAGAAGTCGATGCGAATCCAACCGATACGTACGCGATTGCCAAAGTTTGCGGCGAGCGAGTTGCAAGGGGTTTCGCGGGTCGGTTTGGTGCCGATATTTATGTCTTTCGGATTGGGCGGGTGATTGCACATGAAGAATACGAACCTGCGAAATGGAAGGTCCATGGTTGGTCTTATACGGACGCTCGTGACCTAGGTCGGATGTGCGACTTGGGCCTTCGGAAGTCAGGACTTGGGTTTCAGGTCTTCAACGCAACGAATGATACCATCACAAGCACGACCCCGACAGAGGAGTTTCTCAGGCAGCAATGTCCCAATGTCCCATTTACAAGACAGATGGAGGAGTTCGAGGCTCCATTGACCAATGCCAAGATCAAATCAGTCCTGGGATTCCAGGAAGAACACCCGTGGCGCAACTATTTTCCTTTCAAGGCAAAGAAATAAATGCATCAGTGAAGTGATAGGCTTAAAGTCAATGGGATACTCGCTGCGCTTGATATGCAATATATGTGATCAACATTTCATGATCAGGGCCGGGCGTCTGCCAGGTAACTCGTGAGATTACCGGATTCGTAAGTGATGCCGCTTGTGAGGAGTTTGGGGCCTACTTTCACTCTACGGCAAGACAACATCTATGACAGGCACAAACTCGTTCCTCTCTTCAGCCCATAGACAATATGAACGATTTCACCATTTAGTCAATTACGATCTTTAGCTAGGATTAAGCCAGAAGTCTCATGCGACACCGAGTCTTGTCATAGTTGGGCCTTGAGATCATTTAGGGTTTAGCCGAGAAGCCTCTCAATTCTCCCGAGAGCCAAACCCACAACCCAACAAAAGCAACCTAAGAAGAGATGTTGATGATGATATTGTAGAATGATGGTTCAGAATATTGAAAATCGTAGCAGTATAATGGAAATTCATCTGTAAGCTTGTAGAGTAAATCCTCAGAAGCCGTCCGACGCAACGAATTAGCGAGCTCGACTCCCCACACAAACCACAACTGGAACTTTCGTGCTCGGGGAGCCGAGATGCGCATCATCAGCAACTTCAACCTCCTCCCACCAAACACCACCTCAGTCACGGTAAGTCAATCCAAACCTCATCTCAGCCCTCGTCCTTCGATCACCATTTCGACGGTGTTTTCATCAGTCTCCCCTTGACCCGGTACCGCAACCTTGAACCCCTCCCGCTTGATCCTACCTCGATCCCCACCACCAGCAGAATTGCAGCCGCACATTTTGTCCCTACCGAGTTCCACAGATCTGGATTATTGACGTCTTCTTTCTAACCATCGCGCCAGATTTAGGTTCTCTACGAACACACATAAATTACCGTCAAAATGGATCAAGCAAAGCTGGCTAGGATGCAGGCGAGCGTGCGGATTGGTACGTTTTGTTCTTTCCTTTGGATTTTCGAGGTGCTGGTGTCCGACTCGGTGGTTTTTGCGGACGGCTCGAGAAGAAGCATTTAGAGCTTCGAGGTGCACCATTTGGGCAATGTGATGTCGCGACTCTCTCAGGTCGACGGGAAAGCAATTTGGGTCCGCAACTGACAGTTAACATTTAATTTCTTCTTCTAGGGTACGTATAATACTTTCATCTCATCTCTCCGTTCTCGATTCACGATCACGGCAACACTGAGAAGCCCTTTAAAAAGCGACTTCATCCACAATTGACAATACAAAACTGCGACTAATTTCATCGACAGAGGAAAGGGTACTCCCCGCCGCAAGGTCAAGAAGGTCCACAAGTCCTCCGGTGCCGACGACAAGAAGCTCCAGACCACCCTGAAGAAGATGAACGTCCAGCCCATCCAGGCCATCGAGGAGGTCAACATGTTCAAGGAGGACGGAAACGTCATCCACTTCGCCGCCCCCAAGGGTGAGTACCTGGACTCCGACTTCCAGCTTCCATTTCCACCACCCAGCTCGAAAGGAGAAAACTGACCAGTAACGGAAAATAGTCCACGCCTCCGTCCCCTCCAACACCTTCGCCCTCTACGGTAACGGCGAGGAGAAGGAGCTCACCGAGCTCGTCCCCGGTATCCTCAACCAGCTTGGCCCCGACAGCCTCGCCTCCCTGCGCAAGCTCGCCGAGAGCTACCAGAACATGCAGAAGCAGGCCGGTGCCGAGGGCAAGAAGGATGAGGATGAGGACGATATCCCTGACCTGGTTGAGGGCGAGAACTTCGAGAGCAATGTTGAGTAAATCTCATTTTGATCTAAAAATTGAAGAGACAGAGAGAACCTAAAGACATGATTGCATGCCATGCCTAATTTGATACACAACTCGACCTTGATCTCCAAAAAAATAGGACCGGACTTTTACCCTCATATGTGTGCTTTTGCCTCCTTTGCGATGACCAATGCCAATCCTCCTCGGGGTAGGGAACGGCGTTGGGCTGCGGTAGAAGACAGGAATGAGATTATGGATTGAGAATCGGTTGTCCACCGCCTGAACACAGATGGTGCTCGTATCCTTCGGAGAGATAGGTCGGAGTGTCAACCGCCGAGATTCATTACTATGTAGGCTACCGAGTCAAGTTGGGGTACAGCTGCTGCATGTCGGCAAATTTGCTGCATGATCTAGGTGGACCGTAGTTTGATTTGCATCTGTAGTGTAGATTCGGTGATGTCGATTATGAGATGTTCTATTCATCTCTAACAGCTACCCTTAGTCCTCTCCATACATTACCAATGTATCATTACGATAAAACGCGGATACGATAATGAAATGACATGTAGTGGGCTGGTATGACGCAAATGAAGCCTGGAAAGTGATGCAAAAGTGTTATCATACATAGGCAGGGTATCCGAGGACTGGTAGACATGACACCCCGTTCTTGAATCTCGTTCAAGTCGTCAGAGAAGAGGAGCTGCATCAGAGTATAGCTGGGCTTCTTTGAAGTCGAGCCACTCTGTCAGATGGATTTCAGTTTCAGACTCGGGAGTGAGATGAATGATGTGGATGGCGGCAGCAGCAAATGGGAAGGATATCACGATTCCTCCTTAAGCCCACAAATGTCGGTCCCTAGAACCATGTCCACCATGTACCAGAAGCGCCAATAAGCGTTAGATTTATCATAATCGAAAGTTCCATCTTCACGAAGCTGGGGTCCATCTCCAACAATATCGCCAGTAAACCAACTGAGGATAGGGATCGATCGTAGTACACGCTCTGTCACGGTTGGCTGCGGCGGAAGCGCTTCTGCAATAGGCCGTAATTTGGTTCGACGAACTGTGGGGATATGTGTCATGAACTCAGACTCTGGTTTTGGCTCCTTGGAAACATTGCGTTGTTGAAGGGCAGACGGTTGCTCGACTCCCGTGGCGGTGGCAGAGCTTGCAGTGCTTGTCGACATTTGTGATTCCTCTTCTTCTTGTAATTCGGCTACACCTGATAGGTTGTTCATGGCAAACGATCGCGGTAATGTGGCTGCACGATCTTTATCCTGCGTCTGGAGAAATGTAGTTGAATGCGACGTGGTCAAGGTGCGCGGTGCTTTCGACTTGAACTGGGCGGCTTTTGACGAGTCTACAGGGATCGGTGCATCCTCTGCAGGTCCTGAGCCATGATACAGTTCACAGAATACCAGATGCCCATCGATCTCCTGGGGAGAGTAGAAGCATGCGCGATCCGCAGCGATCGTCGAGTCAAACGTCACCTTAATCCAGTGGAAACCTCCAGCATAGCGTTTCGATTTCCGGTTCGCATCCGCAGACAGATTGGGCCGAATGACCACGTCGCCACCACTAAGCAGTTGTGCGAAGCCACTCGCCGAGTTAGGATCGCTACGAGGATAGTCCTCACAGATCAAGCCTCGAGAGATCTTCTCGTACTTATCGATGACCTTCCACTCGCCATCCTTGCTCCTGTAACCGTAAAGTATGCACTCGGTGGCGATCTTCTCGGTCTGTTTTCGCGGGTTGTCAAGGCTGGAGGACGACGAGGACTTGGGCAGGGTATTGCGACTCTTCTCCTCCTCTTGTTGCTGAGCGAACAGCCGCCCGAACTCTGCTACATTGGGGTTTTCGCGCTTGGCTGGCGTTCCAGTACGTGTACGTGAACGAGCTTGCTCGTAGCGAGCATTTCTTCTCTTGCCAAAGGGACCGCTTTCTTCAGGTGGTCGTCGTGGGTTGCGAGCTTCACTGTTAGAATCAGAGGTCATGTTAGTTACCTAATCCCCAAATTGTGGGAGAATAATAAGTCTAGTAAATGATAAACCTCACTCTTTGTACACATAGCCCCAAGGCAAAAGATTCCCCTTGTCATCTTTAGCGCGCTCCTCCGGAGGCACAAAATGGTACTCCATGGCGACGGGCGGCGGAGGCGGCGCAAAGCTCTATTGATGAACAAAGAAAGATGTTGGTTTTAGGGTGGCGATCCCGGGGGTGTAGAAGGATAAGGGCCTAAGAGAAGCAGAGTCCTGTCCCTGGCTGGGTATTTGTACGTTGTCTGTAGCAACACAAGCAGATTTTCATTGAGATGGATGGAGCTCTATCAAATATTTGGTTCTTGCAATAAACAGTGCGTTAGCCCGGATACGGTCACGTGATAGTCTCCAAGTACATCTACGAAGTATGAAAGGTTCAACTCTTATTATTCACCACTCAATTTGAGCTCCTCAATATACTCAATATACAGTCTCATAGGAGACTATTCGGCGGATACTGACTCAAGCTGAATAGCTGAATATAGGTGACCATCTCTCAAAAGTGTTCATGTATATGCCGCACTCTCACGAGGCTCCAACAGATCTACATAACTAAATTGATTTTTAAGTATTCGATATTGCAACCTGACTTTCTATAAATGCTCTAGTCTTGCCTCAAGAACGTAATGTGTCCAACATCGCCTTCCAGTCCACATACATCCCCAAACTCACCTACTTCCCGTCTCCGTCGCTGTACGTAATCGACGAGTTCCTCTAATGGGCAAGAAAATCCTGGTCCTGACTTGCAGTATGGTAAAGGCGTAGGTCTGTCATTGACGATGACTCGTAGGAATATTTCGTCCGGAGAATCCCGATTATTCGTGATTGATGACGGGCATGCCATTCGTTCGATGGCAATTCTGCCTCCCATAGGCATCACCGATGAAGTACGCCAGGTACGGTCCTCGGCAACATGTGTGACTGGCAAGTAAGGGTCGTATTTTGAGTCTTGTAAGATTTCCAGAGCAGTGAGGAAAGGCGCTATATCTCCGTCATGAACACTACAGGCGAAAGTTAGTATAGTGACTTTGTCTAAAATGAGAATTTTGGCGTCCGGAGAATCACGGGTATATTCAACACCGTCAGGGCTACTGACAAGCTGAAAAACGTGGTGCCAGCCTCAGGGCCAGCGCGCAGTAGGGCAGTCGTGGCATTGAGCCAGAGCCAACCCATCGCACCGGCATATGGATTACCAGGTCCCGCACGATAGTAATGAATCACGTCGCGGGCGTACGCGAAATATTCCCACTCCTTTTGAGTGAAAACACTGCACCAGGGACTGGATCCTCGTACAAGAGTCTCAAACCCGCACATCTCCTGCATGCTCCAGACCTCCAGGTTAGTCAACGGCCCGATTTCCTCGTTCTGTTCCTTGAGGGTGAGCCGTGCTGCTATATCGGGAATATACGTATTCTGGAAACGCGCCAGCATAGTGTAGCCGTTGTTATGACCGTTGTCGGCATCTTCAATATACCTTAGGCATGTATCCCCCGGCGTGAGGGTATCCGCGTGTCGGTCGAATGTCTCAGGGATAACTTCCAGAACAGCTTTACCGGTCTTCTCCCAGTCCAGACCGAAAAGACCAGACGCAAAATACGCTGCTGTGTCAATGACGCGCTGTGAGTCGCTTGCCCAGATCCGCGTCCTCCGGCCAGGCTGTAGTAGATGCTCATATCGGGTTAGGAAGCGAACACCCGTCATGAAAGCTTGCAGGGTGCCTGCGTACGGGCCCGTTCTGGTCAGTTGGTCAAAGTCCTTCCATGGTTCATCGGTAAAGTAGGTCCAGTTGTTCAGGAACGATAATGAGCCGTTCAGAACGACATTCGCGTCTCTAAATCTGTTGAGAAGTGAGAGATGGCCTGCAGTCATCGACGGTTAGATTCATCCTTGCTTACATTGACGCTCTCTCAACGACATTAGCATCATTGACAAGATTGACATACGAGCTCCGGCATTTTTTGTCGGATATCGCTCTGCGTGGCGCGACATCTGAGGATCGATTAGAAGTCTGGAGCCAGGACCACGCAGAAGAAACCAAAAATCGGAAGAGACTATACCATATGGACCTGGTTTACGGCACATCCCTCTGGCGGATTAATACTTTGCGACTCGGCGTGTCCATCGAGTTTCTCAACCCAAGGTCCATATCCACCGAGATGATAGAAAAGATTCCAGTCTCTGTGTGAGTCCTTAGAGCCACCGGAAGTAGATGGATGGATCCAAGTATTCCAACTTGGGTAGTATGATGACTGGGAGATAAACAAGGTGTTCCTGTGACAGATGAGCAGTGAACCATGGCTGTGGTAGAGGATGCTCGCGATGGCGGCTACAAAGGAAAAAATTATCGTCCACAATGGACGAACATCAAACATATTATTTGGCAGGTAACCTCTGGGAAATGTGAGGCATCAGAAGCCGGATAGAATCTCATTGCACGAATTAATTGAGGAGCTCCCATCCAACGAGCTGGTCGAGGAGTTTATTCAAGACACAAACACTCATCAAACTGAAACTGAAGACCACTCAGGACCCAAACCCTCCTTTTGGGTTAAAGTTGCAACTGATCCAATCCCACTGTGGCTTAAATGACATCAATCCTAAGGCCAGATACTATTATCCAGACTCGGAGGTGAGTTTGGTAACAGCCTTAAATGGCTTCAGTCACAGTATCAGAGCATCTACTATTGTATGATCTTCGCACAATGGGCCCTTAATCACACTGAAGTATTGGAAGTATTAGAAAGCCAGGTTCTGCAGAGGTGGGGTCAGATAGCGTTCGTGGACTAAGCTGAGCATCGATATATTGATCAGCTAAGATATCATCCTTGGACATAGATATATCATTTTTTTACTGTCAATAGAGGTAGTCGCATCCAAGATGCTTAATTTTCAAGCCTAGCGCTCAACCAAAGAACCAGAGCCAAGGGATGGTAATGAGGGAATAATGCCTCAGGCAGACGCTCTCCGCACATCCAAGCCGAGGCATAATTACGCTTATGTGGGGGTAACTAAGCGATGTCTTGACAATCATGTCATATAGAAGCTTGATAGCAAGCAAGCTAGGTGTCTTTCACTGACCATTGCTTCACTCTTGTTTCCTACAGTCATATCAGAGTATTCTTGTACATCAATTGCGCCCAAAATGCCTGAGAACTACGGAGAGTTTCAGACGGAGATCTATGGCCGTGGAGCCATGATGGGCATCAGGCCCAATGTCACCACCGACCCTCGCCTGCTCGAAGAACAGGCTCGCAAGGCGTTAGGAGCACGATCATTCAACTATGTCGCTGGGGGAGCGGGCGAGAAAGCCACCATGGATGCCAATCGGTTGGCATTTCGTCAATGGAAGCTGTAAGCTTACACACTCTGTTACTTCTGATCATTTGCAGCGTAAACGGATCTGGGGACTAATGCGCAGAGACAATGGCCACTCGTAGAGTACCGAGGATGATGAAGCCGGTTCGTTTAATGCAGTAGCTACTGTGGATTCACCTGCCGGTAACTGATGATACACTTTCTAGATGGCTAACCAGGATTTGACCGTGAATCTCTTTGGCCAGAAGTATCCAGCCCCCATCCTCATGGCCCCAGTCGGGGTTCAAAGCCTCTTCCATGAGGACAAGGAGACGGGTCTTGCTGAAGTATGTGCTGAGGTCGGAGTACCATACATCCTCAGTACAGCCAGTAGCAGCACTATTGAAGAAGTTGCCGAGGCGAACGGAGATGGGAAAAGATGGTACCAGCTCTACTGGCCCCAGGACGACGAAGTGACTATGTCATTGCTGAAGCGTGCGAAAGAGAACGGATTCTCTGTCCTTGTGGTTACACTAGACACTTGGTCCCTTGCATGGCGACCTGCAGATCTAGACAACGCCTATGTACCGTTCATTAAAGGCGTCGGCAATCAGATTGGCTTCAGTGATCCAGTCTTTCGCGCCAAGTTCGAGAAGGAATCGGGCTCCAAGGTCGAAGAGGACATCGTCGGGGCATCCCGGGCATGGATCGGGGACGTTTTCTCGGGCAGACCTCACACCTGGGAAAAAATTGCTTTCCTGAGGAAGAATTGGGACGGTCCAATCGTCCTCAAAGGCATTCAACATGTGGAAGACGCACAGCTTGCCCTGAAAGCTGGTTGCGATGGCATCATTGTTTCCAATCATGGCGGTGAGTTGAACCATTCCAAAAGAAGAAGCGAAGGCCATGACAAGCTCACTTTATTCGGTCTGACAATGCACAGGACGGCAAGTCGATGGCGCTATCGGCTCACTGGACGTGCTCCCTGAGATTGTGGACACAGTAGGTGACAAGATGACCGTTCTGTTTGATTCCGGCATTCGGACCGGCGCAGACATCACCAAAGCACTCTGTCTAGGGGCCAAAGCAGTTCTAGTAAGCCGTCCAGTAATCTACGGGCTGGCCGTAGACGGAAAACAAGGAGCAAAGCAGGTGATGAGATCGCTACTCGCTGAATTGTGGCAAACTATGGGCCTGGCTGGTATCTGCGGGATTTCCGAATGCAACCGGGATAAAGTCAGGAAAATTCAGTATCCCGGGGACCTGAAGGCAATGATGTGATACCGGGAAGGGCCTCGAGTTTGTAGATATTGAATATGCACATGTCGTGGACATCGTTCGAGACATTGCACACACAGAACACTTTCATCTTAATTCTAGTGTTAGAGCGAAATGAATTCCCGCTCGCGGTTTCAGAAACTTCATCACATACACCATCAGATAGGGGTAAATTATAATGATGAACTGTCCATACCTGAATTTTGAGTAGATGGCCAGGCCAAGCAACACCTCCGACCCGCTCACTTGTTGGGAAAAAGACGGAATCACATGTCACCCGCCGGCGCATCTCAACGAATCAACCTCCAAACGCGAGGTAGTCTGGCTGGTGACTCGTGGGCTTGCCACCGATCTACCTCTGGTACGTGTTGGGCGATTTGTCTCCCAGGAACATGCTCTTCTGAATTCTGACGCAACTTCTGGGTATCTACCGACTTGGCAACATGCGTCCATGGGTCGTGTCAGCCCTGATTGATTGTCGCATTACGTCGCGACGCTGCCATGATCTCGACCCGCCTTTACAATAAATGAATGCACATTAGTCCCCTGTTTCTACCATATGGCTCGGAATGTCGCGTCTGCTCGGATTTGGATCATCTTTTGGCAAGCGGGTTGAAGCTGAAGGCGATATCGAGGAGGCGCTGAATTGTGATGGCGCAAGTCATGTGCCAGCTACTTCAGGGGCTACTCTACTCCCACGACCAGTTGCCTCTGCTTTGTCAATCTTGGCTCAATCGACCTCATTGTCTCTGAAATTGGGGAGCTTTTTCGGTGGCATTGCTATTGAAGGAGCGCGAGTCACGACGCTGACCGGATTGGAACTCAGTAGAGCAGTCATTGAAGGAATTCTTACAAGAGCCGGGCGGGATGTTGCTCTTCGAAGCAGTGGAGAGCGTGGGAAAGTGGAGGCGGAGTCGTTACTCGAACGAAGCGTATGCTGAATTATGCTTATTCCTTTCTACCCGTTCATCAAGCTGATATAGGATCCAGTTGGCCGCCCTGCACACCACAGTTACCTCCGCGTCGTTCTTTGCAGCCGCAACATTTCATTTCTCATCGACAACGCTTTCCTCTGCTTCACATGTGTCTCAGGCCCTTTTGTCTACGCTTGACGCAATACTCGGCTCGACCGAATCGTCACGAGCTATTGCGGCTATCATAACGCTTATTCGACGGGAGTTCAGAAGTCCCAATGCTGAAATAGGTACCGATAATATCGGTGTCGGCGACCTTCTCGTTGGAACTGTCGGCTTTGCGATGCTTCAAAGATGGGGCCGAAAAAGCACTGAGAGGCATATGCGCCTTAATGGCGGTCATGAGACTGTTTGGGATGTTGTGATATTAGACAATGGCGCAAGGGCCGACGTCATTGGCACTCATCCAATCGAGCCTGCAGGATATTCTCGGAGTGCGCTAGGATCTGCGACTAGACGATCGTCTTTCATATCGCCCGGCCATGAGGAGGAACGTTTCGATGCTGTGCCGCGGCCATCGAGTGTGGTCGAACACGTGGAGGTGCCCCAAATGTCGCTTCCAGCTAGCGATCAACAAGTCTCTGACGAAGATATTCGCCTACACATAATGAGGCAACTTCCACGGGGTTGTCGTGCGGCAATCAGATCAGATGTGGTCACTACAAGGACCATAACAGTCGATATTTATGATGATGACAATGCTGAGATTGCTGCTCCTCCGGGAATGATGATGATTGAGGAAAGATTTCACAATGACCGATCGGATGAAAACAGTGGTCTTCTTTCTACTATGCACCAACTACCCAAGCACACGGTTGTCTTCAGTACTGCTTTCAATAAAATACAAAATGCGGATGTCAGGCCGTCTCACAGGCCTGAGACCTCCAATGCGCGAGGACTCGAGATTCCAACAGCTGCGAAAAGTCTTCCTGCGTTACCATCTACCTTGCCTGATATAAAAACGCAAACGGATAACAAAAATAATGATTCCCAGGCGCGGATCAGCAACAGCGAAGGGCTATCCAATGAGCAGCCTTCAACGACGGGACACGTACAGAGTCTTAAATATAACAAGCCTCATAGTCACGTCGCACCGGAATCGAGTTCAGAACGTTGCTTTTCGACAGGAACAGCACGGGATGCCAAGTCGGGCGGTGCAAAAAAATCTCGTGAAGTTTCCAGCAGTGGTTCTGTGAACGAACCAAGCACAGGGTCTAAAGGTGCCTTCGGGAAAGGGTCGCTGACAAGGTTGGCGCAGAAGGTAAAACCAGCTAGTGTCGAGAGAGACGAGGCTGGCAAACGAGCAACACAACGATCTTCTCTAGATAAGGCTCAGAGGGTCTCGAAGAATGCGACGCAGCGTAACAAGATGCAGAAAGGGCTCCTTGCTGACAAGAAATCCACCCACCATGACATGTCCACAACGCCAACCGTCGCGGAAAGAGCAATTAAGACGACAGGATCTCACACGGACAGAACATTGTCGCCAGTCGCGAACAGAGGAGTGCCGAGATCACCCCTATATGACCCACGGTTGCGAACTTCTCCCAGTCAGACACGTCGAGTGAAAACGCCGAACAAGCCCCAAAGTGATGCGCCGCTTGATTATTTCTCTGTTCATGAATCGAACCAGGAGTCTTTCATCACCCAATCAGACTCATACTCCTTCCGATCCGCAGGTACACGACCAAACTCACCAGCCGCTACACGAACCCATGTGCGAAGTAGCAGCTCCTTATCATTGACGCGATCCGAGACAGACATGGCTTTATCTCTAGGTGCAGATGGCCGCCCAACGTCGTCAGGTTGGCAGCAGAGGACTACCTCGTTCGCACCGAGTATATACTCCTTAGCAACAGCGGGCTCGGAGACGTCACTCATACTTGCTCATCGTGCACGAAAGAGCGCATACGACGATATAGACACTATCAGGTCGCTAACCCGTGACGGCATAATCCCTGGTATATTCCCAGAGCAACATTTTGTACAGAACATCAGACGCTTTTGCCGATTCTCCTCGGCCTCATATGGATCGAACGCCTTGAAAGTGATGGGTGTGACGAGACCAGCCCAAGCTATTCCTGACTGGGAAACTGACAGCCAGGAACACTCTGATTTCTCGGTCCACACGGGACTGCCGGCGTCAACAATCCTCTTGTCATCTTTCGTTGATCCGGCGGGAGGAACCAATGCTGCCGGGGAGACTGACAGCGGTTTTCCTTTGGTTCATTATGTATGCCTGGACCATGCTTCAAAAGCTGTTGTTCTGACTCTCAGAGGAACGTGGGGATTTGAAGACGTTCTCACAGATATGACTTGCGACTATGATGACCTCGTATGGCAAGGCAGAAGCTGGAAAGTTCACAAGGGTATGCATGCTTCGGCAAGGCGCCTTCTAATGGGAGGCGGCGGAAGAGTTATGATCACCATCAGGGTCGCCCTTGAAGAGTTCCCAGACTACGGCGTAGTATTGTGCGGCCATTCCTTAGGGGGTGGCGTTGCCGCACTTCTAGCCACTATGATTTCGGTACCCAACAGCGAACAATTTGGAACCTCGTTCGTAACCGCTACGCCTTGGTCTGCCGCACGGCGGATGCTCCAGGGAAACAATGACGATGAAGCTGAAGAGAGCCGCCTTCCCTTCTATCTCCCAACTGGACGTCCAATCCATGTCTACGCGTACGGTCCCCCGTCTACTATGTCCCCATTTCTACGCCGTGCAACTCGTGGCTTAATAACGACGATCGTCAACGGCCAAGATGTGGTACCAAGCCTTTCATTAGGCATCTTGCACGATATGCACACTGTATCTGTCGCGTTCAAGAGCGACACTTCTGGGACTAAGTCACATGTGCGATACCGAGTTTGGGAAGGTCTAAGGCAAAGCATTGTTAACAAATTTTATGTCAATGAAGCGCCCATGCTTCTGCACGCTGGCGAAGGCGTTGGGGAAGACGCCTGGGCGTGGAAAACATTAAAGGCGCTTCGAGAAGAGATGTGTGCCCCCAAGCTCCTGCCTCCTGGAGAGGTCTTCGTGGTAGAGACGATGCGTGTTCTTCAACGTGATGCCTTTACGTCTGACTCTGGCGGGGACGGGTACCCAATGCTTGGTCGGCCTGCAACGAGGGTACAGTTGAAGTTTATCCGAGATGTCGAGTCTCTTTTCGGAGAGTTGAGATTTGGGTCAGGAATGTTCAGCGATCACAACCCAGCAAGATATGAGGCCAGTCTGGCGGCGCTTGCGCAAAGTATCCTTGACGATTGATACGCTTACCAACTGATGAAGTGGGAGCATATTTCTGATGATTATTTTGCTGTTTTCATGGTTTCCGGGATGTCACTCGTTGATAAAAGACCACGATATTCGGTGTTATGTATAGATTGGCTTTGACTCCATACCCCTGATATACCCCATTTCATAGCTCCAGATTTGAATTGATATGTTCTTGACCTTGCCAAAACTCATATAGAATTTTCCATGCACACTGGCTCCCCTGTCTGTGAGCGTGGATCATAGGCTTTACCACTAAATCGTCTCCTTGGCGGGGGCGAGGGACATCCAAACGTATACCTCGCGAGACTATAGCTTGTACCTGCCGAAGTACTCAGTCCTGGCTTCAAACGACCCCGTTCTCGAGCAGCCTCTCTTCATTCTCTTAATAAAAGCCATTGCATCACAGGCTGAACGGCGCCGAAGTTCAGCTAAAGCCGATCTTAGCATAGCCGAAATACTGCTGTGAACCTTTCCGGTAGCTTGGCTGCATAGCCCTGATCGATCAGCCATCGGCGGCTGGGTTGGACCCGAGCAGCAGCTGAGCCAGCAATATGCTGCTGAACAGATAGCAACCAAGAAAGGAAGACCATGGTCAACTTAGTCCTAATATGTCACAAAGTATCGTTTCACCGCCCATTATGGGGCGTCTCCTTTTTCTCGCCGAGGCCCTTCTGCGCCCTCTCTTGAATTCTTTTCTCAAGGTCATCGATTTGTCTCTCGACAAGTCCCTTCTTAGACGTCAAGTTCTGTCGCATGGCCCGTAGTGACGCAATTCGTTCGTCAACTGTAGCTTCTCGAGATTTCTGGACCGTCTATTCCACGCAGAACGAGTCTGTCAGATCGACATACTCTTTTGCCACGGGTTGAGAGATCATACCTGAGTAACCTCTTGTTTGGTCTTGACGCTGGCGCCGTAAAGAGTTCCTGTTATGGTAATTGACGTGACGGCAGCAGCTAAGACAAGCTTCGGTACATTTTTAGGAGCAGGCATATTGACAGTTATTCTTGTTCTATTTGTGACGATCTCTAACACAGCATGATGTTGATGCAGTGATCTGCAATGAGAGAACATTTGTAGAATTGCCTCTCTCTACCGCCTGACCAATGGGGGAATAGATTGATTAGCCCCAGCGGGAGTCGCGTCGCGTCATCCGCGCAGGAACCCCAAAACGATCTGTATCGGAAAGTTGTAAGAGACAACGACCTTCTGTCAAATGCGCCTATGGATGCAGAGCCTCGCGCATTTCTGTCAATATGCCGTCCCTGAGCACGGTTCCCCGCCGTCGGCAGCGGTCGGAAGAGAATGAAGACGATGATGAAACGTCGACCAACTCATCAAGGGACCCCACGCCTGTGTCAAGAAATTCAATCAACGGCAAGCGACGTCGGCTAGTTCCGGTCCAGGATGGCGCAGATGAGGGAGATGATGACGGTGGAATTTCTAGCGAAGGCAGCGATGAAGGCACGGAGCAAGACACTCCTGAGCTTACGCAGGCTGATCCCAGACCTGCACAACCCTCCAATTCGCAAACGAGGTCTTTAGCCAATCGTGAGGTGGATGAGGATGGCTACAAGCCCGGTGCTATTGTACGCATTAAAGTCACCGATTTCGTCACCTACACTTCTGCCGAGTTCTTCCCTGGGCCGAAACTCAACATGGTGATTGGGCCGAATGGAACAGGAAAAAGCACCCTTGTCTGCGCAATTTGTCTAGGCTTGGGATGGGGGCCGCAGGTACGAGCATGTTCATCTTGAGACATTACAACATCGTTGCTAACAGGTTCCTCGCCGATCCATAGCATTTAGGACGAGCGAAAGATCCGGGTGAGTTCGTCAAACACGGTTGCAGAGAGGCCAGCATTGAGATTGAACTGGCTAAGGGGCCAGGACTCCGTAAGAATCCGGTTATCGGTCGAACAATCAAACGCGAAGGCAATAAGAGCTCGTTTACAATAAACGGAAAGCAGGCTTCTCTCGCACAGGTTAAAAAATTCGCTCAGTCCTTCGCCATTCAGATCGACAACTTGTGCCAATTCTTACCGCAAGACAAAGTCAGCGAGTTTGCTGCGCTGACCCCTGTGGAACTGCTTAATTCAACGCAGAGGGCCGCTGCTGGACCAGAGATGATCGAGTGGCATGAGAGTCTGAAGAAGCTTCGAGCTGAACAAAAGAAGTTGCAGTTAGATAACCAGAGTGACAAAGATTTGCTAGCAAATCTCGAAAACAGACAGGAGATGCAGCGAGTTGACGTTGAGCGGATGCGGCAACGGGCCCAGATCAAGAGGAAAATCGAGATGTTAGAGCAACTCCGTCCAGTTATTCAATACAGAGAGGCCCGCAACGAGTTGAAGCAGAAGAAGATCAATGAAAGAAGACTCCGAAAAGAGCTCGAGGATTTGGAGGCTGAACTAGAACCTGCACTGAGAGCGGTCAACGCAAAGCAGCAATATTGCTCGCAGCTGGATGAAGTGGTCAAGTACAAGAAGCGATGCTTTGAGCAGGCAGACCGCGACACCATAGAGATCGTGAAGAAAATTGAACAATTTGACGATGCGCTGAAGGATCTCAACAACCAGATTGAGGCTGAGAAAAAGAGTGGCCAGAGCTACAGGCAGGAAGCGACCAAGATCCAGCAGGCAATCAACAGGCTCAATCGCGAGCTCAATGACGAACCGGCCGAGCTTGATATCGGCTGGTATAATGAGAGGATTGTGGGTGCGCTTAGAGCGTGATCAGAACGCATGCTGACTGTCTCCGCAGAAAGAAAAGCGTCTGGCAACCAGAGAGCTTGAGGGAAAAGCGACTGAAATCCAGCAAGCTCGACTGCCGCTTGTTGAAGAGCTCAAGTCGAAGAACGATCAGATCAGACGAGCAGAGCAACAGTTGCACAGTCTCGCCTCCCAATCTGGGCAGCAAGAAGCCAAGCTCCGTGGAGCGTCACAGCATTCGTATCAAGCTTACAAGTGGTTGCAAGACAATCAGGATAAGTTTGAGAAGGAAGTTTTCGGACCGCCAGTCGTCACCTGCTCGGTCAAAGACCCCAAGTATGCTAACGCGATTGAGTCGTTATTACAGCGCACAGATTTTACTGCCTTCACCACGCAGACTCGAAATGACTTCCGGACCCTGCAAAAAGCCCTGATCACCGAAATGAGGCTTCATGACATTAGTATCAGGACTTCAACGACACCTCTAGAAAGTTTTCGCCCACCCGTCTCGGACGAAGAGCTAAGGTCGTTGGGTTTTGACGGTTGGGCGAAGGACTTTCTCAGCGGTCCCGAGCCTGTGCTTGCCGTTCTATGCAGCGAAAACCGATTGCATCAGACCCCTATAAACTTACAGGGAATCTCGGACGAAACATTCGCCAGATTGGAAAATGGTTCGATAAGCTCCTGGGTAGCTGGAAAGCAAAACTACCAGATTGTCCGGCGACGGGAGTATGGCCCTAGTGCGGTTTCGACCCGTGTGAGACAGGTTAGACCGGCGCAGATCTGGACCTCGCAAGCAGTGGATGTTGTAGCGAAGCAAGAGGTTGAGCGGAAAATCCTCGCCCTGAAGGACGAAGTAAGTCAAGTAAAAGAAAAGATGGAATCAGAGCGGAGCAGACTCCACAGAATGGGTGAAGAGAAGAAGGAACTAGATCGCGAGAGGGTAAGTCAACGGCAGTCCTAGAACTCTTACTTTTGGCTCACTCTTTCCACCCAGGCTACACTTGAAAAAGAGAAAGCCGAGAAACAGACAGCACTCATCAACTATAAGGCTATTCCTGAAAGGATTCGTAAGTCGTCTGATCTGTCTATTATCTGGTCTATCGACCGTTCTCGTCTGACATCGCGAAAATAGGTCAGCAAGAAGCGAAGAAGAAAGATATCGAGAGACTCTTTGCGGAGATGAGAGTCAGAGTCCTTGAAATTCGCGGTCGCCAAGATCAGATTTCAATACAGAAGGCCAAGGCCAATCTTGAATATGCGGTACGATGGACCTTTGACGATTTACCAATTCGTCATTCCCATGCATTCTTAGAGACTGACAGTACGCGCAGGATGCTGTTGAGAACCTTCGCAGGCTACAGGAGGAAGTTGCTCAACTTAGCATACGTCTTATTGAGGGCCTTTCGGATTGCACGACGTTAAGAGAACGCAGTCAACATCACAAGACGAGGCTAGATGAGAAGCATTCCGAGGTGAAAGCGGCACATGAAGATGTTAAAGCTCAAGCTGAAGCTGTGGGGAAAATGGTCGATCCAGCAAACAGGGCGGTACGGGTCGTCAACGAGCAAGAGGACTTGCGTGAATTCATGCCCACACTGGTTGAGCATACTTTGGAACAGCTTGAAGCGGACATCGATTCAGAAAGAGCACATCTAGAGCTTGTGCAAGGAGGCAACGCGAACGTGATTAAGGAGTTTGAGGAACGCGAAAAGCAGATCGAGAAATTGCGAGATAAAGTCTCCGAGTTTCAGAATCAGCTTTCGGAGTATGACCATGCTATCAACGAAATTCGTGGTAAATGGGAGCCCAAATTAGAGGAACTTGTGAAGAGTATCAGCGACGCTTTCTCAGACTCCTTCGCTCGCATAGGATGTGCTGGTCAAGTCACCTTGGATAAGGCAGAGGACGAGGAAGGTCCTAATGGCGAGCCGGGAGGCAGCAATTTCGACCAGTGGTCAATCCAGATCCAAGTGAAATTTCGAGAGAACGAGAACTTATCCATACTTGATTCCCATCGACAGTCGGGTGGAGAGAGAGCCGTCAGCACCATTTTCTACCTGATGGCCCTCCAGTCGCTGTCGGCCTCTCCGTTCCGTGTCGTTGATGAGATCAACCAAGGTATGGACCCACGAAATGAACGCATGGTTCATGGACGTCTAGTCGATATCGCTTGCGCTCCAGCGCGCAATGGAGGTGGCGGCCAATACTTCCTCATCACTCCCAAACTTCTCAGCGGGTTGGTTTACAAACCAGGAATGAGAGTGCTCTGCATTTACAGTGGTGAGCATATGCCTGAGGATTACAACCTGCTCGATTTTGGCGGTGCCATCAAGCGCATGAGGGCATTGAATGCCAAGACGAAAGGCAAAGGAAGAGCTGTTGAGGGTGGCGCTCATAGGAGCAACGGCGATGTCGATGTCTACGGCTGATGGAGAATGTTGTGTTGTCTGATTTGTCCGTGATACCTCTTTCTTTTTCTGTTGCAATAATCTTTTTTTTATCTATGGCAATTGCCATCGAGGGTATTTAGGTTACGGCCTGCGGCCAGGGCAGGTGTCGAGTTTGGAGGTTAGTTGGCTGTACAGATATTTTTAAACATATTCAATGATTATAGAAGCTGCGGTCTATCTCTCAAGATGAGAGCTCTTCTTAGTTGGTCAAATTACAGACGACGTATGCATGAGATAGACGAGCGAGATTCAGAGTCATACCTTGGTCTATTTCTATACTGAGGAGTCTACCTTAGAATACCGAGGTGATTTCAAGGTACCAACCAGTCAGATGTACATAAAAGTTGTCATCTGTCTTCGAGGTCATGTCACGTCACATATCTCACAAAGGAAATGACTCAAGGAAAATAAAAATTGAACAAAGAGACGAGCCCTTCATTCAATGCCCAATGCTTCCCAGCCCGAATCCCCAGCGACGCCTGGCCTTTATCATCACAGAAATCGGTTGGAAAAAGGAAATATAATAAAAGTAAAAATGTACACAGAAGAAGAGAATTGCATGATCGTGTCAATCCCCGGACACCTAGCCACAAAGTAATTGTAACAAAACATGCGCACGCATAAGAGGGTATCATGAAAGAGCAGAGGCAGAGTAGATGGTCGCTGGTTGGGGTTGGTGGCGAGAAAAAGGGCGAGTAGTTTTGTTCCTCTTTTTTTTTAACTTTTTTCTCTTTTTTACTTTCTGCTTTTTGGGGGTTCCTCCATGACATTCGGTCATGATGGCTGTCTCGAAGAGGACAGCGGAGTTGAGGTGATTTTTTGATCATTGAAAGCGCAGTCGCAGTCTATTGGACCATGGCGGTAGCAACTGGGCGACCCGTATGGCAACCACGCTCGTGACGCTTCATATTGCTCCTTACGCTGAATGCCTTGCCGCAGCCGGCATGTGTGCAGCGGAAAGGCTTTTCGCCAGTGTGGCTGTGAGAGTGGATGCGCAGACTGGAAGGCCGCGAGAAGGCCTTGTGGCATGTACGGCAGATGTAGCGATCATGGTTCTGCTGGTAAGGCGTGGAACTGGACGGGGGGAAGTAGTGGTGATGTTGCCAGGCGGGGGTGACGGGAGAGATCATCTGTTGATGAGCCGGCGAGGGAAGAGATGCCGCGGATGTTGGAGGGAAGGTGCCTGCGTTTTGAAAGGTGTTTGCCGCAGGGTTTCTTTGGTAGTAAGCGGCAGCTGATGGTGTAGAGGGCTCGATGGGAGAGGAGTAGGATGACACGCTGGGAGCAGGGGAGGCATATGGAGCCCCGGCGGCATGCTGAACGGACCCTTGACTCGAGATGGAGGATCGATCCGTCGGACTAGGAAGCCCAATTGGCGCCTGGGAATACGTCTCGGTAGTTTTCATCACAGCACTGTTGCTGGTGGCAGAGACAGATGATGCTGAGGGAGAATGGCCATTACTGTGAAAGGCCGAACCAGGACGCAGTGGCGGCGTTGGTGGCATGGCGTGTGGTGTGATCGAGTCGTATGTCTGCGATAGAGGCCGGGGATCCAAATCCCTGTGCGCTGACAGACTGGTTCTTTGACGTTCTGCGATCTGCGAGTCAGTCATACTGGGCTTTGTGATCAGGTATTAGACTGCGAAAGATCATACTTGGTGCGTGTGCGGCGGCACCGTCTGCGTTCTCGAGCAGAATCGAGATGGAAGGAAGCGAGCACTTGGGCTGGTCTTCGGCTGGAGGGGACAGTGGTGGCTGAGGGGTACGAGAGTAGGATGTCGTATGTGATGGTACAGCAGAGAAGTAAGAGGCAGTATAGTGTTCGGAGAGGCGCTTGTATTGGCTTGACGGATTCTGAATCGATCTTGACCTGAAGGTCGGAACTGTACCCGATTCAGAAGGCGAGATGAGGCTTGCGACATCCATGGTGTTTGCGCGAAGGTATGAAGCGGTCGATATGATGGTAAGGTCCTCAATGGTATGCGCGGTGGAAGCTGAGAGTGAAGAAGAGGAGGAAAGATGGCTACGGTGGAACCATATATGAAGGTAGAGCGAGTCGTGAACTACTTGAAGCTCAGGGCCAATCCAGATTGTCTCTTCTTTAAGTGGGGAAGTGTCTGGGAACAGGGGGATAGAATGGGGTCTATACTTTATAGACGACGAGGAGATTTGCTGGATAAGGTGGGGGAGAAAGTCAAAGGCAAAATATAATTATAGCTTGGTACTTGGTACCAGATGATGATGCACCGTAATTCCGTCTACCAGGAGTGAGCGGAGGTCAAAATACAAGCACGATATGGACGAAGCCGAATGAGCAAATAGAGGAGACCACCAACATGAACCTGTTCCTTAATTATAATGATGGTAATTATGATGAAGATAATAGGAGCCAGTGCTATTATTTTACTTTCTTTTCTTTTTATTTTTCTTTTAATCTTGATCTTTTTTTAATTATCTTTTACTTCGGAATGGGTATTAGCAGGCGAAAATATGAAATAAAAAGTAAAAATGAAAAGAAAAATAAAAATAAAAACAAAAACAAAATAAAAGACTGATCCGCTACAGTGGGTTGTGTATTACTTGGTAATAGATGGTATCACCTAAGGACATTTAAAACATGTTTTTCCCGAGCCAGCAGGGCGGTAACATAAATATTTCCCTGTATTTTCGTTTCGGTCTGCCTCACCAGGGGAGCTGATACGTCCTTCCCAAAGCTTAATTAATGAGCACCAGGAGTCCGGATAAAAGGTGTGGTGGTAAGATTATTATTCATTTTTGCTTTTTCTCGCCCAATAATGCATACATTGCGACGTGGTCTCGTACCCGGGGTTAAACACTCTGTATGGCTAGTCCGCGGGTGGATAGACAGATGATGTGCGATTAGTTTGTATTGTTTTGGGTAGGCTCGACGAGAGCTAAAAAAACGTGCGCCTCCCGGCCCACTCTTACAGAGGCCGCCGTACCCCGGCTAGTTTGGGGACGTTCATTGGATTGTTCCAGCTTGCGATTTCACCTCCAACGGGGTCTTAGCTTTGCGTCAAAGTGCGACTTGACTGTATGCTCTGATCAACCTCCTGCATGCTGGAAATCTCCACGTCGTGCTGTCCAAGTCATAAGAGACTTGATCGAGGGAAACTGTTATAAACATTCCTGCTTCTTCTGAAGCAGTCACTCGTAGGCCTGACATTCACGACCTTGATCACCCTGGCGTACGTAGTCCGTACCGGGTTGTGTATTTGGAGCTCGGCTACAGAAGGTCTGGTCTTAGTGCAGATCCAAGGATACTCCAGCCTCAGTCAACTTACTGAGATTCAAATCATCGATCATCATTTTACTTTGGGGGTAAATCATGGCAAATCCTAGGTACTCCTATGCGCGAGACTAGAACAGTAAACGGTACACGGCCCATCCAAGTTACGTATTGCCGCCATCAGACTGGAATGGACTCGCTAGGCGATCCCTCCAAGTGGATCCTGGAGACAGAATATTCTACCTGTCACAACGATCCCATGCCCCATAAACGGTTGATCGTTGCCGCACGATCACGCGTTGGCAGTTTGCTGAGAGCATTGATCTCATGGCCCAATTTCCAATCATAAAAACCGATAAATCATCATCGTAATCGACTGTAGATCCTTTTGTCTGGGCGGTCGACGGACATGCTCCAGTCGTGAAGATACCAGCCGTGTTGGGATTAGCCTTCGGGCTCGCCGTAGAGGTTACTGTTTCAGCATTCGAACTTTGGATTATGCTTTGATCACCAGTTTGATTATCCTCCCCATCCGCGAGTTTAGCTGGTTGTCAACCTAATACTTCTTGATTTATTTTGATCTAATATATCAATCAGGCCGTCCGAGAGAAGGAAACTGGAATGAGCAGACAAAGCAAAGCATAAAATGAACGGGGAAAAAGTAAAAGAAAATAAAAAAATAAAAATAAATTAAAAAGTACTGATATACCGAAGCGACAGGAGACATCTGTCCTAGTTGGGAAATATCTCCGTTCTGGATGCCACTATCAACCTGGATAGTCCCATCCCCAACCAAGTCCATGGGGGCGGATGACGGAGTTGCGGGCAAGCACGATGGGAGAACAAGGTCTAATCCAGAGATAGTCTAGCCCCAGCTACCCAGAAGGGAATTTCTGAACGATTTTCCTTCTCCTTTTCGCTTGGGGGCTAAAGACATAAGGACTTAAGTGTCTTGACGGAACCGGAGATTATCGTGGCGCTGGCAACCAACGAAAAACGAAAAACCCAGATGATCTCAAGCGGAATTTGGACGAGCGTCAATCTTGTTGTGCTACTAACCTGGACGAGGTGGGTCCGTGAGGTACCTTAGCTACGTAACTACGTATCTACCTCCGTATCCGAGAGCAGACTCGTATCACTTATTCTTTTTGCTTCTTTTTTCCAAGGGGGCCGAAAGGTGATGGCTCTATTCCTTCCGCACTGTCCAACAAAAGGAAAAAGAAAAGCGGAAGAAATGAGACATGACAGGACCAGAGACAGGCCACCTCCTTGACTGTTGCATCATTGATCGAACCTGAGGGGATATTGGCAGCCCTGATCGCCCATGCAGGGGAACCAGCTTTGATATGTCATACGCACAAACGTACGCCGTAACAGTTGTCATTCTCCTTAAGACGAGTCGTTACTGTAGACGCATGTCGGTACCATCTATGCTGACAGAAGAGCCGTATATCCTGGACTCAAAAGTTCCCCCGATCTGCTTCCCGTAAACAGATGCCGACCGATCAAAATGCAAGTCTAATCCAATTCCAAACACTGGTTAGCCACCGCCAGAGCGTCAGGTGCTTGCTCTTTGAAGGGAAAGTAATTTTTCTCGATCTGAGTTCGTTATTATGAAAAGATCATAATCGTCCATGGATCCAAAACAAAGACAGTAAGTAGTATATGGAGTGGTATGAGAGTTCTCTGGTCCATGTCTTGGCTCTACCGGTTCCATGTGCAGGAATGCCTCGGCCGACAACCAAGAAACCAACTACCCAAAAGGGTTATGGAGACGACTGGCCTTGTTACTAATAATTTAGCTGAAGATCATCACTGTTCTGGAACCAGATGATCTTCTGGGAGGATGGAGTACGGGTACGGAGAACTTGAGGATCATGGACTCTGGATGTACCAGACTACCAGTCTGCAGCAGCCCGAATGTTGCATGATTTCGTGTTCAAAGGTCAAAACTCATCGTCAGTGTTTTATGCAGTAGACTAATCTTCCGATTGTGTCCATGGAACTCCATTTACTGGTTGCTTGATCTGCCTTGTCACGTGTGAGGCTGTGGGATACCCCTGCACCCTTGTATGCAGCTCAGACAAATCCGGTTTATGTTCCCGTTGGTCCATAGCTGTGCTGTCAATCAGTCTGAGTCAGTGGCTATTACCGTACTCACTTGTAAGTAGTAGTAGAATTAGATATGGTATCCGTATGTCATTGAGGCATAATAATAATCCACGCAACTATTGGTTGTCTTGTACGACTCCCAGCTTCCATTATTGATTTCCCTGCTGAAGCCGAGGATCATCCGTCGGAAAGCGAAGGTCTCCTAGTTACCTGTCGTTTTGTGCTCCTCATAAAACACCTGCCAGATTTCCAGTTTGATATCCACATCCTCCGTTCCAACCCCTAATAGACAATCCGCTAGATCGTCTCATGGAATATCTAGAAGCCATACCTCCTCGGCCATCGAAACTAGTGTCTTCGGGGAATCATTTCCTTCTGGGAAACGATATTCTTCTCCCTTCGAGAATGTCTTGGATTCTAATCTATACTCTACAATAGACCTTAACTAGCGATCCTCGGCCGGAGATTGTCTCAGCACCACATAGCTAGTACCTAAGGTCCTATGCTGGAGTAAATTGGAAGTTTGATCGTTTCGTTCCATAAAACCTTCTATCCCTGATCCTTGGTATTCCATAGAGATCTCCATAGTCTAGCCTGTCTAGCCTGACTAGGCCTTTGTTACACTACCCAAGAGAGTCAGGCGATTCATGGACTCAGAATTGCATAACCTGGCGAGACCTCAATCAAGTGACTGGAGCTCATAGCTACCACAACAAAAATAAAAGCTCTGGTACATGGTCGCGTGAATGTTAGGAGTTGGCGAAACCACCCTGCATAATGTATTCACGACACATCCATACCGTGTACTACTGTGTCTGGACCGACTTTACTCCGACCTTCGTTCAAAAACTTCCAGAACGTAATGGGCAAATCGAAAGAGCTATCGCAATAATCTCATATTCGATCTCTTCATGGAGACGGGTTTGAACAACTCAGTAGGGCTTCGCTTCGCGATCCGATGGGGATAGGTACCTGACTAGGAGCTCGATGATTATTGGTCTGGTTCCAGAATACGAGCATCCAGGTCAGGATTCTGTAGTCTGTACCTCTGGATACCGATTCTCTTCTTGTACGGTTACACCTAAGTATTACCTCATAGTGATACAAAGACTTGCAATTAGTGTATGGAGCTATGAGCCTCGCTTACATCATTGTGGTGGGCCGTTACTCCTGGCAAAACACTCATCCATCGACGAAAGAGGAAGGGGAAACAGATGTAGTACTCCACAAACTCCATGGCCGTTCCTGACACTAAGACCAAAAATAATAGCAAAATCGATTACACGACGATGCTAATGGGGAGCGAAGGAACAAGGGGTGAAAAGACATCACGATTAGGTATGAAGTTCTGCGACTCATCCAGGAGCTACTGTGCTATCCCGCCCTCGAAACCGGGATGTCACAGGTACGAGTCCAGGATTAGAACAGATTGACTGTTGGGTTCCTGAAGATCCTGACCACGATGGTGCTGCGCATTATGAGATTTTCTTGTCTGGCTGAAAAATAATGATGGTAGAAGTAAGGGGGTTCGCACAGGTGGAGTCACTCAAAAAGCGACATTATTCAGAAGTCAAGCGGAAAAGAAGTAAGCCGCCTGGGAAGGACACAGTCTCATGAGCCCAAGGGGGATTGACATGAGCATGAGATGATGCGCGATGATCATCGAAAGCCTTCAACGTCCACCCAAATAGACTCGGGTGAACTACCGCAACGCGCCTAGTGGCGGGCTTGGAGTGACCGATTTTTCCACCTCTCTGAAGCAATATCAGTCACATCACCTCGAGCTACAAGGCTGTTGATGCACATGCGTCGACAGTCGACATCTTGTTTTCATGATAAGGTTTTGCCGGTAGAATCGGGATATGCTTGAAACTATCGATTCATTATCCCTACCATTATTGCTATTTATCGCCCCTCATGCGACTAGATGACGAGTCCGAGAACTCCGTGAACATAGCCGGAAGTTGGCCGGGTTTGCCGGCCATGTTTCTACCCCCCACGCAATTTACTGAAAACAAGCTGTGCCACGCAACAAACGCAGGATGATGAAAGTTCTTCTAACTTCGGCCTTCCAAGCTTTGCATAGTTTCATACTTGGTCACGCCGCATGCATGGATCATAGTTCAAATTCAAAACACGACGGCAGCTTAGTTTCATCCTTAGGTCCGGATAGGCTGGTATGCACACTGTAGATACTCTCTGTACGAAGTGTACAGTGTTCACATGTTGCTCCGCAATTTAGCCACGCGAGACGGGGATACGGGATGGGGTCGATCCTCATAGCGTGAGCTAGCTCATCACTTCGAGGCTTGAACGTCTCAGATCAGACAGAAATGTCTGTGCTTCAACTGGCCCCTCTGAAAGAATGTGCAGGATCTCGCTTGCGTTTTCTCAGAAGTGATTAGTTCCGTTGCACAAAGGTGATACAACCTACACATGGAATCAGGTGTGCGACATGGTTTTGGCTGAATCTGCCTTGAGATAACTACCAGAGTGGTACGGCCAAGGTTTGGTGATGTATCTTACCAACTTAAAACTCAAGTTCGAGTTATGGAGGGTGACTTCTTGATGCTGGAACTGACCCTCTCAGCGATTATGTACATGTTGTCTAGTACATACAGTTTTATCCAAGGTTATTATGTCTTGAATATCTAGCATGCCTGTAGTGTTGGATCGTCTGTAGGGTAAAAAGAGAGCCACTAATTGCTAGATACCAGCTGAAACACGGCGTGGCGTAGCTACTCAAACGATCTCAGGTACAGGTCAGTTTGCAGACCGCCACGATGAATACTCAAGGAGACGGCTGCAGATCCTTATTATGTACTGTGGCCAGGCAACCGGCCTCATTTATGATAAGTCACATACAAACAAAATACAATACAGATTCACGCACATTTTCAGCGTAGCTGTGATTCCCGACTTTAAGCTGCATCAGAAAGCCGCCTGCCTCCTGAGACGGTGACCAGACAACGAGATTGTCTGAAATGTCACCAGATGCGGCTGATTGGTTAGGTCGTCGGGAGCATACCTCGGTTCATTCACCTAAGGAAAAACTTAAATTCTTACTTCATAGTTCCACGGAGTACTCTGGATTTGAAACTCTAAGAAAAGGACTACCAACGTAAGATGGCGCCACTAACCGCCGGTCGCGCCCCTTTTAGCCTCCAGCTTTAGGCGAGAACTGCTGGAGCGGGCGCCGGACGGGCTAAGCTCCTCTGAGACAAAAGGGGTCCGCTAGCATAGCAGCTGCCCACTCACTCCACTCTGGGTCTGGACCCTGGTCACTTCACGTGGCAGACGTCCGCTTGCAGGTGTCGCTCGGGCCTTCCCGAGTTTGGCACCAAAGCCGATGCAAGGCTTGTCATGGGCCCATGGCGCCTTCCTCCTGACAATCCTGGTCGGTGGTCTGTTGTATCCATGTAAATCATGTAATACTTAGTACGGTGTATCTTACAGTCTTACACAGCGGGTGGGTTGATGGTAAAGGAGCTGAAAAGTCAGACACACTTTGGGGTCATCCGTGCTGATCAAGAGGCATGTGGGACATCATTTACCGTCTATTTTCATTTCTCTCAGGCCCAATTCAATAAAACCGTCACTATCACTGCATCCTGATGACGTTCATCTGTGTCAGTTGAAGTCAATGTACTCCGTACTTTGTATTGTAATCAGGAGGCTGGTTGGAGTTAAAGTTGCATTACCATACTTACACACCTCTGTAACACCCTGTAATGCCAGTATGAGTTTCTTTTTAACTCTCCCGGCCGATCATTTATACATAGAAATTTACTCGGTACAGTTAGGCACCTGATGTGTTCACCTCGAGATGATCACTTGATAACTATTTGCTTCTTCTCAAAATCCGAGGACAACCAACGGTTGGCGATTGACAGATCAGGCGTGAAATGAAATAGCCATCATCACTACGCGTCTGACTCATTAAGACTTGCCAATATGGAAGCGCCGATGCTCCCAGCTAACTTCGTATCCATCCACTGTCTTAATTAGACACTAGACAATCCAATTAATTAAGGTTAACTCGAGTCATGTCACCAACATATCCGCCAGCAGGACCAACCAGCACCATCTCTCCAGTTGCTCTAAGACAGATCCTTGACAGCCGAGGGTGATTAACAAAATAACAACGGGGCAAAGTGCTATTTGTGGCGGCGCTTGCATACACCGCAACCTACGATGTATGAATCAGGCGCTAATCCTTGAAGCGATCATCCAATCAAGCCACGGCAAACGCTAGTCTACCTTAGACATGGAGATTGAGATAGGTCCACATTTCAGTATTCCTGGGTAGGGCATTTATGGGCGGCCGAGCGCAAATCTGACTGCGATTCCGATTTTCTGCCGGACGATGTCGTCGGCTGCCAAGTCCTGACTTCTCCGTGTGGACGTAGTAAGCCGAAGGATTCGGATTCATAAGCATCATGTAATCCATCCCCCACTGGCTTCTTCCGAGTCATTTGTCTAGCTAGGGCCAATCATCAATCATCTAGAAATCGGACCTGGGACTTCTTAATCTCACGAGATGATCAGGCATTTTCCTTGAGCCAACATGCCACAAACAACGATGACTGCTGCGGATGATATGATCAACAGTGGAAGGGAAAATGTTATGTAGAATTCAAAAAATATCCATGGACAAATCACCAAGCATCATATCATGGAGGTTAGATTCCACTTAAACGATAAAAAAACTTTTAAGCTAACTTTACTTTTTCTTCATTTTTCTTTTTGTTTCCTGCAGGCTTGACTTTCTGCGCTGCCTTCTGACGAAGAATCCTGAATCCTTCATCATTCCTTGATGAGCGCCTTACTGCGTAAGATTTTACGAGTCTCCAACCGAAGCTGGACAAAGTAGTACATGGGACGGAAGCTCTTGCTGATCATTATCAAGGGACAGCGTCTGGCCATAGCTTCCGGCCTTAGAATGATTCTAGCACATTGGAAGCGAAATGACGGTTGTCCGATCACTATCAGCCACCTATACGGCACTAGCGGTAAGATACTATGCGGGTATTGCCATCTTCGGTACGGACATGGCTGCCTAAGGTGGGTAAGGTATCATATGCTAATGTATCGCCTCCGTATTGAAAGGGGGATCCTGAGTCTTGCGCTAGAATGTCCAGAAATTAGTATCATTTGATTCATTTCGCTTCTGGGGTGCTCTCACTGTAATTTGGATCCTTTGGATTGAAAAGTATATCAGGCATTACGTGTCAGACTGCCAAGTTCATCCCCCAACTTTAAACTTACAACGTAACATCATGCCCGTCCAGTCTAAAAAAACTGATCGTATCGACTACTCAAACGGGTATAGTCTGCTTCCTGCAAGACCACCAGATCTCCGGCGTGGCAATTACGCACCTTTCCTCAAGAGGCTTAGTGATGTGCTGTGGATCAACCAGAAACATCTCCAGAAGAAGGTTTGTGGCCGAGGACGACCCTAAGAACGGTTATCAGGCTACCAGTGATTTACCTACTGCAACTAGAAGGCCAAACGAGAGCTCCGCAGGCCCGGTCCATATGGCGAGGATCGACAGCCGGTACTTGACTGCGACCTGCTCTCCGTACCTTGTTTCTTACCAATCACCAATTTGGGAACGTACAAGGGTACATCATAGGTAATCCTGGTTATTTCCTGGGATATTGTTTTAGTTACCCACTCTTGATTATTAATTTTTTTTTTTTTTTTTTTTTTTGCCTTCGTCCGGGTTTGAGTTTATCCTAATTTCATCTCGGTTGTGCCTGTAAGACTTGGATATTATGAAGCTACGTATTTCATTGCCTTAATTTGAGGGTTAATATCGAAGGAAATTAGAGAAATGATGTCCAGGCTGTCTTTCTTCGTCCTTCCACTGAAACCCGCCACCTTTCGAAGCCTGGTGTTATCCAGTTCTGGTTTAATTAAACTGGGTGGCATCACGAGTTGCTGCCATCATCAAGCAACGAACCTATACGGACTAGTTTGACTTCCATCTGACAGCAAAATATAGCCTACTCTAGGTAGAGACTCCATAACCAACAACTATCTCATACTATGAGATGATTTGTTCCTTTTATAGAGGGTATGCATGCATAGCTCATCAACCATGAGCTCTATACCAATGATGTCGCTTCCTCATACATACATGGCCTGCAAGAATGTGTGCATGCAGCACAAAACGCCCTGGAAACAGTCCGATGGTGTCTTGGCCACGGCGTCTACTAATACGAGCAGAACCTCATGCATCCACATATCACAAGATAGGGACAACTCCTGTATGGTCGGACATGAGATATCAACTCCAGGCCAAGTTGTGCTCCAGATGGCAGGAGAAGCCAGCGACCTCGGATGTTCAAGTCAAGTGAGCACTGAACAGAATATCCTTGGGGGCCAAGTTGGCGCCGGGCTGGTCTGCTTGGCTACTGAGTCGACTGTTCCTGATGAGGTATACGGTCTTCACTTGGCAGTACCTTTGGGAGATGGGACAGGCAACTAGGAAGTATCACTTTTGGTGTCGTGCATATGGGAAATTGCGGGATGTGATGAGGATCGCATGACGGCGGTTTCGAGTGTTCGCGTATGTTGGAATCGATGGGTTATAGATACACCCTGACTCGTACTCGAGGATGGTTAATCTACCGGAGTTTCCGCTGTAATGTAGGAAGTAGGTTATTTGTGCTGAGGTGAGAATGAGACGACTAGAACCTGACATGCTTCACTGCTCTGTTCTACCAGGAATCAACCCTGGTCAATAATAGCGAACTACGGACTTACTCAGTGCTAGACACGGAGCAGCAGCCATCCAATCTCTTCCCTGAGCTGATTGCGACTCTACTGGTATTATCCAATGCTCTTCATACGAAACAAGTAACAGACTCGGATGATGGCAAGTCGCATTCAGTTTATACAAGCAGGCTGGCAACAAAGTTACAATGACAGCCATTGTGAGTTCCTGTCTGCGCGTCAATTCTTAAAGTCTTGTTTGAGCTACGCCTCCGGCGTTTGCTGATCCAGGGTCCGTGTTGCAGGCGGAAGGCGTTCTTGGAAGTTACAATGTCAGTGCATGGAGTCCGTGCCCAGGAATTGATCCAAGTTGGATTATGACACCTCTGTGCAGCTGTTGTTCTTGGGTAACGTTGATGATGCCAACGATAGCTGTAATTGTGAGTCATAGGGCGAGGAGTAACCTACGAGGCTGCTATACATCCATGCAGTAGTGATTGCGTTGTGGCCATGCACTTCTACTGCATTGCATTTGGATGCAGGGTATTGTCGCTCATTATTGGACCAGTGCACCACAATCTCGGTATTATTAGATTGGTCACACCGTTGTGATTTGGGCTTGTTGCCCCTCGTGCTAACTGCATGACCCCTCGCTTATCGATAGGCAGACAATGCCATGGCTTCCCAGGATAAGCGTCGGCCGTCTAAGGCTATGGAGGATGGATATCGCCTCCCGAGGGAAGCATGGCAATATGACAGCACAGACCGCAGTAACAGGTTACCAGGCTGGCTTGCACCTGTAGAGCCGTTGAACGTTCGGTCTGAGAGGATATACGTATGTCGCTTCTTCCCACTCATGAGTCTGATCAGATTCTCAGGCAGGCAAGCATCGTGCAATTGCAGTTTCGAAGATAGGATACAATTTCCAACAGCTTTGATCGCAAATCCACCCACATGGACCGGTCCTCCCACAGCGCGCATGCGATACATATCACCTGGTCAGCTTAGGTCGGACACCGTCACAGAGACATACCCTGGCTCTCTTCCGAGGTAACTAGGCCACATATTCAAGAGCCACATCATGACAGATCATCCGCCTCCGTCTGCGACTTTGTGATAAGCGACCAGGATGGCCGCATGCGTGGCTGGCGGTCTGTGGCCACGCTAGCCGCTGGCAATCTGCAAACCACATTGCTGACCGATATTCGTGAATTGGAAACTCCTCTCCGTCGCGGTTTTGATTCGCCTGACGGTCCCGTGGTAGATCGGAGAATGATCAGCCTTGGCTGGAGCTAGGAACGATTATCAAAAAAAAAAAAAAAAAAAAAAGGCTTCATGGGAGGTTACATGATGTTACAACGAGTGGATAGTGATACTACTATCTCCCACGGCCGACACTCTTCGAATCTCCTTTGTATACATTCCTAGCGCCGAGTCAGTTGTCCCCACAAAGACTTGATAAGTTGAACCTGACCTTGGATGAAATCATATCAAGGTCACCGCGTATCCACTTCTTCAAATGAAGTTGTGCTCAGCTTTAGCCAAGGTTGACAGTCCAAACGACCAGTTGTGCTCGTAGAATATCGCACCAATCAACCCTTCCATCCCCGCACCCCCATCGAGGCCACTGGCGTGTTGATCAGGCTTGATAAAAACAAAACGGTGTGAGACGGAAATAATCCCGATCAGAGTTTGCGACGCATCTTTTTTAACTCCCAGCAAACGAGTTGCGGTGGCCGCTGGCCAGTAGCCATACACCGACTTGGAGCCCAACCGTTGTCGCCAGAAAAAATCATCTTCTTTATTGGTATGCAAAAACCCCGAAAAAGAACTGGCACGAAATTTAGTGCCATGCAGCCTTTATTTCGTGGTCGATCCCGCCACGGAAATGTCCGAAGGGCTTACGACCAGGAAAATCCAGAGAGTAAGACGAAGTAGGTATGGCCCAATCATGTCTGGTTGATCATCGTGGCTTGCGCGATATGAATTCTCAGTGATTCTCACACGCACTTGTCTTGCATCCAATGTAGTCGATCGGTGATATAGATGTACTGCATCCGTCGCTCCTAGTTCAGGCCTGTTTGACTTCCATCGAATCGGTTGTTGTGCCTCTCTCCAAGTACCTGATGTGCAGGTGTGAGGGGGACGAAGTATGCGCTTCGATGTCCGACCGCTTGCATCCAAATCAGGTCACGTATCCCAGATGCTTCTGGCTTCTGGTACCAAGATCGGAGCAGTTACTCGCCAAATTCCTACCCGGTAGTTGCGCTTTTCTCGCCGGAAGCCTGTAGGAGAGGAAGGAACTCAGTTGGGTGATCATTATGGAGGTCTGTTCCTCCCCAGGCTCTTAGCAGTTAGAACATAAGGACCGTACTCCGTACTGAGCGGAGGTATGATGAGTTGACCATCAGCTTCATATGCATGCACTGGTTTCTTATCACACCCTCCATCAGTGCTAGCACTCATTTGCTGGAGTTCAAACACATGCTTCGAGCCAGAGACCATGCAGCATTGTCCTCCAGTTCGTGTCTCGATTCTGATCTTCTCCACGTATGAGGACAGCCTTTCGCACAGACAACGTAATTTCCTGTTCCCGCCTTATCACTGCGGCTCGGGTCGGCTGGTGAGACGGATAGTTTGAGTTTGTCTGAGCTCATATTGTAACGGTGGTACGAGAGTCAGCTGTTGAGTGCCGCCACTGGTGATCTCTTCGTGTCTGTCTGCCTCGAGTCGCACAAACGGTGTCGGCCGGGCGGATCAATCTGTAATATCCATATCTTCCTATGGACGCATAGATCACTTGTGACTAGTACATCATCTTGTGATTCTGGTATCGCATGTGTGTTTGTCCAGCCTCAATGGATTTCCTAAGATTTAGGGGTTGCTGATTCCTCCGTCTGTTTTGCTTTGTTTCAAAGGTATGCTGTCGAAAGAGCCTTGATTAGCCGCTTTTCCATATTATCGGGGTGGTGAGATGAACCGAGATAATTTGATCCCTGAACAGAGTTGGACGATGCCGATGTTTGACAGCGACGTTGCCATCAAAGTAGTGTAAATATCCGTGGAGCAGCATAACTGACATGATATTTGATGCGAGTGGATCGTACAGAAGATGTAAACATTCAGATTCTATCATTCTCTATACAGTTGTATATGTGACTTTTTGTATATATACCGTGCGTAGTTAGTCGTCTAGTCATCATGTCCTGGATCAGGTCGTAATCATGTCATCGCTCAAGCTTCCAAGTTCAGCTCTTCCAAGAGGCGATCCAATTTTTCCATGAGAATCTGGTAGTTGATCGCGTCCTTGCTGAATTCATCGCCAGCTATTTCTCCATCCAGAGTCCGAATGATGGGGCCCTGTTCTCTAGTCCTTTGACCAGGCGCGACCTCTGCTTCTGCGCCGATGGGCAGAGTCTGACTCTGAATGCCCATTGTGTTTAATTTGTCGGTAAGCTCTACCAGGTCTTTGTCGATGCCACTTGTATCAGCCAGCTGTTGTCGTGTTTCCTCCTCCATCATCTCTTCCAGACCAGCATCATCGAACCTGAGTCGGAAGCGCTCGCCCAAGTAGAACCGGATGTCGTCCAATAGCTCAATGGAGTCAGTTTCTTGCCTTGCCTTGATACGAGCTGCTGACTCTTGAATCAGTTCGGCGAATTCCGGTGAGTCAATATGAGCTTCCAATCTGTACGCAAGATAACGTGCAGCGAACTCCTCCAGTCGCTGGACTCGAGTCAACCAAGCAGCGCGGATGATGGCGTAGATATCAATCTCATCTTCTTCCTTGGTACCCCGAGTCCTTGCAGCTTCTGCCTGTGACATGTCACCGCTGCCAAGTGTGCTGATCACAACCGCTGCCTTAGTTTTTAATTTCTCGATGAACAGCATATCAGCGGCGAAAAGGACGTCCACAGCGATATCAAGCGGGAAATCCGCCCTTTCCGTATACATAAACGTGAGCACAATCTCCAGAACTTCAGGAGAGCAGTCCACAGGTATGATATTCAGATGCTCCTTCAAGTGCGCCTCTCGGAAGGTAGACGAGAACATAGCTTGAAAGAACTCGGATCGAAGCAGCATTGCCCGGTGGCAGGGGAACCAGATTGATTTCCTGTCTTTCTGTTTGCCATCCAAGTGGGAGCCATCGCCAATGTCGTCCTCGTCTTCAGGGAGCTCGTCGGCTCGAAGCACAACATCAGCGAAGATCCCATTGTGACGGTCCCATCTGACTTCGTCCACCTCAGAGGAATCGACCTCTATTTTACTTCCGAGGACATTCTTCCGGAACCATTCTTCGAGCTGATCTCGACCTCGTGAAAGCTCCATTGACCTCCGCTGCCTGGCTAACCTCCTGTCCCCACTGTCAATGATACTATCCAGCAGACTCGGAATCTCCAAATGTTTGGCGATCCTGTCGATCCCTGCGAAGACCTCTGACTCTGTAAAACCTGTCCCGGGTCCGCTTCTCAACTCGCGAGGAGCCTCTCCAAAGTACAGGTACTTGATCGCCGTTCCAAATGCTTGCGGCGGAATCGTGCTCGGCAGTTTCCATGTCGTAGATTTGGGATCAGCTACCAATTTCCCCCGAAAGTACGGAGAACGTGCAGCAAGTATAAACTTGTGCAAATACAGAGACTCGTCACCGGCTGACACCACAATATCAGATGTCCCGGGTTGATCTCGAGTGAGTAGCGACGATACATGGGCGGCAAGGGGCTGAAGGGGATCGGTAGACTTCGAATAATCATATTCAAGTAGTAAATTTCGTATACGATCGTTCAAAGCGTTATATAGGCATCTGCAATAAAATCGAGGATTAGTCCGAGAATGATCAGAGGGTCATCCACTCGGCAAATGACGCATACCTTTCTCCTTGGAAAGTGTCACGTTCACACAGTGCACCGGACTCAAGAAGGAGCTGAGCAACCTCGTAATGGCCACAAAGACTTGCCTAATGTCATAATCTCGTTAATGTGATGTCCGACGGCTAATCCACAATGGCAGAGGCAAATCCCTGGTTGTCATGATTCCGGCGATACTCAAGGGTTACTTACTAGGATCAAGGGAGTATAGTCGTACGGATCCCGAGCGTTAACATTAACTCCTTCCGTGATCTTTTCCTGGCAGACTTTCAGGTCCCCCTTGCGACACGCTTCGCAAAGTTCCCGAAACGGCTCGCTCAGATCAAGAGGGTTGTCATCCTTGATTGTCCCCTCCTGGATCAGCTTCTTCTCATTGTGGAGACTGATTTCAAGTTGATCTTTGCGTAGTACAGTCCTCTCGGTCATCATGAAACTCAATCAGAAGGCCTTGCCGGGGCACCAAAAGAAGACAGGAACCGGCCAAATATCCAAGGCTGCATGTAGAGTGCGAAACTCGAGATCATTTAACAATGGCATCATCTTATCGATAAGAATAGTCACGTGTTATATATATTGCCACTATGACAGCAAAGGGGGATATGAGTTCGTTCATTGATTGAAGCTAATCCTGAATGTCCACAGTCAAGGCCAATAAAGGAGGTAGATAATGAATCAATTATTTCAGGCTATTTGGTGAGTCCTAGGCTCTCAAGCACTAGGAATGCACTCACATACACTAAAATAAACAGATTCCAAGGGAGGAAGATACATATGTTTTCCTGGGTGCAACTCTTGAACCGCCCTGGGACTCACCGCCCTGGAGCGCACCGCCTGCTGCATACAGAATAGAGCCATGTCTTGCTGCGTTGCTCAGCAACAACACTGCATCTAAACATCCAAAACTCCCATCGCATACTTACTTACCTTTCTTCTTCGCAACCTGACCTTTGGTTCCATGTCAACTTTCATCGTCGTTTACTAACCTAACAGGGACACATCCTGAGACACAGGCTAATAAATGCATTGCATGCCTGTATAATATCCTTTCGAACTTGTCCAACCCAATTTAATCTTGACCCCCATCACCACCTCAGCGGTCCGAACCACTTGAATGCCACAATGGCAATTGCTTTAGCTGAGGCAGACAAGTATGAAGTCTTGGAGAAGATTGGTACGAGTATCCTGCCCCTGAACTCTATAATCCTCCCATAGAACATAGTATTAAACAATACTCATACAGGGTGTGGTTCATTCGGCATTATCCGCAAGGTCAAACGGAAATCTGATGGCTTCGTAAGGACTCGATCCAAATTTGTGACGCAGGTGTCGGAACTAATTAGCAAGCCAGATACTATGTCGCAAAGAAATCAATTACATCAAGATGTCGCAGAAGGAGCGCGAACAGCTCACTGCCGAATTCAACATCCTGAGCTCCCTCCGACACCCGAACATCGTCGCCTATTACCATCGTGAACATCTCAAAGCAAGCCAGGATCTGTACCTGTATATGGAATACTGCGGCGGCGGTGATCTTAGCATGGTCATCAAGAACTTGAAGAAGACAAACAAATATGCAGAAGAGGAGTTCGTTTGGCGCATTTTGTCACAGCTGGTGACAGCGCTGTACCGGTGTCATTATGGAGCGGACCCGGTGGATGTGGGATCCAATATACTGGGCCCGGCTTCCAGGCCCTCTGGTCTCAAAGGGAAGCAGGCGCAGATGACTATTCTGCACCGTGACTTGAAGCCCGAAAACATCTTTCTTGGCAGTGACAATACGGTCAAACTCGGTGACTTTGGCTTGTCCAAGCTAATGCACTCGCATGACTTCGCATCGACTTATGTCGGCACTCCCTTTTACATGTCACCCGAAATCTGCGCTGCAGAGAAGTACACCCTCCGGTCTGATATCTGGGCTGTCGGCTGCATCATGTATGAGCTGTGTCAGAGAGAACCCCCCTTCAACGCGAAGACACATATTCAGCTGGTCCAAAGAATCCGAGAAGGGAAATATGCCCCTCTCCCAGATTTCTACTCGCCAGAACTGAAGAACGTGATTGCTAGTTGCTTGCGCGTCAACCCAGACCACCGACCAGACACCGCCGCTCTAATTAATCTTCCTATCATTCGCCTGATGCGGAAAGAGAAGGAGGTGGTTGACCTTGGGAAGACGCTCCGAAAGCGCGAGGAAGCTGCATCGCAGAAGGTCAAAGAAATGGAACAAGCCTTTGCGAAGCTTGAAAAGGAGAAACAGCAAATGAAAACAGAAATTGAGAATACCGTGCGCCGAGAGTGGGAGGTGAAGGCAAGACTCGAGATCGACCGTCAGGTACAGAATGAACTTGACAGGTTACGCAAGAGGTTTGAGTTCGAGGTACAAGAAAGAGTGAACATCGAAGTTGAGAAGCAAAAGCGGAACAACAGTTTGAGGGATGATACGGTCCTCCCAACGAGCAGTTCCCAGTCGTCTGTTAATAACGGAGATGACACTGGCTTCCCCTCAAGCACCGATATCAGCCAGTTGTCCATCGAATCCCCTACAGCCAACGCAAACAAGCAACCAAAGAAGGAAACTAGGACTCCTTTCAGCCGCTCGAAGACGGCGGTTGAATCGCCTGTCGACGTGCAGATGGCTGAGCCGTCACCAATCTCCATCGCATCACTCTCTTTGTCCCCCCGTCGTACCTCAGCAGCAAGCAAGAATATCTTTGCGGAGGCGGACAGGCAGCGAGCGAAGTGGGAGCCAACTCTAGCTTACTCCGATGACGAAGACGATATACCCGACCTTCCCTCACCTACCCGACACAAGGTCAAACATGATCCTCTCAAGGCCCCGGCACGTCCTCTGCTCCGACAGAACACTACATCGTTTATGCAGAAGCTAAGCTCCCAGCCGCCTCTCTTCCCTTCCAATTCCTCCAGGTTGCCCCAGCTGCCGGGTGGCCCGCCCGAAATTCGTCATGGAGAGGCAAAGTCTAGATCACCCCATCGGCGGCTGTCTAAAATCCCGTCATCGGCGAACCTTGCTGCTGATGCCGGGTCCCCAACTCGCAAGAGTGCTACTAAACAGCTTCCTTCGAAAGGGAACGGTGGTGGTGAAGAGATGTTCAAAGTCGTCATGCAACGCAACATGGGTGGCCGGACATTGGTTGAACTTGCCCAGGCAAGGGCTGGTGGACGGCCCATGGATGAAGTGAAGCGGTGCGCAAGTGATTCGCGAGCTGCGGGCTGCTCCACGAATCTAAGATCTTCCGACCGTGAGCCTCCTGCCGTTTGGGATCCAGAGAAGGACGAGATGCCCAGTCCATTCCTGGCTCGTGGAAGAAAGGTCATTCGGAACTTCAGGTAAACCTCGGCCGCCCTAATCAGAAGACTTTTGGATATTCTTGACCATCCGTTTCTTCTGAATGAATGGGAACACTTTTAATCGCTCAAGAGGCGTGATTTGCAAACACACAAGAGCATTTCTACATGGCAGCCGCCTCTAATATTTCCACGGATCTTAATAATTGAGACACTTCTTGGAGTTTCGGCCCGGTGCTGTGCTTTGGAGAAATGATATGGACCATGCAAGGCATGGGACTGATGCATGATATGGCGCATCCTTTTGATTAGCATCGTCAACGCGACGCGAACAACACCCTTTTCCTTTGTATCTTAACGCCGTGATGCCCTTTCCTATTTGCTGTGTTGTTTCTGTCTGTTGTACTCCTGTTTCCGCACCCCAACAGACCCCATCCTCCAGATTTTGACCGATAGAGATCTATTCCCTCAATGGGCCCCTGTTTTACCATAGGGTTACCAAAACCCCCCTACTCTCGTTTCCTTGTACATTTCCTCTTCTTCTCTTTGACCCTGGCACTGTTTCTTCCCCCGAATGGCGTTAGTTTGGAGGCTCATTGGATATCCGGCGTATTCAGGAAAGGCATATGTGTGTACATACAAATTCTGTTTCTCTTTCACTTAGGTCTTCAGTGCCTAGAATCCAAGACATTTATCTTCAAATATCATCTCCAGCAATGAGACAATCTTGGTTTTGAACCGTTCAAGTTAAGCGGGAAGCTCGAGGCTCCCTGACTGAATTCGGTCAACCATGTGTCACATAATTTAACGAGTGTGCCGCAACACATGATATTGACTCGTGACTATCAAGCTTCTTCATCCTCAACTTCCTCCATCTGTACAGTACGAAGCTCGCGATTGAATCGTTCTTCCTCCTGTAGAAGCTTTTGCTCGATGTCATCCTTTGCCGGCTGAGCGGCGTTTACATCTCCTTTGGGTTCCGCAGAATTAGCGCTGTAACCGGCTTCCTCAAGCCTATCCATTTCTTCCGGCTCCAGCAGTTTCCCACGACCTTTAATAGACTCCTGTTTGACTCTGACTGCCGCGGGAACGAACTTGCTGACAGCTTCTTGCCGTAGATTTCTGATCTCCGGCTTCGCTTCGTAGACGGTCTTTGTTTCCACGACTGGCGGTTTCGACGGTAGAGGATGTGGGCCACGAGCGCCATCCAAATCAACGTCTGCATCTGGCCCTCTCCTTCTCTGATATTGTCTGGGTATGGGCGGGGGTGTATCCCGCGGCATAGGTATCCGGCGAACGTCCTCATCTGTCTCGCTACTATCGCTCTCTGGCTCAAATCGCCTGTGATCCTCTCTCCTCCTTTTGCCAAGTACTCCGTCTCCGTGGTCTCTTTGGCCGCCAGGAGGCCCTCGTCTGTGTTCCGAACTCGCAAATGTGGGCGCTTTATCGCCAAGTGCTTCCCTGGCCTTTTGCACTGCTCGTAAATCGCGCTCAAGGGCCTCCAGTATCTGCTTCTCGCGTGGCCGCAACTTCTGCCCGGACTCCTCCATTTCTTTGAGTTCGTTTATTTGTCTCTGGATGCGCTCGGGATTGCGACGCGCCAGCTTCTCGTTCCGACGAGCCAGCGCTTCAGCTTTCGCCTTTTTCAGGGTTTTCTGTTTCTCAAGCTTCCGCTGCGCCATCGCAGGGTTGACTGAGCGTTCTTTGTCCTTAGGCATTGTTGCTCTTCCTTTCGTCGTTCCTTCGAGGCTGACGTTCTAGAATACTTAGACGATTCGAATTTGTATGGTTGCGCTTTGGGAAAGTAACAGTGTCCCCAGTTTTCGACAATACTAGGGTGCGATTGCTACTATCGATGCCAAAAATCCAAGTCAGTCAAGGGGAGTCACTCAAAATTGGGCGAGCTTGGCAATGTAATCTGGTTGGTAGGACAACGTTCGCTGCAGCTCTTGCAACAGGCTAGACCTGCGTCACGTACATCGGGGAAAGCTCACAGGCTGACAATAAAGTAAGCTGCATCAAGAGCAGCAACAAGAATCTTTTCTCAAGGTCGGATCTTCCGAGCACTGACCCTCCCAATCGACAAGGAATCCAGTAATAAATCTGTAGGGCTTTAGCCTCACGGATTGGGCAGCGGCTTGAGTAGATCTAGGCGTGGGGAAAGGCGATGGCGACAGAGAATGGGCAGGAATGGCGACTAGAGCTGTAATGACCGACGCGCCAAATGCGCTATTTTGAGAGTTTGTCGACTTTCACAGCTTTTGATGAAAGAAGAGATGAGCTCCGTCCTCGTTGTCAATGATGATGTTGGCGAGAGATGGGAGGCATTGAAGGGAGCGAGCATTAACGAGAGACGGGGAGAGAGAAGTGCCGCGCGGAGAAGAACCATAATTTTGGAGACGAGCAGTGACGTTTATCTAGGGAAAGAATAAACCTGTCGCGTTATTCGCTACATTGCCTCCATCTAATGATGATTATCTACTATGGCTAGAATAATAATATCAATGCAGCGAGCATCAAGATCACGAGCGACGAATGGGACCAGTTATAGTTGCAGGTCGTATCAATATATATTTCTTATACAATATTCGCTCTGGTTGCTCAGTATAAAGCTGCAGAGCTGTCCTTTTGTCCCCTTGGAAGGTGTAATTTGCAGAGATTGGAGGCATCAATTTTCTCCTCAAGAGTCTCTTTGCACTTTCTTCATCTATTTCGTAGAATTCTTATTCCATCTGCGTCACTTCGACTTGTCGTTCCTCTCCTGTCCGAGGCACCCTTGAACATTCCTCTTCCTGGAAGATTCAGCCTGTACTCCGTACCTGTGCATGTCTCATCAGCTCGGTCATCATTAATCAACTCAGATCAGATCGAACTCGCGCCTCGTCAGTGTAACCTGACAGGCTAACGAGGAGTGCTGCTGCGGTTGCACAGTCTCCTGTTTGATTTTTTGCCGCCGACTAGACTAATAATCTGCTTCCTCAAACGGGCCATATTCCCGCTGCCGTTAATCGCTCTCCCCTGTCTCCTCTCTCGATTCTCAAAGACACCCCGAGTTTATTGTTTCTCGCGTCAGGAGGATACACCAAATCAGCGACCTGCGTCATTTTGCCGCCTCCAGTGGATTCTGCGCTTTGACAGCGCACCTTGGGCTCTGTCGCTATTCCCTTTCTCTCCTTCCTCACTTGTCTCCGTCCCGTTTCCCCTTCACCCCCTGTGTTGTTCTCCTACGCTTTCCTGCAGTCACCATCATGAAATCGGGTCCATTGTATCTATACGGTTCCAGATCGATCGGCGCTTCCTAGACTCCTGTCACGGTTGGAGCATGTCTCTGCCGGAACCAAATGTCCGTGTCAGCCTCGATTCCCGATACCTCGCTTGGCCTCACCTCCTCCGAGATCCAAATCCTACGGCAACAACAACAAATTGCACTCCAGAATGGGCATACTGGGAATGGCGTTTCCAGGGGCAGAGGGACTGGACGGACCAGCAACTCAAGCTCGCGCGCCGCCAGTGCGGCCAGCAGCCATGGTCGGTTGCTGTTGGATCCGATGAGCCTTCGAGCACTCTCGCATCAGTTGGACGGACTGCAGGAACAAATTCGGAGTCGTATTGGTTATGTACGTACGCTGAATTTCTGCACTTCTTCTTTTCTTTTCAAAAAATTCCACCCGCTGCTATCTCCCCTACCTCGTTCTCTCCTTACTGGACTCGAAGGGTGTTTGATAACGATTGTTATCCCTCTTCGCACACGAATGCGCTCGTCACATAGTTCTTTGCTAACATCCACCAGCTAGAGGAGCAGATGCAACTTTCCATTCAGAACAGCTATGACCGTGCAGGAAACGTCATCCGTAACGCTGACGCTGAGATTGCTCGTACTCGTTCCATACTCGCCTCGATTGATGACTTGGAGAATGAGCTCGCCAAAATAGGACATATCAGAGAAATTGTGAAAGCTTATCGCGGCAGGATAGAGAGTCTTGACCAACGTATTGATCAAGCTGCCCGCCGGAGACACTGACGCCGCATCTACTACCATCTCATTCTCACACCGCATATCCACATCTATACTGGACGTTCACATATACTCTAACTCTTACGAATTCTACGAAACTAACGAAATGAAATCTCTCGCCCCGGAGGCTGTCGCATACCAGTTGCCAGATTACCGATCGACTGCCGGATGATCCCTCAACGAGCCCATGTCTTCTCTTGCAATGAACGCTCATGTGATGAAGGTGCTGTAACCCGCTAACAAGATGAAACGAATCTGAATCATGAACTGAGGATTCAGCAAACACCAAGAGTTCAAAATTCCCTATATACAATCCCCGTCCTCACGGACATTGTTTCATGACAACCCTATGCAGCGTTTGTAGTGGTCGACATGTGCCATTCACTTGCAATCTTCCTTTGCTCCTCACCTGACAATTCGTCACAAACGTCTTATTTGTCCCTTTTTTGATTTACTTCTGTACCTGGGAAGGATATGCGCTTTAAAGACCTTCGTTTTGCCTCACGGCCATTGCTAGAATTTCGCATCATTGCGGTCGAAGATTACTGGAAATCAACCGATTAGCATGCTTTTGAATAGCGAGCGCTGTTTTCAGTCGATACCCTAAGGGCTCTTTCCTGCTGTTATTGTTTATTGTTGGATCAAACTTTTGATGGTCTAGTATGATACGAAAGAAACGGTCAATTTACTCGATGATATTGTCCATGTCAACTATCTGTCAATTATGTTAAAATTTCGGACACACTGGTTCTGATTCCCATCGAGTCATTCTTGTTTGAGCGACGCTGATGTCACCCCGTAGAAGTTAACCACTTTGCCCGCTGACCGATCGACACCACAAATTAGTCACAATTGATGGACGGTTTTATTTGAAAGCGCTCGCTCCGTTCCTATTCTGCCTCGCAAGAGCACCATTGCAACTCGGGAACACAGGCTATGCCGGATCCATATGACAATTTGATACTCAAGTTCAGAACAATTGCCGTTCGACACGACCTTGATGGAGTCACGGCAACAAGCTCGGGCAGACATCAACCCGTCCAAGAGCAGTTTGAACACATCAACTGGCAGTCCGGGTTTGTCATCCTAAGCTCCTGCGGTCCGCAATTGTGCTGAGGGCGCACGGGTCCGGCTCAAGGACAGCAACTTCGTTGAGTAACGTGTGTCAAGCACATTCGCAGGGCTATATGGGAACGACAGTGGTCTCAACATCGGTTGCCGTTGAAACAGGCAAATACCAGGTGGGCATCTTTTTTCCCTGTCATTGGCCAGCTGGTACCATGAAGAGAAGCCGAAGACGGCATCGCCAAGCACCAACAAAATTATGGCTTTCAATAGAAGGAGGAAGTTGACAGTGGGTTCCTCACCACCGTCAGCTGCGGATGTCAACACTAAGTGACCGCGGCGATTATTTCGAATGCCTAGAAAACAAAACCCTGGCGTTCACTTAACATCTGGCTTCTCCGCTTGTGCTTTTTCCTTCCGACGTTCCGCAAGTTTCTTGCTCCGCTTCTCTGTTTGTGGAAAGCGCTTCTCCGTCTCACATGTAGTGCAACGAATGACCAGTACATCTGCCCAAGGTTTTCTGCGACCACGGCTCTCATTTCTAATCTCATGCGTGCAGTTGACATTGGGAATTAGAAGTGTATCGCAGCGCTTGCAGAATGAACGCTTGGCTTCCACTGGCAGCCGCAGCTGAGATTTCAGGGACACTCCCCGCAAATGTGATACATAAACTCGGGCGAGTTGCGAAAGACGATCTGTGTCGTTTGACGGGCTTGTTGCAAACGACTGTTTCTGAGCTGCAATGCCAGGCTTTACAATATCTGGTACCATCCTTGTCGAACCCGTTATCTCTCGGTTTCCGTTATCGGCTCGCTGATCATCTGGTTCCTTCGAGGAAACCGTCACGGATTGAAGAAGGCTTGCGGCGTTATGAAGGTACGCCAATCGGGCTCGTAAATGACTGTTGACTCCGCCTAAGGCGCCCTTTTTATCTTTCGCTTTGGCCATTATGTAGGGTACAGGTCAATATGACCAAGAACGAGAAGTGAAAATGATGGATGGATCTTAATTGTTGATGGACCCGCCCAGAAGCATTAGAGGCTAGATATGGTAATCTGGGGGCTAACCGAAAGCGGCCAGTAGCCTTTCGAGAATGACTAATATACTTTATCACGTGACTACAGACTTCCTGATCTCTTCCTGCCATCCCTCGCGACTGCGATCTTCTCTTGTTCTCCATCGCCTTCTTTCTGCCTTCAACGTTCATCGTCTTCCAATTCTTTCGATCCATCCACAACAAAAGCGGATCGGACACTTGATAAGCATTGTGACTTCTTTTCCTCCGGTTCTCTCCATCTACTCTTCTATCGCACAGTCCCTGGCTCGGCTGCCTTGGGGAAAACGCGCCGCGACAAACACCTTACTTTGATCAACGCCATTCTTATTTCGCCATCCTACATCAACAATGTCTCACGAGGAGGATCTCATCGACTACTCCGACGAGGAGCTTCAGACCACTGACGCAGCAGCCACCACCGCTGCCCCCGCCGCAAATGGGGCCCAGGACAAGAAGGGCGACTTGACAGTTTCCGGCGGCCGCCCGGATAAGAAGGGAAGTTATGTCGGTATTCACTCGACCGGTTTCCGCGACTTCTTGCTCAAAGGGGAGCTTCTACGTGCCATCACCGATTGCGGTTTCGAACATCCATCGGAGGGTTAGTTAAATCACATTCTTCCCACAAGTATCCCTCCATTGCTCCGTGTTTCAACGTCCGTCCATCTCCGCGAGGAATGAATTTTGTCGCTTTTGGCCACCTATTCCGTTCGAGACTGCAGGCCACACCAGGTTGTCCACGCGGAGTACAATGAATCAACTGCGCTGTGTCAATCAAGAGCCTTAATGCGGCTAGTGTCCGCTTGCTTTGCTTCAGCTGTCTACGGCGAATTAGTTCTCGTGGAATTCTCGCAGGTGACATTCGTCCATATGAGTTGGATGATGGTGCGCTTTCTGAAGGCGACGAGCCTTGCCATTTATGGCTGGACTTTTCTCGTCCTTGTGCCGAGCGAAAAGTGATTCTGTTCGGGATACGATCGCACGCCCAACCTGTGCTTTGTTCTAAGCCTGTTGTGGATGCGGGCAATAATGCACTGTATGCCTAGTTTTCGAACGACTCGGGAATGGACGGACAATGCGACACGGATTGCTTTTTTCGTTTTTTCAAGTCTTATGGATCGAATACAAGTCTAACATACCGTTCCACCTTTCACAGTCCAGCAAGTCTGCATTCCCACTGCAATCCTGAACGTCGATGTTCTCTGCCAGGCCAAGTCTGGTCTTGGAAAGACCGCAGTTTTCGTTCTCACTACACTCCACCAACTCGAACCCGTACCTGGAGAATGCTCGGTTCTTGTCATGTGCCACACTCGTGAATTGGCGTACCAGATCAAGAATGAATACGCCAGATTCAGCAAATACCTGCCTGATGTGAAGACCGCTGTCTTCTACGGTGGTACGCCCATCCAGAAAGACGTCGAGGTGTTGTCAAACAAAGAGTCATATCCGAACATCGTTGTCGGCACACCTGGTCGTCTCAATGCTTTGGTTCGCGAGAAGAAGCTTTCTCTGCGCAACGTCAAGGCGTTCGTCTTGGATGAATGTGACAAGATGCTCGATCAGATCGGTAAGCAAGCACACCTCGCTCATAGGGATGTCCCTTACTTACATCTAGCCAGACATGCGCCGGGATGTCCAGGAGATTTTCCGTGCCACCCCCGCCGATAAGCAAGTCATGATGTTCAGTGCAACCCTCTCCCAAGAGATCCGACCCATTTGCAAGAAGTTCATGAGAAACCCTCTTGAAGTTTACGTCGATGATGACACCAAGCTCACACTCCACGGTCTCCAACAATACTACATCAAGCTCAGTGAATCGGAGAAGAACCGTAAACTCAATGAGCTTCTGGACAACCTTGAGTTCAACCAAGTCATTATCTTCGTTAAGAGCACACTGCGCGCGAACGAGTTGGACAAGCTGCTGCGCGAATGTAACTTCCCCAGTATTGCGGTGCACTCTGGTGTCAGTCAGGAGGAGCGGTGAGTGTAGATTCTATTGCTGAATTACTGGGTGCAGCGGCTAATTCAGGTTTAGTATCAAACGTTACAAGGAGTTCAAGGAGTTCAACAAGCGTATCTGTGTTGCCACCGATGTTTTCGGTCGTGGTATTGATATTGAGCGTATAAACCTGGCTATCAACTACGACTTGCCTGCTGATGCCGATTCGTATCTGCACCGTGTTGGTCGTGCTGGTCGTTTTGGAACCAAGGGTCTATCCATCTCGTTTGTCAGCAGCGAGGAGGATGAGAAGGTGCTCAAGGAAATTGAGAAGCGATTCGAAGTTGCCCTTCCGTACGTTCTTTGATTTTCCCCCGGGCCTGATGCTTTGGACGCGGCGACTAACAATTGCATAGTGAATATCCCGAGGGCGGTGTCGACTCCAGCACTTACATGGCGTGATTGAATAGAAGATATGTTGTGGACAGTCAACATAATCTCTCTTGAACATGTTTGTATCTGGGGAAATTTGATATTCTGTTGCTGCTTAGTGGTTTCCTGTTTCTCTTTGGCGTGACGGTTCGGTTGTGATTATATGTCCCAGTCAGTGTCTCAGCTTTGCTTGGCTTTAGAAGGCACTGGTGAAAACTCGGAAAGGATCTGAGACATCTGGCAAGAAAAATGTATTCGCTTATAGGCTTAATTTGCAGGTTCCTTGAATGAGGCTCCCATTGGTTCCCTGGCTTGTATCCCTGGAGTCTAAAAATAAGCTTGTCATTTGGGACTGTCGATCCCCGTTTGCCTTTTGCTTTCAACAATTTTGGCTATGGAATTGAGTAGGATTTGAGCACATTTTGTTTGATTGCTAATCGCCCTTGAACATGATCCAAAAACCATTGGACACGTAGAGAGTTGGCTCAAGCGGGTAATAGATCTACACCCTTTACCATTCTTCTTAACTTCACGGGCTAGAGGCATAAGGTATCTACAAGTCTTTCTTCCACAAAGAAGGAAGGAGATGGAAATCCATAGAGACGTACCTTACGCTAAGGTACACAATTAAACTGAAGTTGCCAAGAATCCAATGACAGGTGCCATATTATGCTTTTCGTCCCGATGCTTACCTTGATTCTTCAGGCACGTTCCAAGAAACAACACCAGATACTCGCAGCACTAACTCCGCCATCGCCAAATTCAATTCCTATTGACGGGCTCTCAGTCCACCACCTGTCAAGGTCAGGGACGAGGCCCGTGGGCTCGTGGCACGCCACAGGCGAACGGATCTCCAAAATCACTTAAACTAAACTAGCCCAACCTAATACATCCATGCCTTCCTTGTTCGCAGGCGAACGGATCCCCTTATTTCCCAATAAGTGACCACAGCTTTTCACTTACTTTATTGGTGCCTCGATCATCGTCCATGTCCTGATTGGGGGGATAGAGTTCCTATGCCGGACTGCAAATGCCGATTGAGCCTATTTAAAACTTCCAGTGCTTTGGATGCGGGTTTGTTACCGCCAAGAGATGTGGTTGTCAATTATTGATTGGTGTTTTGGGTTCCGTGTGAGGCTATGGCATGTTGATCTTAGTTAGTACCTCTCTAACTGGAGGAATACTTGGTCTTGCTTTTGACTGCTGCGCTTATGCCCAGACACACGTGGTGTAAGGTAGCTAGGTACGTAGTGATGAAGGTTTGGAAAGGGCAGAACCCATCATTGCTCGATAGTCTCGTCGACAGACGCTGCTGAAGATTCGGATCTTCAGGAAACGGGATAGACTCTGAGTAACTAGTGGGGAAGGCTCAGACCCAACAGTGACACATGTTGAGCTGTCAAATGTTACAAGTTATACCCACCTCTACAGACAAAGGATACTCTTCATGAACGACTCTGTACGTATGCAAGCTCGTAGTGACTAACTCTTGTCCTCAAGAAGAGAGATCCACGCAAACAATTCGTGTCTTGCGGGGTTGTGTGGATAAATGCTCAAGCCATGATGACGTTGAAGACGCCGACTATCACAACTACTAGTGCGCCACTACCGGGGTGGCTGTTGCGTATCCAAGTATCCATTCAAAGACTTTTTCCCCTTTTCTTTCCTCCTTCTTTTTTTCTTTCTGGCTGTCATTGTTGTCGGCTTTTTGTGCCTGAAATACACAGTACTAACAGGTAAAATAGATCGCGTCGCCGATCGCTTTCTCAGTGACATGCTATGGCACAATGACCTTCTGGTGGTGGTTACTCAAAGGTGGATGGCCACTGACAGGATCAATTGGGTTCGTTCAGCATCGATGGGAAAACAAGCAAAGACACGCAACACAGAAATGCATAACAGCATAGAGAACAGAAACTGGTTCGCGTCAGTATGGACCCAGCAATACTTCTTACTCGTCTATCTTCTAGGACCCTATGGAGTAGTCTGTAGTCGTACTCGTGGTTTGTAAGCGGAGACGGCTACGACCGCGATAGGCGTTCCACGGAACAAAGGACATTTTTGAATGAGAAAGACAAATGCATTGATCAAGTCATGAAGTGTTGGTTTGAGCGGCTGATTGATGCTTTCAGAATAATTTTGAGTCGAATCGCCCTTACCTTCTGTGAACGCTGTCTATCCCACTCCCATCAACACTTAGTTGGAATGAGGATGTGGCTGAGGTGTCCGCATGCGGAAAGGGACAAAAGTGCACTGACACTCTGGCAGGGCATCGTGTCCCATGATCTACAGCATATCTTAATTTCAATACAATACGTCTTATGATTCATGATGAAGTAATTATGGATTAGTGGCTCTGAGATTAGCATGATTCTGTTTGTTTTCTCCGGAACTTTACATGTTTATGCTTAATATTGTGTATAAGTTTTGACTCTGCATGTTCATAACTAGAGTTTGGCATAAGGGTTATTTACTACATACATCTCCTACAGCTATGACGATCGCTTCCCATTGATAAGTAGAATATCTATCTGATTACTGCGCTTCGACTGCAAATCAACCTAAACGTACTCCATTGCGTACTCCGTGCTTTGTAGATATAGAATCCTCTGCAGCCTGCAGGCATAAATCTCATAGCTGGCAAGCTGCACTCCAGTTGGAAAAAATTGATAAAAGTACCTGAGCTTCAGACCCACAAAAAGTACCATAGATAGAAACAGCAGCTGCCTACGGATAGGTATGGAGTACAGCTTGCGCACAGTGATTCGTCCTGGTGATCAGCCAATTTCTGCTACTGTAAGAGCTAGTCAGCCTAGTCTACTATGTTTCCAGACTAAGGCACATACTATCTACCTTGGAGATCAGGCCCACTTCCGCTGGTAAATTTGTTTTGGATTTGAATCAGCTCTTAAGTAAAACTTCGGAGGTCTGGACTCTGGACATTGTGTTTTGGTTGGTTTGAGCTGGTTCTGATTTTTTTTTTTGGTCCCTCTCTTTCTTTTTTACTTGTTTTCCCTTTCCCATGCACACACATGAAAATAATTTTTGGCCATAGTTGTGAGAGTAAGACAAATGTGTCAAGGTCGAAGGAAGCACTCCATAAAGGGTTTTCTATCCCTTGGTGCCTGGATTTGGCTGAGTGAAGAGGGAAGACAGAATGGACAGGATTTTAGAACCGCCAAGGCTAGAGATCGTTGTTGACAGCGATCTGAAATTTGCCGTCCTCATGGCTGATACGAGTTTGTTTGATAATGATAATCTTCAGATCGATAACAATTTACTTGAGGCACAGACACCTACCGGAGGTCGCAAGCCTCATGCTGAATCACAGGCAAATTTACCTGAGAACAAAGTCACGTCGCGCCGAAGAAGTAAGGTACCCGGTCAGCTGTACATACTTGCTGTAGTCTGTACGGAGTATTGCTACATCCGTCCTGTCCCTACATCCTGCAGCCGTAAACAGCACATGTACGCCGTACTAGCATTTGTGACCACTGGTGGTGCTGAACTGCTGGCAGGGTGAGCGTGTGATGACTGCAAACAGCGAGATGTACCCTGGCTTCATGTCGATCCCTACTCCGGCCAGAGCGGTGGCATGTTGGCTGACGGGTGACCATCGAACAACCAACGATTCATCGACCACCGTCTCCCCCTTGCAAGGAAGGAGGTCTTTACTTCAGTTGCTAACCCCCTTTGGTTCGATTGCTATAGATTTTGACGAGAAAGTAAGCGTGCAATCCTGGGAAGGAGAAGGTGGTGTCAATTCCCGGAACTTGGGAAAGGCGACAATGGCGATTCAAATTGCTTTGGTTTGTTCGATGGGTCAAGCACTCGAATTGACTTTGCAATGGCATGTCAACTTTGTGAATAGGAAGAAAAGAAATTATGAATTTAGAAAAAAAGGACATCGGCGATCATAGTTAGTTCCTTACTACTCCGGAGTAGGGATATCGTGACTCAGTCCTCAGACTCGTACAGCTGTTTTGGTGCGGAAATGTTTACAGGGCATGTGTGAGGTGTATCCAGACATCACCCTAGAGTCAGGAAAGCACATGGGGAGGTGCTGTTGAGGCCTTCAGTTGGTTTGACAACGAGGGAAGGGCTGGGAAAGTTGGTGATCTTATAAGAGTAGGTGGATAGCTGGATGATACCTCATGGGATTGATGCTATTATTAAGATATCTTGCTGCTTCTCTTGGATTATCGATTCTTATGGTTCCTGAATCATCAGTCAGGTAAGGTACCGATACAGTAGCAATTTATGCCACTTAGGTACCGTAGTCAATTAGAATCCGGCCTAAATTCGACCATCGACTAACAGACCAAGTGGGTTTTGGGTGGGTTCCGGTGACGGGAAGATTTGCATCAGCGGCCGATTTGGCTGGCTTAGCGGATTTTGCGGTCGCTGTGGCTCAGCAATTTGATGTGACATACTCCGTAAATCATGATGAATATTAATGTGCTGTCTTAATTGCATGATGAATGTTTTAATAACAGTTTCGCATCTCAGAACACTTTAAGACTACAGAGTATACAGATTATATTTATTGATTGGAGTATGGACGTACGGAGTAAACAAAATACTGTAAACAAGGAACAGTACCTATGACATTAGAGGTAGAAGCTGATTAGCGTAGGCTCTTAGAGTTAGACCCGGCAGTGCATCGATGAAACCAAAACTGGGAAGCCAGACACTAAACAACATAGATTCCAAGTTTTAAGAAATTAGTTTAATGACGATTCTGATGATATTAATATTACCAGCTACTAGCCTAATCCTGTAGACTATGCTAGCATCCTATCACAACAGATAGTCAAGATAGATCTGAAGAGAAAGCGAAAGGAAATACCAGAGACAGGGAAAATACTCGCTATCACTATTATCCTTGTTCTATTTGTAGTATCCAGTATTGAGTGATATCTGGTAATTCTGTAAAAAAAAAAAAAAAAAAAAAGTTAATGGTAGCAACTTAATACCTTCGTAGAACTCCGTTAAAAAATACAGAAAAGGGAAAACAGCATCAATCAGAGCTATCAACATCCAAATTGCTGAATGTGTACGGAGTAATGACGGAGAATAGGTAGACAGCGCTTTTGTTCTGCCGAAACAATCATGTCAGCTTTCGTTTTCGGTATCTGTCTCTCAAATTTTCTCCTCCTTTAATCGTTGACAGCGAGAATTCTTCTTATCGGCCGTCTCCCCCTGCCTCTTTCTTCCCGTTTCCGGATTCGAGCCCTGGCGGGGGATCCACGGCCGTTGAAGCAACGCATCGTCTAATCGTTTACAGCCAGTTGGGGCGTAAAGACGTAAAAAAAGAAACCAAAAAAAGAAAAAAAGACGTGACTAAACCTTTCTTTCCACTGGTTTTCTCTTCCGCCTACAGACGAGGGCGAAGAGTGCAGTGAACAAACAAGCACCTTCTGGCAGTGGCAGTAGTAGGTAGCAACAACACTGCTCTGCTCCATTTCCAATCCATCCCAGTCTCTCATCCCATCCCCTCTTTCTTTTCTTCTTGCTCCATCGAATCCGCGTCAACCTACCTAACTTACCTACTTACCTACTTACCTACCTACCTAGCTCCCGCCCTTATCCTTCCTTTCCTCTCGTTTGTTTTCTGGTTCTTTTCTCCTGTTCTCCTTCCTCCAGATACCAAAAGAACTCCATTTGTTGGAATCCCTTACATTCGTTTTCTCCTTCGACTTCGGAGCTCCTCTCGCTACGCTATCCTACCCGGTGAAACCGACTGATTCCGCACCCTGGCTTTGGTTGTGAAATTGCTTTCATTTGTGCCGTGGTAGGCAGCATCAATCGCGCCTTTGGGACGCTCGATCCAGAAATCTTACATTTCCAGCCCAACGGTCCATCAAATCTTGATTCCCACTTCCCTTTAATTTTCGATTTCTGGCCCGCCGGGACGCTTCCTTCCTCTTTGGTTCAACAAAGCTATGGCTCCTCCGCCGCGCTTGCGCATTTTATCAGGTTGGTGTTCTAGCTCTTATCTGCTGCTCAAAATGAGCTTAATCTCTTTTCTACAACAATTCACTATCACAAGATCCAAATGAGACTCATGTCTGGGATCGTGAAAAGACTTCCGCAACATCCGCCGCAACCCGAAATGAGCCCAAAGCTAACTAGAGCTTGTTTAGTCGGTAGTAATGCTATTTCGGCGTTCCTCTCCTGGCGACTTCAGGCTACAACGTCCTGTGATGTGACCCTTGTCTGGAAATCTGGATTCGAATCAGTATCTCAGTATGGAGTATCTTTTAAGTACGCTTCCTCTTGACTCGCCGTCTTTCCGCTCAAAGCCACTTTCTAATCGGAGAAACACACAGGTCGAAAACATTCGGCAATGAACGCTTCAAGCCCCGTCATGGTAAGTTCTCTCGTTATGGCATGTGTATCATTCGCAGTAAGCTTGCTAACATACACGTGTTTCGCTCTGTAGTTGTTCGCGCTCCTGAAGAAGCAGCATCTCGAGAGAATGCATACGATTATGTCATTCTGTGCGTCAAGGCGCTGCCCGACGTCTACGACCTTGCATCTGTTATCGAGTCCGTTGTCACACCTCAGCATACATGCATCCTCGTGAATACAACGAATACCCTTGGCGTAGAATCTCAATTGGAGCAGCGGTTCCCCACGAACGTGGTCCTCTCCCTAGTTTCCGGCGTGGAGATTTCGCAGACTGGGGCTAGTGAATTCGAGCATTTGAATTCGTCGGACATCTGGGTCGGTGCAACGAGCAAGAATTCCAGCATCCCGGCATCGATTCAGAATGACATGGCTGCTGCTCTGGCAATGACTTTGAGCTCAGGACAAGTCAACTGCAAGGTGTCGGAAAACATTAGACAGGAACAATTTGAGCGCATGATAGGGTGAGCATACCGGCGGCTTCGGTTCCCTCGGGTCTGCTTCCATTTTTCCTGCTGACTCCTTCTTCCGCAGACCTATCGCCTTTCAGCCAACAAGTGTTATGTTTGAGACTTCGAATCATGCCCAACTCCTCGAGAAAGTCGGGGTCCGCCAACTCGTGACTGGTATCATCGAGGAGCTCATCGAACTCGCGAAAACACAGGGCTGCTCATTCCCAAGTGACTTCACCCAGAAGACGATCGACAAGATGGTTGCCATCGACTCATCTAGCACAATGTATCAAGATTTCCAATCGCGACGTCCAATGGAGATTGAGACATATCTTGGGTCCCCAATCAAATTGGCGACGGAGTCAGGTATCCGGATTCCGCGAATCGAGACACTCTACGCTGCACTACATCACATCAACACAAACAATCTTAACAAGCCCTCAACCAATGATACGCCTCCCCCCCTACTAGCTCAGCCACCACCCAGAATGTCTTCGGCACCTCCCCCAAGAAACGGTCCTATGCGGCCTCATCCTGGTGGCAGGTCCGGCTCGGGCATGATGATGCCTCCTGGGCGCCGTGGATATCCTATGCCTATGCCGGGAATGTCAAGGCCACCAAGCGGACAAGCCCTCCCACCTTCGGCCAGGATACCTCGCGAACCTTCTCTTGAGGGACTCGAGGAGTTCAGCCATCTGGTCGTATATGACGAGGTTGCGGAAGGAGGCGTGCCCCGCCAGAATGGCAGTAACGGCATGCCCGACATGCCGCCCGGACCTCCTCCTGCAGCTGCAGATCTGGCCCTGAGAGAACGGGAATTGGCCCTCCGGCAGCGGGAGTTGCAGCTTCGCGAGCAAGAGATGCAGATGCGACGCGGACCTCGTAGTAGGGCAGCGCCGTCCAGAGCAGCAGCGTTCGATGAAGACGACGAGGACGATTATTTTGATCCCATGGACAACATTCCTATTCCGCATATTGACCCAGACAGCGTCGATATGATGAGCATCACGTCGCGCAGGGCAAGAAAAGCTCCCAACGCGAGTCAATTCCGCAAGAATCCAGAAATCAGTGTGAATGGCAGGCCCCAATCGTCGTTCAGTCGGTACCTTCCGGGTCGAAAACGCACCAGCGAGCGTATTATGCAGGAAATCCCGGGGCTTCATGATTCCCTTATGGACAACCCGATGATGGCCTATTCATCTAACCGGTACGGATCCGTTGATCGAAATCAAATGCAAGCTGGGTCCCGTGCGAACTCCATGACGGCTAGCAGAATGGGTGACTTTTCGCCACACCCTTATCCACAGAGTCGGAGAAACAGCCAGTCCCCTGCTACCCCCTATGGTGGACCCGGTCCGCGAATGGGACGACCTCCAACCGCTCAAGATCAACCTCTTGGCCCCCCCGGTCCTCACGGCGGCCATCCATCGCCGCCTGGCCACATGCGGGCACCTGTTCCGAAATATCCTCCTGGACATGGTAATGCGGTAGGTCCGCAGCAAGTTGAGCAACATTATGGGGTGAGCAACCCGTATCCCGCCAAGGGCACTCCCAAGCATAGAAGTCTGACTGGAAGTGCGAGCGCCAGCGCGGAGAGTGGTGATAGCGGAGCCAGTGCGAATCTGGACTCCGAAGCTTCCGCCCATAGCAGCGAAATCAGCCTAGGCGCTCAGCAGACTGCAATGCCGGTTCGTTAATTGGCGAGCCTTGGCCTCTCTTCTGATTCCTCAGACCCGATGTTGAGCTTTTACCTTGTTGATTTCTTCATGTCTTTGCTCTCCTGCTTCGTCTCTGCCAGGAGGATTGGCGTCCACCGCTATTCCGAGATACCTCACATCGAATGCTTGAATTCCACTTAGACTTGAACCAGTACAGACGCTCACCGACGTCAGGAACGGGGTCAATCACTTATAATACTCTGTTGTTCGCTGCTCTACATATACACAAGGGACATAGGGGTCATCTTTCTTGTTTCATCATGCTTTTCGTCTCGGGGTTTCGGAGTGGCGGGCGTGCTTCTGCGTTTGTGTTTTGCTCACTATCTCCCTTCCCGCAGCGCTCTTTTTTAATGATAGCGAGTCCAAACTCGGCCTTGAAAAATCTGCTTTTCTTTTTCTTTTTTTACTTTCGCAGCTAAACCACTGCCAATAACAAGTCGCAATCATTCAGCTTGTATTCCATTTCCCCTCTGCATGACCGTCATTGTTGTACACTACCTGTACCGGCGCATCATTCTTGCAAGCAGCTTCTCATGTCCTCCATATCATCTTACCATCTTTTTTCCCCTTTTTCTCCTACCTGCATGCCGTCCTTTCTGAATTTCCTTGCATCTGTTCTGAATCTTTATAGGGACTTTGCAAAAGGTCCAGCAGCCATTGTCACTCGCAAGTTCATGGTTGGTTCTGGCGCATCAAAAAGAGCAGGGGTTCTGACTTCTCTGGTCGATCGATCGGCTTAATCTGGCTGAGTTCGCGCCTCGCGAGGTAGCCACGAGGGAGGGCGGTCCCCTTAACTGTGACGGCTTCACTTAACGCAGGAGAACCATTCTATTGAGCAACGAATGAGCGCAGAAGAACACATGATTGATAGAAGAGTATCCTGCCATGTCGCGATGAGTGTTTCGAATAATCCACACGTTTGCATAAACCGGAAGAGACTGGATCACTAGAATAATTTCATGATAACCGCCTTATAGAAAATTTATTTCAAGCCTTAACCCATATGCACTGTTGAGTACTCGAATCAGACGGGCTTATCGGGTGTTGTCACTTGGTCTCCATGGTGCCACGTGATCAATCATCTCTCCGTAAACAAAGCACCAAAAAAGGGTCGCGCCAAATTTACCTCACTTTCCGACAGGCGACTCTCTTATCACTTCGAGTGTATAGGACAGATTGATAGTACTCTATCAGATCCTCGTTTATTTACAATCTCTACGTCTACATCAAAGAGCCAAACGCCTACGCAAAAATGGCACCACCATCCCACCAACACCACCCTTCTCAATCCTACCCCCGCCATTCCATCCTCCCAACTTCAACCACCGCATCGGCCTCGTCGTCAATGGGGTCGGGGATGGGAAACTCAGGCATGTCAGCCGCCAAAACGCGGCAGTACGCTCATCTGCATTCCCAATTGGAGCAGTTGAATGCCAATCTCGCCGACACGCAGAATCTGCTCCGCATGACGGCTGTGCAGGCGGAGGATATGCGCTTTCTGGGCGGTTATGTCGGGGCTTTGTTTATGGGGTCTGCTAAGGTTCTGGGGGAGGAAGGAGTAAAAGGGAATTCGGGGTCGAGTTCGGGTTCCGGTTTAGCTTCGGGTGGTGAAGGGGATAAAGGGGAGGAGGCAAAATTGAAGATGGAATCTTGAGGGAAATTTCTGTTACGGGTCGTACAGGGGTTGTCGGGGTAAGTATCTGTCGTTGACTCTTGGACGGCATTGCAGGATGCTATGATGTGGTTATGTCTGGGATTCGCTATCTATATCGTTTTGTCGGGATATGCTGACCGACGCAGATGTCTTGCACCCTGTGGGAAGATCTGCGTCACAGCCCTACTCTTCTACGACGAAACCGGCGGTACCGAGGATGATCGCCGGTTCGTGGATGTTGTGGTGTTCGTAACTGGGATAGTTAGAAGAGACATATCGAGTCAAGCGCCGGCACTGGGAATATCTCACCTCAATGTACCGACTCCTCCAGCTTCCAGGATCAGCGCTGTCTCCGAGAGTGGCTTTCGGGTCCACCGCATGGCAAACGCGCGGAGGATATGGCCGTGTGCAACGATCAGAACGTCCCCTTTGCCGCCTGACGAGCCCTCGAAGCATCTACTGTGGTATTTCTCCCTAATCTCGGCGATCAAGGCATCAAGTCGACGAATGACGTCTTCCGGGGATCTGTTGAGTTTCACTTCATCAGCTGCTGCGCAAGTCCTACCATGACGAAATGGGATTTCAAGCTTGCGATTTCAAGCCGCAAGCTTGAAACAAAGCGCGATCATACTCTCCACCTGGACATCCATCCCTCCAGATATCCCACGGCCCCTGGCCATTCTTCTCCCGCAGCTCCCTGATCTGCTTACTCGTCAATCCTTCATAATCGCCATAGTCCCATTCCCGGATCGCGTCGGTGATTTCCACCTCGGCTTCCGTGCGGATGGGTTCCTCCTCTTCTGATTTTCTGGCCTCGGTCCATGGGAGTCTCTCTTTGCAGCCGATTTCGAGGAGCTCGAGGGTACGTTGGGCGCGAGTGCGGGGAGATACGTAGCTGGTCGGTCAACGTTAGCGTCAGCATCAACCTGGCACAGCTCGTCGCCATTTATTGTCATCTACACCCGATTGTCTCCAATCGAGGTTCATTTTAGAAGAAATTGCAAAATACATAGACGTACACATGCACCAGCTTCTTTGGAACGATCAGTCGGTCGTTGCCGACCAGCGCTTTACCCGTTGCCTTGATCCGTTTCTCGCCGTTTGCTGTAAGCGGCAAGTCGGTGATGCCGGTATGCCGCCCGTTAAGGGACCATTCTGTCTCGCCGTGACGGACAATGAAGCAACGGGGTGTCATTTTTCCCCCTTGTAGTTTCTGATATCAGTGTACGGTGCTTGATCGTATTAACCCTAGTAGCAACAGAAAGTGAGTGGGAAATTCAAGATAACGCTGCGGGTGAGGGGCGCATTATTTAGTCTGGTGGGTAACTGCGTCATTTGAGCTGAGAATTATCGGGCTTGGCTGTGCCGCTATAGAGAGGGTAATGTGATTAGGCAAAAGACAGAGGAACAGCATTCTAGACTTTTATAATTACGATAATATCTACAGCAAAAACAAAAACAAAAACATACAACAGCCGGGATTCGCTGGTGGTCACCCACCCAACTACTAACCGGCCGGCGTGTGGCTTAAGTACGGCTGAGCGGACGGGAAGCCCTGTTTTCCACACCCTATGGTCGTATGTGCTAGGATTACAAGAACTGAATATGATAAAGAGCAGGTCAGTGATGCACCTATACAGGGCTAACTAAATCATGTACTCCGGAAGCTGGTCATGACTTCCTTTTACCTCACTCACGGATCGTCAATGTGGATTTCTTGAGACTCTATGCTTGGCGCCAACCCTTGTACCTAACTAGCAGGAACCCAATGGTAATGGTCCACTTGCCAAAGCACGAGTACTCGTGTTCAGCCCCTTTGCAGACCCTGTTTCTGATCGTCCATGAAAGTGGAGAGCTCGAACCAGCCGTTCATTGCGGTACGCGCATTCGTGGAAGCTAGCGTGGAGAGGGAGCATCCGCTGGTTCTGCAGGAAGTGTACGTAGAGCGTTTCTGGTGAAGCTGTAGTCTTCAATTATGGGAGTCAGATTGGCCTTTCCAGTCCACTCAGACCGAAGAAGCCCGCCAGAAAGTTCTCCGCGCACTTGAGTATATGGTCCTGGGTTGTGCTGCGGAGCACCAGCTTGTGGCTTGAACTCTCGTTGTACAGCTGTCCATAGGCGTACCAATTGAACACCGCTGTGGAAAAGTTCCTTGCGACCATAGGGATAAATATCTCGGCAGAGACCGGTACTCCAGTCATTGGGAAAGATAGAGTGCTGGTGAAGTTGTTCCCGGATGCAGTAGGTATGGATTTGGGCATTATCTTGCATGAAAGTCAGTCAGCTCTGGAGAATAGATAGTAAAGATATTCTCCTTTAAAATCTTGAGATAGGAAGCTGCAGAGTAGTCATTTTAATAAGAATTCCCATCTCTAGTCATTTAATTGATATCTGAATGACCACCACCCCAAATCGCTGCCTAAATCATGATAGAGATACCTTTGGATTTGCTGTATGTAATGATATGCTCCTTTTTCCATTTCTCTCCAAGCTGATCCAATCACCGGACCCATTGTTGATGCTTCCCACAGGCAGTACTCGTACTGCTGTACACTAATTATACTTGATCATAGTTGATCACAGGTTTTAGACTTCGTCTGACCCATCGTCGTATATCTCCTCCTCTTCTTCCTCTTCTCCTCCTTCCTCTCCTTCTTCTCCTTCTCCTCTTCCTCCTCTTCCTCCTTGTCGCCGTCATTGCCGCCGCCGTTGTTGTTGTTGGGGTCGGTACGCCACCAGGGCCCATCCCGATTGACATATATGATTGTAGCACCCGCCGAAACGAGGTGCTTTGGGCAATAACAGCCCACAGGACGTGGCCGTGGCTGATCAAGTCTATCACACTTGGAGTTGGTGTGGTGTCTGATCTCGCATTGTTGAAATGTACCCTGCTGGTAGCACCCACAGTCGTAGACCTCACGCCAGTAAAAACACCTTCCACTGATCAGAGGATGTGCAGCTATACCGCCATTAATATCACTTACATCTTTGCAAACGCTGCGAGACTGAGGAGCTGCTTCAATTAGTTAGGCTAAGGTTCATTGATCATCAATCCTCCAGGTATAGTCCTTACTTTCTTCTTTAAAGGCTGGAAAGCTGGAAAGCTGGAAAGCTGGAAACGAGGAGAAAAGATGTCAGAGAGTGTGACGGCTCAATTACAGAGGGTCATTCACAATCTACAGCCACTACGGTCTCCATGCTCTAGAGTGCCTTCCCAATTCGTCATGCTGTCGACTGGCTACCGAAAGAGGAAGGGACATCACATCTACATGTCTGCTCAGAGCAGATCCCCAAAGTGCTCATTTCCAACTATTTTCCCTGTGTGGAAAGGCGATATAATTTTACAGGTACGCCATAAATTTAACTGTGGGGAATGGATTTACTAACATAAATCACTTTATTCCAGTCTACCAGGCATATTTTCAGGATCCTCAATCCTCCTCAGTCGATCCTCCGAAGTAGAGACATCAACGATGTGAGCAACGACTTCATACCACCCCACATTACACCATAGGAGCTACATACTGATACTGAAGGATTAAGGTGCCACTTCGTGGTCTATGTCTACTCCTGCGGATGCAGCGACAGCGCCCGCACGTTCAAGCAATGCGAGGCCCGGCGTCCGACCAACACTCGCTGCGATCCCCTGAATCCAGCCGTGACAGAGCATATCGAACATCCCTGCCCGGATCACCTCGAACCTGTGTCGAACTAGGGAATTATTAGAGGACTATCCGACAACAGAGGCTTGTTCTTTCATGTTTCATCTAGAGCAACGAATGTTCTGTTAAATTAGGCCGTGTTAATGCCGTAAGCCCTCCGATTGTATCATGGACGTCTGGCTTGATTGAAGTTGAATTCGTTGTTGCTTTCCCATCCTATTATAAGTCTAGAGGTCCTGTCTGAGAGCGTAGTCATGTCGTCATTACTGGAAAGATAGCAGATGATAAGTGGATGATGAGGGCATACCTAGTTCTTAGGTACCTGACGTATCTAACACGCGTGTTTATTACTACCTTAAACTTGCTCATTGAGACCTTAACCCTTCTCGTAGGTGGCCTAAGTTTGTCTGTCCGACAATCTGCTGCCCTCTTTTCTACCAGAGATGGCCTCAGGTACAGCATACCGGTGCAAGAACTTACATCTCGATGTGCTTCATTTCTTTCCAGACCCAATCAAGTTCAAGTCGACCGGGAAACTATACCAAGCTCCACCAAGCAAGGCATCGAAGACGCGTCGAAGATCCAAAGCGCTGATTACTCGGCTTCCACTAGAAATTCTTCACTTGATATTGCTCAACCTGGACCTGACCAGCCTAGGGATGCTGCGTCGCGTCGACACCACGTCAAGGCGCTTAGTCGAATCACTCCCTGCGTACCGCTTGTTGAGGAAGCATGCCCCATACACGCTGTGTCTCATGGATGCTACGAGATGCTCGTCGCATTTCCCAATCCAGTGGATATTCACAGAGTTCTGCCATCCCTGGTGCCGGACATGTGGCGAATTTGGCCCCTACCTTTACCTGCCAACAGTCAGTCGGTCATGCTATAAATGCAATTATCTCCGACCCGAGTATCAAGTAGCACCAGTGACTGATGTTTGCTTGCACTTTGGGCTGACCCAGAAGGACGTCAAGTCACTTCCAATCACTTACAATATCTTACCACCTAAACGCCGTTTAGTCGACATTACCCAAGCAAAAGCGTTGGGTAGACAGCTACATGGGAGTTACAAGGCGATGAGGCAGGAATACCAGAGGCGTCGGAAGGAACTCGAAGAAAACTACCAACAACGGGTTCAGAAGTGGAAAAGACAAAAGCAACAAGGAAAGTCCGCTCGATGCCCTTGGCGCCAACCTATTCCTACTACACTCGGCATGAACGGAGAGACATCGTGGAGAATGCAGGCGACAGTTACATTTCCGTACTGGGATCGCCGCACCCAGACATTGGAGCCGGGCACCTTCTGCCGAGCCTGCACCTATCACTGGGAGGAGGGAAAGGCGAAGGACTGGAGACGCATGGAGACCGTATTCCATCCCCATCCTCCTAGCCGTGAGGCCTATTTCCGGGCTTTTTTGGAGGCTGAACTACCCCAACATTTTCTACATTGTGCAGCAGTGAAGGCAAACTATAATTTCCGAGAAATTTTACTAACAAGAACGGGACCTAGGAGAGAAGGAACCGATTTTGTAGTTGCACCGAAGAAGATCATTGCTGGATGAGATTTATGATAGTTGTGGGACTTGTCGGGAAGTGAGGAAGGCTGTCTATTTAGATCACATCCTTCATCAGCATGGATTAAACATTGGGGGTTTGTTAGCGGAAAAATTGCTCCTTAAGATTTAATCTGAAGACTGTTTCAAACCCAACAATATTATGGTCTCCTAGTAGTCGGAGTCGAGTGATTTGTCTTTTTCAATGAAAGGGTGGTTAGATTCATAATCGAATATCGTCTTATAGTAATGATCAATGAATTTCGTTCTTGAGTTTCCTTTGCGAAAGCATTCAGTACAGTCCGCTAGCTCAAAAGCATATGAAATACGTATCTCTCCTGTCTCAGGCTGCGATCGATACGACAGCAATATAATTAACCATGTTGACCACCAACACCCTTCCACTCAGTAATTTGGGCGTTCTCCCAGATTTTCTCCGAATGTCCCTGAACGGCGACATCGACTGCTGCCCGCGCCAACACGTCAACCCGCACTGAGGGTACCAGACCCCGGACGCGGTCAGCAAATGTCCCCTGTCGACTCAGCACCATGCCCGGGCGCATGATGTATGATTCAAATGTGGCGGAGTGAGCAGCTGCCTGCTCCAGCAGGATATTCTCAGCTTGACCCTGGGGGGTCAATCTCTACCTGCAGGATATAAGGAAGTGGGAGGGGGGTTTCATACCCTCACACGACGATAGCCCGCATAGAACCACAGAGGTTTCGACTGGTCGCGCTCAGCCATTCCGCCGCTGAAATACACGAAACGAAATTTGCGGCCGGCGGAGGCTTCTTGCCCTGCCTCGTTTGAAGCAGTAAAGGCATTGTTGAAGGCCTTGGCGGCCTGGCTGGTATACTCCAGTGTCACCCGCCGGAAGGCCTGTTCATCAGAAGCGCGCGAGGGAGTAACGCCTAGCGTCCAAATACAAGCATCTGCGCCTCGGAGAGAGGCGGAGAGCTGGGGGTCTGAGTAGGAGAGAAAATCTTCGTCTTTCATGCGGTGGACATGGAGTTTGGGATGTGTGATGGGCAGTTCACGGCGGCACAGGGCAACAATAGAAGTGATAGAGGGATGGGCCAGGCACTGTGAAAGGACCTCTTGTCCCACGAACCCAGTCGCGCCAGCGATGATGACCTTCATGATGCTGTTTGTATAAATTTTATGGACATCAAGAAACAGGACAGCTTACAGCTTCGAGCAATATGTGGTCATTGCATGTGGTAGGCAGTGCTCGAACTGTGTGGGTGATGGCTGATGAAGAATGTCTCGAAATGATTGACGTCCCCCTCCCTTTGATTACTTGCTAGACATCATTGGACGTTTGGCTACAAGTGGGTGAGATGCACGCAGCTTTAGCGCTGACGTCCAAATGGATGCATAATCCACACCAATGATTACTCTGTACTCCGTAGAAGCGGCGGCTAATCCTGTTGGAACACGATCTCTTCTCATGGAGCCTACGAACTTACTCATTGTCAACTATTTTGGACAGCTAGACATGCAGACCTCAACAAGCTGTGGAATGGACTCCAAACAGTCAGATTTCATGAATACTAATCGCTAACACGACACTAACAGAGCACATGTACATCAGCAGATTGTGAAAGCAGTATGTTAGGGACTCCTCTCGTCCTGCCAGCAGTTCCATTGTATAGTGGGAATATATAGAGTATAATCGGCTTCCCGAGGTATAGCCCTGTCTCCCTCATCTTTATAACCTTTAGTGATTTGGGGCTTCCTGTCACGGCTGTTCTGTCCGGTCGTCTGCGGAGGCACCTGAGGAAGCTGTAATGCCTGCAGAAACTAAACTACCACTTATAATTACTTACTAAACCGATTTGATCTTGCTTCTTAAGTTTTATCCTATACCTATAATTTACCATGTATTATTAGTTAGGCTCTCACGCGATGAACGTGAACGCCAAGACGGGAACTATAGCCAGCAAAAGGAAGTAGACGAGGAGAAGTGTTCTACTGTACTAGCCGAAAAAATGAACAAGAGATGCCGACTCACTGATTGGTCAGGTTTAGGGCATTGCAACATAGAGCAAAATTTGCTAATCTTGCACGTAAGAAATCCTCGATGGTCTAACGGTCATGATTTCCGCTTGTCACTCTTATGAGAACGAGCGCGGGAGACCAGGGTTCGACTCCCTGTCGGGGAGATTTCTTTTTACATATGAGTTTCATTTTTGCCCGTCCAACTGACCTATTGCTCACGAGGATATATATGCAGTCAAAAGAAAATAGAGCCGATAATTTAGTTTCCAGCCTCTAGGGCTCATGACAACCGCTCCAAACGCCCAATAGAGCTGGCGCTGCAAAGAGCAGGAATATGTCACATGACTAACCAAATCAATATTAGCGAGATCAAATCTGATCAGAGAGTAGTACGCAGTATAGAGTGAGGGTTGCAAATTCTATTTGCATTGGCAATATATTAGCAGTCACAAAGGTTTTCTATGAACATATCAGAATCCCGACGGCGTTGCGGTAAGCTTGTTCTCGACTGGCCGAGACCGAGAAATATTTGACCATATCACGCCGCTTTTTGAACCGCCACTATATCAGCAAACAGACCAAGACAGTGGGAGACAAGGCCTGTTGGCCGCTCAACAATTACAATATGCCGAGGAACGTGAGGAAGAACCCAAGAGATGTCACTAAGCTCTCGGGAAAACCTCTGGCTGAAACGATAGAGCCATCACCTGTTCTGAAAACCCTGCAGGAGGGATGGGTAACCTCGCCAGATCTAATAGAGGGCGATCTCCCTTTCACTCCGGAGGTTATTCAAAATATGACGACTTTCCTGTTGGCGAATCCCAATCTGAATTCAAGCCACTTGTTCCGTGCGGATATTCTTCATGATAGCCTCGGCGTTCTCAGCACCCCGCATGCAAAGGAGGAAAGTCAAGATCATGGGAGCGGCGGCACAGACAATGATACCGCAAAAGGAGACCATGTCGAGCCTCTTGCCGCGAGGAGTGTACCTGGATTTGAGCTGAAGAGGACCATTGTGAGAAGGCTGATTCCTAGAAATAAGAATTTGGACCGGCCCCTCGAACAGACCTGTCATTTTTACGAGGCGGATGAACTCCTCCCGACGTCTACCAGTACGGGTATTTCTCAAAGTGAGCAATGTGAATCGAAGGCTGAGTCGCCTCGCCAACGCTTCTTGGTCGTCTACCTGCCGCATGTCTCATCCAAGGAGGAGATGCCGTGGTACCACCCCCTGCTACGATCATTGGCCTTCCTGTATGATTTCACACCCGATGCTTCTCTACATTCGTCCGAAGAGGGGAAAGGGACAGGAGTAATGTCGGTGCACTTCCTGCCATACGAGGAAGAACCAATCCAGAACCGTCTAGAGCGCACCCTGCTCGCACTTCTGAGTACTCAGATCCGGCTTGCTCGTCAGACGCGTCTGGACGAAAAGCCAGAAGGAGGGAACTACAACCCGCACAAAGATAACGTGATACCAAGGCACCTCGTGCAAGACACCTACGCGCGGCTCAAATTGAAGTACGCGGCAGATCTATGTAAGAATTGGGTCGAGGATACTGAACCGAACAAGCATGTTTTCGAAGACCTCTCGATCACGGCCTTCCTTATTGAGCTATGGAGGAGCATGTACGGAGTTGTACCCGCCGATGAGAGAAGCCCCGACCAGCAGGAGCAAGAAAAGTACGATTCAAGATTCCCCGGATTTGTGGATGTCGCTTGTGGAAACGGGGTGCTTGTCTATGTGCTTCTCTCAGAAGGGTACCAGGGCTGGGGATTTGATGCTCGTCGACGGAAGACCTGGGGTATATTCCCGTCATCAATCCAGGAGAGACTCAAGGAGGAAATATACATACCCAAGCCTTTTGCAGACGTGTGCACAGGCTCGGAGTTGGACATTGGTGTGAAAACGCACACAGGCATGTTTGCAGAGAGCACATTCATCATCTCGAATCATGCCGACGAACTCACAGTCTGGACGCCGCTTATGGCTGCCCTCTCGAACCCGGCATCCCCCTTACCGTTCATCTCAATACCTTGCTGCTCGCACTCGCTCTCCGGAGCCAGATATCGCTACCCGCCACCCAAGCCCAACAAAAAGGGTTCTGCTGACCGATCAGAAAATCAAGAGGTGGAACAGAATCCCCAACCAGCAGTCGGGGACTTGAAAGCGCTCCGGGCTGCTAAACAGCAGGAGCGCACCGATACCGGCGCGGTCAATTCCATGTACGGCTCTCTTACTGCCAAGACAATGGGTATCGCCGAAGCGATCGGATACGACGTGGAAAAGACGCTGTTACGCATCCCTAGCACAAGGAATATGGGCGTGATTGGCGGTCGGAGACGGACAACTCAGGAATGGACCTCGAGGGTCCGTTCCGCACAGGCCTCGCAGGCAGTCAATTGTAGTGCTCACGATACGGTCGGTGCTGCTGCCGCCGAGCAGGTCCTAGAAAGGGTCGCGGCGGTTGTCCAGCGTGAGTGTGCTCGAGAAGGAGGAGTTGAGGTCGCAGCGAATATATGGATTGAACGTGCCAAGGGACTCCACAAAGGACAAGGAAAGGGCAACCAGCCTGCTCATTGATATGAGACGATGAGATTACGATGAAATCAAGGTGCCTTGCAACAGAGAGCCATGCCCTGACCCTCGTGTTTAAGCCCCGAGTCGTACTGTAACTTTGTTGAAGCTTTAAGCCATGGCGTGGGAGAACCCAGGGAAGAGGCATTGACCATTTCCAACTCCACCCGATAAATATCACTCACCGCAGTTAGTTTTCGTTCAAGGTCAGTATATAAGCGTGGGAGTGATCGACATGTCCTCACAATCCAAGAGCAGCGGGAATGGGATTCCGACGAGAAATGCGGGGAATATCCAAGAACGGTTCATAATATCCCCGAGGTTTCTCCTTATTTTGATGTCATATCCATGGTCTGCCAGGGATACCAACCACTCCATGCACAGTTCTATGCACGTTTGCCCCTGGATATTGCCCCGCTTCTCCAGTTCGAGAAAAGCCTATGGCGCAAGAGGCTGCAGACACGGAGAAATGCCGATCCTTCCATGCGGGGGGGGGGGGAGATGCATATCCCAGGATATAAAATCCCCCAGATTCAAGGGTAAAGATGGAAGAATATCTGCAATTGCCAATTACTTCAAGGCGTGACGGAGAATAATTTTCTTCCTGAAAATACTTTCGTCGCTGCACAATGGGGCTCTCTTCGCTGCTGCTCTCCGCGGCGCTCTTCGGCCTCAAGGCCTCTGCATTGAACAATGGCCTAGCTCAGACACCGCAGATGGGATGGGTAAGTCATTGGGGTTTTTTTGCGCCTACATAAGGCATGCAGATATAGATGGCTTACCTTTGTTCCTATACAGAACACCTGGAATTCGTTCGCCTGCGAACTCAATGAGACAGTCATTCTCGATGCCGCTGAGAGAATTGTCTCTCTTGGCTTCAGAGACTTGGGATACGACTATGTGGTCATGGACGACTGCTGGTCGGCCGGTCGGAACTCGTCTGGCTACCTCATCGCCGACTCCGCGAAGTTTCCGAATGGAATCGCCCATCTCGCAGACAAAATCCATGAGTTGGGCCTGAAAATCGGTATCTACTCCAGCGCCGGAAAATGGACCTGCGCTCGGTATGAGGGCTCCCTCGGTTACGAGGAAAAGGATGCTGCCCTCTGGGCAAGCTGGGGTGTATGTCTCTCTCTCTTCCCCTGACGTTGTCCAAGACTGACAGCAGCAACCCCCTAGATCGACTACCTCAAATACGACAACTGCTACAACGAAGGCGAAGAAGGTACCCCCAAACTATCCTTTGACCGCTACAACGCCATGTTCAAGGCCCTCAATGGAACCGGCCGCCCGATTCTTTATTCCCTGTGCAACTGGGGCGTCGACGGACCCTGGAACTTCGCCCCAACCATCGCCAACTCCTGGCGCACGACAGGCGATCTGAACAACGTCTGGGACCGCGACGACGTCAACTGCCCCTGTTCCGAACTGGAGGGCCTGGACTGCAAGACCCCCGGGTACAAATGCTCCATCATGAACGTCCTCAACAAGGCCGTCTACTACCCGTCCAAGGCGATCCCAGGTGCTTGGAACGACCTCGACATGCTCCGTAAGTTACACATCTCAGTACCCCCTACCAAGAACAGAATCAAGCTGATGCAGCGTAGAGGTTGGAAACGGCGGCCTTACCGACGCCGAATCAATCGCCCACATGAGCCTCTGGGCAGCCCTCAAATCCCCCCTCCTCATGACAAACGTCATGACCAAGATCGACCCTCAGACCCTCTCCATCCTCCAAAACCCCGCCGTCCTCGCCGTCTCGCAGGACCCCACTGCCTCTACCCCCGTCCGCCAATGGCGCTACTTCGTCGATGACGTCGACGAGAACGGCAAGGGCGAGATCCAGATGTACTCTGGTTCGCTGAGCGGCGGCGACCAGCTAGTACTGCTGCTGAACGCGGGGTCCAAGGCTCGCGAGATGAACGCCACGCTTGTCGATATCTTCTGGGAGAGTGGGGCCAAGGGAACGGCGAAACAGGTCAAGCAGCACTGGGATGTTTACGATCTGTGGGCGAACCGCATGAGCAATGCGGATGCGGCGGCCATCATTAATGGGACGTATTCTGGGCCGTCCCCGTATAACTTGACTGCTATGGGTGGAGCGCAAAAGGTCTATTCGCAGCCTCTGCCTTCGAATTCGAAGGTATTGATGGGGTCCAAGGTTGGGTCGGTGCAGCCTAGTGGCACGGTCAAGGCTCATGTTCAGCCGCATGGTGTCGCTATGTTGCGGTTGCGCGCCACCGACAAGAATGATGAATTGTAAGTTGGGCATACTGTGGGATTGAAGTGGAAGAACCCGAGGAAATTATAAATACATGAGTACTTCGGTGGAGTTCCGTCTATCTAGTCTATTAACATAATGATGAATCATGACATGAGCGGATTCTCTAAACGTCGCAGAAACAAGCTTCAAAGGAGCCGGGAGGTGAACTATACACAAGCGCTTGGAGTAAGACGGTGCGTCATAATTGAGAAAGTAGGACGAATATACTCGTCGAATAGCAGAAAACGAGACGGATAACGCCCAAAACAAAGGAGCGTATCAACGGCAGTGGCACAACTGGCGATCTAAGCGGAACTGCCACTGGCCTCAGTCTCGCGCGTGGGATAATGCTCGGAGCCCTTTGGCGCTCCGCCATTCGCATTCGCAGAGTTTCGCAGAGCGGATGCTTTCTGTGCCGTTGCGTCGGCACTTGCAGACCTGGCTGCAGCTGCGGCCGCGCTGTCCCGAAGACGTTTGATTCTTTCTGTCCGAGCTTCGCCGGGAAGACTGCCCCAGACCGGTTCAATAGAGTCCGCCCGCCAATTTGACCGATGGCCGGAGAGGACACCATTTCTGGCCGTGAGAGGTGTGAGGGGTGCGCTGCCTACACCGGCTTCTCCCCACATGCGAACACGCTGGAGCTTCCGTAGCTTCGCTAGTCCGTAGACACAAACGATCGCGGTGATCACAAAGCAAGTCACAGAGACAGCACCAAATCCGAGATCAGACTCTTCGATGAAGTTCTTCAAGTTCATGCCGTAGAGAGCGGAGAAGAGAGTGCCCGTTGCGAGGCCCAGGGTTCCAATACTGAATTTGAGGTCGAGTAACATGAGCGAGTTACGGTTTGCGTCAAGGATGGCTTTCACACTGCAGGAATCAGTAACTGCGTAACTAGACCAGTAAGAGGGCTGAAAAAGAAGACCTACACTTCCTCGGTATTGCGAATGCTTGTCACCAGGTTGCCGCTGGCCTGGACGATTTCATCGCAGACTTTGTGATAGGATTCCAAAAGCATCTCTACTTCTTGATGATCATCTTCCTCCCGCTCGACGCCATTCGCACGCTCGGTCAAATACATTGTAGCCAGGTCATCGTCCGCTTCAAGGAGGTCGTCGATGGCATCTCGCACCAAACGAGCTTTCTGCTCAAAGGTACCAAGTTTCTTGGAGTAAATCAGGAGATGACGCAACTTATCGCGGTCGATATCTTCTTCCAAAGCGCGAAGCACACGCACGACCGGCTCCCTTACGCCATTGAATTCTTCCTCCAGACCGGTGGTAACGCTAATCAATACCGCTTCCAAGGCGCGGAATTCGTAAGGTAGCGCACCGAAGCCCTGTGTCTGTTTCTGCCGTAGCTTCCCCTCCAAGTCATATACAAATAACGATTGCATATACGAATCGGTCGATCCATACGCATCAAACACAAGGACCCGATCATGCTTGATCAGAACGCGAAGATGCAGCAGGTTGATGAGGATCGCGCTCGGTCGGACAAGGATGTGCGGTAAAGTCGAGGAGTCGATCTTGCGAAGATCTCTAGGAAGAAGCCCATACTTCAATTGATCATTAACTTTTATATTCGGCACGCCGAGTCATGCAGATAAGAAACGCACCTTTGCGATCAACTCGCTTTTCTTAAACTCGCCATTCACAAGAGTGACGTCCCCGTTCTTGTCAAACTCCGTACAACGCAGCCGTGGCTCGTTCGTTGCTTTCGCTGCTAGGCCCCGGCCGATATTGAAGCCTCCCTCTGTTCCATCGTCAATCAGCGCGGGACCGCCGCTGCGGTTGTGCTTATCCGCTGAGGTCTTGCTACGCCTCAGATCAAGAAGTCTGCGTAGGAGTGGGCGGCTCTTGGTGGAAACGGATCGCGAGTACGGTGCGTTTGAGAAGGGAAAAATTGGAGACGAGCGTCCGGCTTGGCCAGTACAGAGCCAGATCCGAGGCCGCCAACTGCTATGACTTCTTGCCGCGAGGGTAGGGATTCTGACTATGCTGGTCTGCAAAGCCGTCCGACGTGGTGCAGAAGCAGTGCAAGTCCAGGTCGACGAAGCTGTTGAGGATGCATTGCAGGGAAGGATCCGATGCACATATGGCTTACTTCGGGGAGAACGTGCGCATGTTGATGAGTTGACGCTGAGAAAATCGGATTGAGAGCGCAAAAATCGGAGGAGCGTCGCTGAGGGGGCTGAGGGTTTCAGATGAGACGATGACAACATATCTGGCTGCCTTAACGAGCAGTCAACCAGATTGATTGAAAGTCGCCTTTCTGTATTGTTCACTTCTGAAAATTGATGAGTCCATCAGATACTATCCATCTATTTTTCTTGCTCGAAGTGTTTCCGCAAGACGATAGCGGATCAACAATGTTCCGTATACTTTTCACCGTCATCGCCGATTATCTCCATCATTGGTAGATATTGCCTCCGAGAACGTGGTCTATCTACTGGTGATCTGAACGAAGCCTATCCGTTGTCCCAAGTACACGGCGCCAGAGCAATGTCCCGGAACGGACGTATTGTTGGCAGCCCGATTGTAAAAGCCTTGTAAAGGGGTTGAAGGGAATTTAGATGTGATTTGCATAGATATTCTTTCCGCTAGTCTCTAGAATCAACCCTCGTTCTCGTCCCTTTTGATAAGACCTTCAAGGGAATGTTGAGCGCCACTCTGCCTCGCGAACAAGACTTCGTCACTAGTTGAAAGCGACAAAAGAAAGAATTGAAAACGCCGCAGACATGCATGGTATCAACAACAAGAAGATGAACCCATCCTGTGACCGCCAATTCATGCATTGAATAGAACTGGAAGACTCAGCAACAAACAGAGAAGCTACAAGCATGCTAATGGGATCACCAATCGTCGTCATCGTCCTTCTCATCATCTGTACGAATTATTAGCTTGTTTTCGCTTGACGAACAATTGATGTGGGAGACACTTACCGCTACCGCTAACTTTTTGCTTCCTCTTTGCAAGGGCGTCTTGCAAAGCGCCGGCCAAACCTCCTTGAGCGGCACCTCCGCTACTTGGAGTTGGCGCGGTGGACTCATTAGTAGATCCGGGAACAAGGGCGGCGCTTCGATCTTTCTTCTCGGTATCTTTGACTTTCCGTAATCCGCCGCCTCCATTTCCTCCAGAAGCTCGGATAGCAGCCAGGAGGTCACCCCTGCCGCCAGTTGGCTTAGGCAGAGGTGGAGCCGCGCTACCCGCAGGGGGAGGTGGGGGAGGTACACCGGCACCAGGAGCCGGCGGAGGCGGCGGAGGTGGTGGAGGTCCAGCGCTTGACGGCGGCGGAGGAGGAGGAGGCGGAGGCGCGGGAGGTCCTGTGCTTGCTGGAGGAGGAGGGGGTGGTGGTGGTGGTGGTGGAACGCTCGCTGAAGGCGGTGGAGGCGGAGGGGGCACGGTACTAGTGGCTGGAGGAGGAGGAGTTGGCCGCGAAGCAGCAGGAACTGGCGGAGGTGGGGGAGGTGGGACATGATTGCGGGCCGGTGGAGGAGGCGGAGGACCTGCCGCAGAGGTCGGCGCATGAGGAACTTTGGGAGGAAGCTGTGGTGGTGTGGCAGGGCTTCGCGGAGGAGGAGGAGGCGGCCCTGGAGGTGCCGAACTACGGCTGGGCGGTGCTGGCGGGGCGGATACCTTCCGCTCTCCCTGGAATGGAGGAGGAACGCCGAAACGGGGGCCACCACCATCCTCCATAGGGGTCTTCGGAGGTCGCGGAGGAGGAGGCGGGCCAGGGTTGGTACCGGACATGGCTCTCTGTCGGCCAGGAACAGGAGGGCCAACGGTATGAGCGAGCTTGCCTGCATCTGCGATTGGAGGAGGCGCACGGAACCTGGGTCGCGGAGGTGATGGTTCACGAGCTGGCGCAGGCGCCGGTTCCTCTTCCGCTTCAGGACGAGCTTTGCGCGATGGGGGAGGAGGTGGCGGTGCGCCCCGTCGACTGCCCGCGCTGTTGCCGGTGTTTTGTGGACTGATAGGGGTGGTCTTCACGGCGGGAGGCGCGGATGGAGGTGGAGGAGGCGGAGCCTTACCTCGCCTCTGATCTTCCGAAGGGGAGGATGTGGGTTCGGCTTCATTGCCTTGCCTTTGTTCTATATAGGCCTTAATAAAGTCGGAATTTTCCGCGATCTGGTCTTCCGTAATTCCCATCTGCAGAAGTTCATCTAGGAGCCCCTTCCATGATGGATCACTAGTATCGAAGGGCAACTCCTTGCGTGAGGGACCGCTCGGGGGAGCTAATTGAGTTGGAGGCGCGGAAGGTGCTGCAGGTGGGGGTGCAGGAGGTGGTGCACTCGACCCAGAGGCTGACCGATGGCCTAATAGACTGCCGAACAGCGAGCGTCCCACGCCGGATTTGCCATTGACTATAGGGGCCGGACCCTGGCCTCGAGTTGATGCGAACGGTGTTTGACGGGTTTCCTTGCTTGCATGTTTCTCCCGCTCATGCATCTTCTTGATGAAGGTCTTTGCCTCTTTCTCATCAGCAAAAGAGAAACCGGCCGCGCAATCTTCGAGCTCGAATGTGTGGAAGAACGTGCGGTCCTGATTGTATGCGAAATTATCGTAGATTTCCTGGTCCCAGATAACACCTCTCCCGGCAGGCTATGCTCCGAAGTGGCGAAGAGCCGTCAGCAGTCTTTTTTCTGAATTCCAGCCTTGTTGAGAGAAGTAACTACTCACAGATACATCCACTAGCTTCAGCCAGAAAGTCCGCCCGACGAGGTCGTTGGCAAGCACCGCAGCACCCTGCAGACCTGTATATGTCCATCTTTGCGGATCGGGGTATGCGACATAGAGCCGTGCAACGGCTACAGCAAGGATCTTGTTCGATGGTTTCGAGACATTCCTCTTCACGATTTCTTTGTCGGCGTCGCTAAGAATGGACGGCATGACGGATCACTCAGAGCGCCGAGGCACGATGACAGAGGGATAAATTGCACGAAGAATGGGTGGCACCAAATAACTTTTTCTTATATCATGTGTTGCTGATTCATCGCATGAAGATAGGTGCGGCTGCTTCAATGAGATTCGAAGAGTGCTCGTGTGCTAGGCACGGATGTGATACACTGCGGCAACCACGGAGTTATAAGAGAGGCTGGGAAAGGATAGAGAATCTGAATTGAGTAAGGAGAGTAAAGGGGGAAAGGAAAAACAACTTCTTCTCTATAAGAAGTGAGGGAGTCTATGAAGCAAAAAAGGCAAGGTAGTAATTGTGTAGGAGACAGGAGAGAGAAGATGAGCCTGTTGGGTTCGGTCACTTTGCAGTTTGGTGGTTACCTACTGGGCAGAGGTGGGGAACTTCCATCGCTATCTCCGTACCTTACTAAGGTGGCAGTAGCAGCACCCAGGAACTATTGATGCCTTATAGATGTCTACTCTGGGTCAACAGCATGTATTTATTAACATAGATTCTACTTAGTTTAATAACTATTTCATCCTGGTTAGCCACACATTTGTTGAAGGGAAGAAATGCCTGCCTGATATACATTTATTCCACCTGGTATAGTGGACTAACAGTACAAAGACTTGGTTGTATAAATAGGATGCTTCACTGAATGTCAGACTTCTAGAGAGTAGAGAACCTACTGAATTCGACAAAGTACTAGGATAGTTATTAGAAATGATTGTCCGTCAACAAAACTCATCCAAGGAATTAATCCTGGTATTGTGGACGTGCACAACATAAATGCATGAAGTATACCTACGACGACGTCATCGCGCCTACCACGAATTACATCAAGTATAAATTAGGGCTGCTTGCTTACTGCCTTTTTGACTTCCTGAATTTTATCAACTATCTCACTGAGTTTGCAAAAACATCTTAAAACCACTACCTATCAGCTAATCCAAGAAGATAAACAATATCCGTTCACCGGGATCCATCATGCCTGTCATTCCGTCAGATACTTCCAACTTCCCCACGGCGCAGGGAAGCAATAACCCCGAAGACAACTCCTCGAAGGGCCCAGAGCATGGGCAAAAGAAAGCGACTGCCTTTGATTATATCTCTAAGGGACCCCAGATTCCTGATAGTGAGAATACCCTCACAAAGTCAACATTATGCTGCTTCTGATAGCGATATAGGTATGCCACCCAAAGCCTCGAGGGAGGAGATCGAACAGCGGAAGAAGGAACTGAACCAGTAGAATGATCTATTCTGCTGTGGGTGATCATTTCACAATCATGCCGTCTTCTCAGACAAAGTTGCTGTGATTTTCAGCTCCTTCCGTCCCCTTACTTGTTTTGTATCTTGTATTGATGAGTGCAACGACTGCAATGCCACACTACCCAACTGTACCAGAGCGATGATTGTTCAGTATAGTACCAAACAATATGCAAATCCTGTTCACAAATTGGTGAACTTTGAAATCTATTTCGGATCTCGAGCAATAGCTGCCTGAGCCAAAGACTTCGAGGAATCAGGGGCACCATGCTTGGGCATGTACAACTCATGAACTGCTGGTTACACAAAGACTTCTTGTAGAATGGGAGGACTGGAGACCCATGCCACGCACAAATGACAGAGCCTTTGACGGTCAGTGCAGCACCTTGACAGCCCCCCAGAGACTGAGATAAAAGTGGGTTATTCCAATCTTCACAGCTTTGACGTCTCAAGGGTCCGCTCGCTGAGCGAAACAGTAGATTGCCACGGCTTGGAAGTTGCATTCCAAGACTCAATGGACAATCATTAATTGACTTGATCCATTCTATATGACCGTCCTTAAGCGCAGACATTGAGCTAGCTAAGTAGATTCTCAGAATCAGCATTAGGCCAATTCTAGCAAGAGTACCTAACGCCGGATGCTCCACGTGCAATCCTCGCTATAAGGCCGCAAACATGGAAAATTACTGCGTGACACTATGCAGACAGCGCAACACGCACATTTTATAAAATCTTTATGCTTTTGAATCACCGGCTGAAGGTGTCCCTCTGATTTGACTTATGGGAGTTACTGCTAGCGTTGCTAATAATGCGGAGGTAAGCTTCGTGATCGATGAGACCATTTCTCATGCGCTAGGCCGAGAAAGGTAGTCCAAACTATTTGAGTCAAGTCGGACGATTACATCATAGTCAGGTGACATCGCGTCCTCATTGATGCTCAATTTGTCGCAAGAAGGACGTTTTTCGGCGTCAAGAGGCTCGTCATGCCACCTGAACGCGCCAATGTCCCGGTGAAGCTGTCCTTGCCCTTGGTAAGTGCTTCAATAGAGCTAAAAGATCACTCCTGGACCGTAATCCATATGCTGACGGCATCGCATACAGCAATATCAGCAGGACATCTTCAACGAACTACGCGACGAAGATGAGCTTGTCATCCTTGCCCGAGGTTTAGGCCTCCTGCGCTTGGTGACGAACTTACTCCACTTTTACGATGCCGCAGGGAATAACTTAGTACTGGTTGTGGGTGCTGATGATCGGGAAAATGAATGGATCGGTGAAGGTACGGAGTATGCTGATAACGATACCTTACAGGGACTTTGAGAAGTTGTGAGACTAAAGCTTGTAGCCCTCGCGGAACACTATGCCATTAGCAAGACCCCGCTGGCCAGGGGCCTTAAAGTCATCAACACCGAAAGGGCGACTGTTCCCATGAGGTACGTGCTATATGAGTGGCATAGGTTATCTAGTCTCTGATAATCCTTCAGAGAGAAGATCTACGCCCAAGGCGGTATCCTGAGTGTAACATCCAGGATACTTGTGGTTGATCTCCTGTCAAGTAAGGCTGTCTTTCTGAATACCAGGATGTTATCTCTGAGACATGCCAATAGAACTCCTCGACCCAGAAAAGGTCACAGGCATGGTTGTACTCCACGCAGACAGGTATAACCTAGTGCCAAGAGATCATCAAAGAGCATCCGCTGAAGGGATCCTAGGATAGTAGCAACTTCTACTGAAGCCTTCATAATTCGGATCTATCGGCAGATCAACAAGTCTGGCTTTCTCAAGGCTTTCTCCGACTCGCCAGAGCCGTTCACAACGGGGTTTTCTCCTCTGGCGAACTCTATGCGTGACCTGTTTTTGCGCAAAACATCATTATGGCCGCGATTTCACGTCACTGTTGCCGAGTCCTTAGAGGGACACAGGAAGGCCGAGGTCATTGAGCTTGAGGTGCCGATGACCGATAAAATGCGCGAAATTCAGAATGCGGTCCTAGAGTGTGTGGAAATCAGTATTGCAGAGTTGAAGAAAGCAAATACTGGACTTGACATGGCGGACTGGACCCTGGATAGCGCGTTGCATAGGAGCTTTGATGTCGCGATAAGGCGTCAGCTCGATCCCATCTGGCATCGAGTGACTTTTAGGACCAGACAGATTGTCAGCGACCTGTCTGATCTTCGCGCGATTCTTCAGTACGTCTAATTGCCCCAAACATGTACAGTCTTCTGTCCGCATAGGAACTCACTCTTAGTACAGCGCTTTACTTACCTATGATGCGGTCTCCTTCGTGAAATATCTGGATACTATTGTTACCGCGCATTCTCCACCTCCTGGTTCGACAAGACATAATTATTCACCTTGGCTCTTTCTCGATGCTGCTCATGTACTCTTCCAGACCGCTAAGTCAAGGGTGTACGAGGGAAAGATCACCCGTGATGCGGGCAATACTCTGGATTCTCTGCCTTCTACCCTTCGACCTGTTCTGGAGGAACAGCCCAAATGGGCCGTTCTAGCAGAAGTGCTAGAGGAGATTGAACAAGATGCTTATTTAAATCCTGTCAGCACCGATGAGTCGAATAGTACTGTCCTCATCATGTGTACCGACCAACGAACCTGCCGGCAGATCAGGGAGTATCTCGGAACAATGCATGCCGGAATCGGTAAAGATAAGCCAGATGATCCGGAAGACCTTAATACTACGAGTGGAAAGAAATTTTCTGCGGAAGTAATGTTGCGGAGGAGATTACGCGAATATCTTGATTGGAAGACTTCGTTGGCGAATGTTAACAAGAATCTGTCTGCCAAATCAAGCGACGACACCCAGACTGCAAAGGGTCAGGAGTCGCCGAAACCAACGAGTCAGCAGGGCAGAGCTCCTCCGAACAAGCGACGTCGTGTCCGCGGTGGAGGAGTAGTAACATCGGCTGCAGCACGTGTACCGAATGCTAGCGTGCAGACTGACACCGAATTGCCGGGTCAAGTTTCCAGCTTACTGGAAGAATTACAACCAACTGATATTGAAGAGACACAGAAAGGCGAGATCATCAGTGATGACCTGGAAGACATGGAAGACTTCTTCGAGCTGTATGACATGGACGATCTGGTCATAGTCCATCCATACGATGGCGATATGGACGAGCATATACTGGAAGAAGTGCGACCGCGATACATTATTATGTACGAACCCGACCCAGCGTTCATTCGGCGGGTGGAGGTTTATCGCAGCTCGCATGTTGCAAGGAATGTAAGGGTATACTTCGTCTACTATGGGGGCTCCGTGGAAGAACAGCGTTACCTGAGTGCAGTTCGACGAGAGAAGGACTCGTTTACTAAACTTATAAAAGAGAAAGGGGTAAGCGGCTTCCCCCGTGTCTCATTCGTCCCGTGTACTAATTGATGCATCACCCAGAGCATGGCTCTCACCCTCACCCATGACAAGAGTCAAGAAGATCCCCAGGAACAATTCCTTCGCACAGTGAACACTCGTATCGCCGGAGGGGGTCGATTAGCCGCAACAGCGTCACCTCCTCGAGTAGTCGTGGACGTTCGAGAATTCAGAAGCGCTCTTCCATCTTTGTTGCACGGAAACAACATGATCATCGTCCCGTGCCAGTTAACAGTCGGCGATTATATCCTGACCCCCGATATCTGTGTGGAGCGTAAATCAGTCCGTGACCTCATCGCTTCGCTGAGAAATGGACGCCTCTACAACCAGGCTGAGACAATGCTCCAGCATTACAAGAATCCTCTGCTGCTCATCGAATTCGACCAGCATAAATCCTTCACATTCGATGCGTTCGCCTCCGCGTCGACACCTGGCACATCATTCCTTACCGACTATGGCTTCTCGTCATCCGGAACAGGAACCACTTCCCTATCCGTCAGCAGCTCTCTCATGCACCCATCCAGTCCCAAATCCGCCCAGCATCTCCTCGTGCTCCTCACTCTGACCTTCCCGCGCCTGAAGATCGTATGGTCTTCTTCACCCTATCAAACTGCCGAAATCTTCGCTGAGCTGAAGAAGAATAACCCAGAACCGGACCCTCTTCGGGCCGTGCAGATTGGCCTGGATATGGATATTGTCGCATCATCACATGCAGGCGATGTCATGGCGGCAGCGGGTATTGAGCATCGTACCTTTAATGCTCTTCCTCAGGACATGCTGCGTGCTGTTCCAGGCGTGACGCCAAAGGTGCTCGAGCGACTTGTCCTCGAGACGGGAAATATCAGCGAGATTGCGAATATGGATGTTGAGCAGCTTGATCCTCTTATTGGAAGGGAGGCCGCCCGGAAGATCGCTGGCTTCTTCCGTAAGAATTTGTTCGATAATAGTTGAGATTGTCTCTACTCGGAAGTATAAGGGTACAGTTCATATAAATAATGAGGGCGGTTGCCAGCTACATGTACAATCGGGAAGAAGTCTTGGAAATATTTTTAATTCTCGTAAACCTCTCATGAGTCTATCGTCAATTTTCAACAGGAAAAAAAGAACGGAATAACAGACAAACGAATTGCTTAACACGAAACATGCAGCTTGCAGCCAGTTTCATCACATGCGTAGGCAACTATTTCTCTGCAGAATTACCCGAAATCGCGATTCACGATGGAGACTGAGTTACGGCAGAGCCGAACAAGCTCAGCAGCATGCACGATCTCGGAAATTCCCCTATCAACCCTGACAGATAGGACGGCACCGGGTGGCGCTTGAAGCGGTCTCGAACGCGAAGCGGGGAGCACCGCAACTCTGATCCTCCTCGGTGTCACCTTTTCGGGAGACAGGTGACACAAGAATAGAAAGAGCCCAGGCGTCGAACTTCCTTCCGAGCAAAAACCACTAGTCGCAAAGGGAAAGAAGAATCGACAGAACCTCCCGGGGTTCGGGAGGACAGAGTTGGCGGCAAAGGGGGCCCCGGTGGGCTCGCAGGGTTGACTGCACAGGGATGAAGGGTATTTAGAGCTCGTCGACATCGATCTCCTTCTCGTCTTCAGTCTCGCGGTCCTCGTCGAACTCGACGTTGTCCTCAAAGCCTTCGTGGCCATAGGTATCGGTTTCGTTGATCTTGGCGTGCTCGGGCAACTCGCCGTAGGCCTTGAGACTTCTGGCCTCGTCGGCGGTGTACTTCATGATAACGTCGCCCTTTTCGTCCTGGTAGTCACGCAGCGAGAGAAGGATGATGTCACCCTGGTTGATCCAGACCTTCTTCCTCAGCTTGCCTCGGATGTGTGCCAGTCGCTTTTCGCCGTCGAAGCACATGGCCTCCAGTCGGCCGTTGCCGAGCATCTTCACGACCTGCGCATACTCCTGGCCTTCTTCCTTGAAGACGAGCTCACGCTTCTCGTTGTCGTTCTCGTTCTTTCCACGACGCCTGTTCTTACCACCCTGTAGACGAAAGTTAGCATCTGATTGGAAATATATCAAGGAATTCGTGGCAAATCAAATTCAAAGGCTTCTCAGTCATTTCGTATACAGTGGCGACCGCGTTTCGCGCAGCGCAGCCAAACGGGCTGATACGGCGAAATGACAGTGAAAAACTTTCGCAAGCGGGGTTCTTTTTGGAGGGAATCAAGAGTAACAGCGACAACTTACCTTTCCCTTGTTCTTGGGCATGGTGACGACTCGCTATCCGCGCTGACTTTTCCTCTTGATACGATGACAAGTAAGTTGGTAGAAACAGAAGTTTCTAGGGACCAAGCGAGGTGAAAGTGGGGTGTGTCGAGTTGGCGGAGAGAAGCGCTGGGATCAAATTCGACGCAGTTCAAATATATAGTGGGCAGTCACTGGGTGGCGTGGCGGCCTGAATTCTGCCTAAGGCTCGCCACAAGGTACTTGCTTGCTGTACACCGCCTTTTGCATTGGACCTTTTTGTGGCAGAAAAAGAGCGACGGAAACAATGGAAGAACAGTAATCAAGGAACCGACGCTATTGATGCTGGGTCGAATTGTTTCCACGAGTATTTTGACTCGTTGACGGCTCAGATAGTGCGTTTTACTCATACCAGTGACCTCACTTCATTGGACTTGCTTTCTTATGTGACTGGACCTCAAGGCTACATTGCTGTGCCAACAGCCTTTGTCCTGATGATCGAGGCAAAGCCCAGAACCGGACCTATACCTTCTCATCATGATCGGACAGCCTGCACAAAGGAAGCTTATCAAAGGCACAAGTCAGTTCTACATGCGCTATAACCCCAAGACAGTCATACCACCGGTTGCCAATCGATATATCCTCTCTGAGACACATCCCATCCGGCCCAAGATCCAACATCTGTACGCCAACCGGGATCCTAGTACACTGTGGTGGAGGGTGAATCCACAACCGCTGCAGTCGTTCAAGCGTGTGGTTCGCTCATGGGCTACGAGGCGTGTCCGCTTGGCGTTCCGACAGGCCCTGGCAGCACAAGGGTTCGACGTCGAAGGCAGAAGGTTGGTGTCAGAGACCTCGGGACCCGGGGCCATGAGATCACCGAAGGAAGGTCTCCAAGGTAGCCTCGAGATTGCTGTCCTACCACAGAGTGTGAAGGTGGGATACGACACTGTTCGGAAGGAGATGGATTACCTCCTAAGAACGTTGCTGAGGCATTTGAGAGACGGCGAGAAGCAGGCAAATTCTTCTCACAAGCGGGAACAAGATCATAAAAGGATACCCACAAATACTAGTTAATCTTCATCTACATAAATGAAGAATCGCAAGTCGATGTTGGACGTGAAGCGACTCTATGCGCTCTCAGGCTGATAGCGTAATGAGACCTTTATATACATACACTGGCATTACTAGGACTTTGGCAGCAGCGATATGGCGTTTAAAACGACGTAAAACTGGGGGAGATGCGAAGCATGCGACACAATAATCCTCAACATTAAGCCGTAATCGATCTTGTTCAGTTCTTAAAAGTAGCATTCCCGACCCCAGTCGGGGCCGCGCAGGCCGTGCCTTCTTGGCGTGTTGACAAACTAAATTCATGGGGCTCGATCATCATCTCAATAACCAAGTCAACAACGGACAGGCATCCACTTCATTTCCCCTTCTTCCGCTTGAATCTATCGGCTGCTGCACGAAAATCAATTGCGCCATCCCTGATAGCTCCTGGTTTCCCGTCCTAGTTCTCAATATGTTGGTCTCCTTGACAGTAGGCAAGGTAGACGCAGGAGTTGCTGTACTCTTGACGCAGGACAACCGACTGGTAAGCTCCCCCTCTCCCAGCATAATGATTGTCACCCGACTAGAACATGCACCTCTTCCGCAATCTCGAAGTCCTGCTATTGAGTCGCAGGATTTATTGCCTCACTGTCAGAGGCTGTTGGAAAATCCACAGCTGCTAATCCGGGCAATCTACAGATCGAATTCCCCTCCGTCCTTCTCCCGAACAACATCACATCCGGCAGCATTGTCGATATCACAGTATCGCGCAACCACGCCGCCGAAGCTGCGAGCACTTCAGCCTTCCAGGCGCTACAGAAGCGGATCCTCAACACCTACGGCGTCAAGACCCCCGCCCCGCCTGTCCTCCGGCTCCGTAACGCAACACAAACGTCCCTAGTCCTAGAATGGGATCCAATCAACCTGGCCACCGCGTCGCTCAAGTCGCTTTCTCTCTACCGTAATGGCTCGAAAGCTGGCTCGATACCCAGGCCACTCGAGACGCGAAGCACCAAGATCAGCGGTCTGGCGATCGACACGGAATATTCCTTCCACCTCGTCCTGCGCACAACGGCCGGGACATACCAATCGGAGAAGCTGACTTGTCGGACGCACAAGATGACCGATCTATCCGGTATCACGGTTACACCTGGCATCCTCCCAGAACAGCAGAAGGAGGCGCTCGCCGCGGCATTGGAACGTATCGGCGGCAAGCTGATCGACACAGTGCGCATCGACACCACACACTTTGTATGTACAGAAGGCAGAGGCCCGCTGTGGGAGAAAGCGGTGGAAATGAACATTCCCGTCGTGGTTCCGGAGTGGGTGGATGCTTGTGAGGCAGAGGGCACCATTGTCGGGGTCCGGGGCTACTACCTGAACGCAGACCCCAAGGCCAGACAGCTCGGCCCCATTCACGCCTCAACACATCAACATACCAGATCCTCCGTGTCAATGGCCACAAATGCGCCGTCTCAGTCTCAGTCTCAATCTCAGTCTCAGTCTCAGCCCCAGTCCCAGTCTCAGAGTAGACTGAGCCTGCAGCCTCAACCTGTGCACCAGAGGGAATTGAGCGTCGGGGAGCCGCCTGTGACTCCCTTCCCCGGCGCGGATATGAGTGGCCAGCCTCGATCGGATGAGAGAGAGGTCTCGTCAGATGAAGAGGACTCGCCGCCTCCCCCTCCTCCGAAGGATGATGCTGCAGGGACTAAACCAACAGTGAACGGCAAACGCGAGTCGACAAGCCCGGCGGAAATTGCCTCTCCTACAGAAAAGGAGGAACAGAGTCACGAGGACGACGAAAAGGATGAAGATGAAATCGCACACGAACAGGCAGAAGAAGAGCGGGAACAGGAAGAACCAACGACAAACGACAGTGACGCCAAGGGTAAGGGCAAGGAAGGCGAGGGCGACTTTAGCGAGATTTCTCTGTGATGGGTGCGTTCTGCATCCCTGATGCTTCGTGCTGAACAGTGTCTGCGTCTGCATACTTGTCCCGTGCATTACTATACCATTGTAGCCAACAGCGCAAGTCGACGGCACTTGATTCTGCATTCCTCTTTAATTTTCCTTGATGTATGCTCTTCCATTATCTGATTCATTCTTGCTTCGTTGTACAGTATATAGCAATCTTAATGCCGTATGACTCACTTCTACATCTGCTATAAGGAAGCCCAAGATCCGCTAAGCAAGTCCTCGTAAATCTCGTTAACTCTATTCATATCGTATCATACATGCTCCATGATTCTAAGTGTATGTAAAAGGGCAAAGGCCATGAAAGGCAAAATGTAGTGTAGCTCTAGTCACCGGGACCTCGAAAGCATCGCTCCGTCTATATTTTAATCTAGGCCTTTAAGCGCAATTAACGCAATTGAATGTATGGTGTAGCGGCTTTTCCAGATGCGGATATGCAAGTCTAGACGTTGCGCACGACGTCGTCGATAGCCTGGGCGACGTAGGCGACGTTCTTTTGGCTCACTGAATAGCAAAGAGGTTAGTTCGAATTCAACTGGCGATGTAGAGAAGAAATAGGCTTGCTTACAGCCGCTGATGGAAGCTCTGCCGGACTTGAGCAGGTAGATGTGGTACTTGTCTTTGAGGGAATGAACCTGCGCGGGGGTGAGGCCGGTGTAGGAGAACATTCCATTCTAGATGAGCGGTTAGCCTCGTGCGTAAGCGGCTGGCCGTGGGTTTGTTGAAGGTAAGGGGGAGGGTGGCAATACCTGTTCGACAATGTGTCTCCAGGACCCCGGGGTATGCAGCCGCAGGAGCTCGTCATAGAGAGCCTTTCTCATTGAGCGGATCCGCGAGCTCATTACTTTGAGGTCCTCGTGCCACTGTGCCGTAAGCTCCTCGTTCGTCAGGACCTTCTTCACGATGTTGCAGCCCGCCGTAGGACCCATGGAGTACTCGCCCCGGATCAAATGGCACAGATTAACGACGACGATGTCGCGGAGACTGTCGCTGCCTTGGGGCAAGACGTAGTGGAATGCGCCTACGCGCTGTCCGTAGAGCCCGAAATTCTTGGAAAAGCTCTGCGCAACGCACATCTCCATGCTGGGCTTCTCGTTGAGGAAGTACCGCACCGCCCAGGCGTCCTCCTCGAGGGACCCCGATGCGAAACCCTGGTAGGCCGAGTCGAAGAAGGGGAAGATCTTCTTGCGCTCGCAGAGGTCGGCAATGGCCTTCCATTGCTCCTTGTTGGGGTCAAGGCCGGTGGGGTTGTGTGCGCAGGCGTGGAGGAGGATGACGTCGCCTTGCTGCGCTTCGGCCTCCAGGGTCGCCATCATGCCGTCGAAGTCGAAGGAGCGGGTCGCGGGGTTGTAGTAAGGGTAGGTCTTGCGGGGGACGCCTGCGAGTTCCCAGATGGTCATGTGGTTGGCCCAGGACGGGTTGGAGAGCCAGACGTTCTTGGGCTTCATGTGAGTTGCCAGAAACAGAGCTCCGAGGTGGTTTGCGCCAGTGCCTGCGACTGTCTGAACAGAGCCAATGCGACTCTTGTGCTTCTCCGCTGCGTTCTTGCCATCGAACCCAAACATTACGTCCCGAGCCAGCTCAAGGAAGGGAATGTCGCCTTCAATGGCGGTGTACTCGTGTCTGGAAAGGCTGTCTTCGGCGAGCAATTGCTTCTCGGCTTCGCGCACGCATGGAAGGGGCCATGGCTTGCCGTCGTCGGTACGGTAGACGCCGACTCCCAGGCTGACTTTTTGCGGGAAAGGATCCGTGGCATATGCGCGATTCAAGGCGAAGATCTCATCCGGTGGAACGGGTGCCAAAGTAGTGAGAACAGACATGGTGGCGGAAAATATCTAAATCGTGATTGCGCTAGAAGGAATGCGAGATAATTTATGGTATCTTTGCGACGACCAGATATGCAAGACGGTAAGAAGCTGTCAGATGCGCAAGAACGATGCAGACTGAAGTAAAAAGTGATAATAATGCGCAATTGAGCATAGATGGTCCGTCAGTGGATCTGTTCCCATGAATGTTCGAGAACCCCGATATCGCAGTCTTCGGTTTCCGCGGCACTTTTCACCACGTTTTTTCTCCTCTTCCGCCGCTGGATGAACTTAGCCGACGGCAAAGAGCTTTTAGTATGAAAGAGTGGGTCCCTCCTCGATGACATGGTTGCTATCGTATAGTAGAACCTGAGAAACAGATAAGGCTATCTCGGGATTCTTTGCGAAGATGACAATTGAAGATCAGACGTGGTAGACAAATGGTCCGAGGTCGTGTAGGTAGCTTGAGTGCATCGCCAGTAAGAACTCACTGTATCTGTGACAATGGACACGACAATCAGACATCTTCAGACCTTCAGCTTCAGTTTTGGCGATTGATGGATGATTGCCGTCAAGACATAGACAGATAGATAGATACAAAGTGCCGAGAGAATGAAATGAAATGATAAGCTGACTGTACAAAAGAGGGGTCGTGAGGGGGTTTGGAGAAGCCTTCCCTTCCCTGTCCTTTTATACTCCTCTACCTGACGTCCTGGGTTGTTCCATAGCACATCTATATTTATCACCACAATTAAAGCAAAAGTATAAACATCAACACTGCTCTTCTACAATGACAGACTCGCCATCAGCCGGAGACAAGGAGCTGCATGCTCTTCGACCGCGGACCATTCATCAGCCTCTTCACAATGCTATCCCTCCCGAACTACTCCCTCGTTTCGACCCTGTCTACGCGGAACACTATAACAAATATAATGCTGGACGGCTACACACTCACGAGGTACCCATCGAAGACTTTCGAAAAAATCCCGCCAAGTACACCATCGCCTATGGTCGCGCAGCCGGACCAGATGTGTTCCGCATCACTGAGCAGAAATGCCCCGTCAAGGAAGGAGAGATCACTGTCCGAATCTTTGAACCTGCTCCCTCGTCTGATGAGCAGGGCAATCTAAAGAAAAGAGCAGCATATGTCAACTTCCATGGAGGCGGCTGGGTGTTTGGTGACCTCTCCGTCGATCATGATTTCTGCAAACGCCTCGTACATGGCCTCGATGGACACTTGGTGGCTTTTGACGTCGATTACCGACTGGCACCTGAGCACAAGTACCCAATTCCTATCGAGGATTGCTGGGCGGCATTCAACTGGGTTAGTTATTTTGTCACCAATTCCTTCACTGCACAATATTCAAGTTTGAGACCATAGGCCTGACAGTCGTCTCAGATTAGATTGCAGAAAGCACACGAATTCAATATCGATCCGGATCGAATGGCAGTTGGTGGTGTCTCTGCAGGAGGGCACCTGTCGGCCGTTCTTGCGCATCTCTGCCGGGACGCCAACATCCCATTGCGCTTGCAACTATTGACTGTGCCAGCCTGTGACTTGCACAGTGTCTTCACGACAGACGGACAATTTGACCGCGAGAATTGCCCATACGAGTCATACCGGGAAATGGAGTTTACGCCGGCGCTTCCAGCAGCACGAATGGCATACTTTCATAGGCATTTTCTTGGCAACCCTCGACCTCCCAGATCCGAGGAGGTATGTATTCGCTCGGATACGATGTCTGTTTTTGGATGCTGACCTAGGACTTAGGACTGGAAGATCTCTCCTATGCTGGCTCCTAATTTTAAGGATTTAGCACCTGCTTTGGTGTATACAGCAGAGATGGACCCTCTTCGGGATGAAGGCGAGGCTTATGCTGCCAAATTGAAGGATGCCGGAGTCCGTGTGGAACTGATCCGTGCTGTCGGAGCACCTCATATCTTTCCACTATTGGATGGAATTTTGGAGTCGGGGAGGGTGTATAACGAGAAGGTGATAGCCACGCTGCGGAGGGAGCTTTTGGTGTAGTCGGAGGATATTCATCTTCAAGATAAGAAGATTGTTTCTTTATGACGCCGGTGTTGTTCATTTCCCCAGAATGTTGATGAAGAAGGATCATGGTTTATCCGACGACGATCTTTACAATACACTACCACTATGACCGGCGAATGTGTCAAATTTCGGGAAGAATGCCCCGTTGTATTGTGTTTCTGGAATACCGGACCGGGTGTTTTCGGCAGAGAAGCTCGGAAATTGTTGAGATGCCTCTCTTGAAGAAACAAAAGCGCAAAAAACGGCGGCCGGACGGAAACTGGCAGAAGCTCTGTTTTATTTGTCTCATTTTACTTGTTTTCTTCTTCCTTTCGCTTTTTTTGTTTCCGTTTTTTTCCCTCCTCTTAGCCTCACAGCAACCCAATTGAAGAAAATCAACATTTTCGGCATCAGCCAATATGCTGACTTCATCCTCCAACTCCTCCCGAGCCGCGATGCGCTCGATGGCCTCATTGGCACATGCAGCGTCTCGTACCACCTCATTAAAGGCCCCCGCAGCTGCCCGCAATGCTTTGGCTTTCGCTGCCCGCTCCTCCCCCGCTTCGTTCAGTACCCGTTCTCTCCTTCAATTCCCCCGCCTCCAGTCCATTCAATCCATCCCCAACAAGAGAGCTTTTGGCACAACCGTCAGGATGGTGAGTTTGTGGTCTTTTCCTGATGGATGAGAAGCTGGCCTTACGAATTGTCGTTATTCCTGCGCCCGCAGGAGTTTGCGATCGCAGTCAGTGGATTATTGGTGAATCGTGGTGCTGATCTTTCGTCCTCTAGGCTTCTGCTACGCGAACCGAATCCGATGCCTTTGGTGAAATTCAGGTGGGTGGCAGACAGATCCTTTCCTCTGTTCCAGGTTCTAACGCGGCTGTCTTCTAGGTCCCTGCGGACAAGTACTGGGGAGCCCAGACCCAGCGGTAAGCGTCCGAGAACAACGGCATTCCAAACACCAGCAGTGTCTGGCGAAGGGTTATCACAAATTGCTGATTGAGATGAGGATAGCTCCCTGACCAACTTCGACATCAACCAGCCCCAGGACCGCATGCCGGCGCCCGTGGTCAAGGCCTTCGGTATCCTGAAGGGTGCTGCTGCTGAGGTCAACATGCGCTATGGTCTAGGTAAGCTCTCTTCTCTTCGGCGAAAGACATTTGGTGGAGAAAATGCTCATGCGTGTTCTAGACCCCAAGATCGGTGAGGCCATCAAGCAGGCTGCTGCTGAGGTCGCCGAAGGCAAGCTGATGGACCATTTCCCTCTGGTTGTCTGGCAAACCGGTTCAGGCACCCAGTCCAACATGAACGCCAACGAGGTCATCTCGAACCGTGCCATTGAGATCATTGGCGGTACCATGGGCACCAAGAAGCCTGTCCACCCCAACGACCACGTCAACATGTCCGCCTCTTCCAACGACTCTTTCCCCACTGCCATGCATATCGCTGCCGTCCTCGAGCTCGAGAACACTCTGCTGCCATCCCTGCGCAGCCTTCGCAACGCTCTCCAGAAGAAGGTCGAGAAGTTCGACAAGATCATCAAGATCGGTCGTACTCATCTGCAGGATGCAACCCCCCTGACTCTCGGCCAGGAGTTCTCTGGCTATGTCGCTCAGCTGGACCGCAACATTGAGCGCGTTGAGGCTTCCCTCCCCCACCTCCGCTACCTTGCCCAGGGTGGTACCGCTGTCGGAACTGGTCTGAACACCTTCAAGGGTTTCGCTGAGGGTATTGCTGAGGAGGTTACCAAGCTGACCGGCACCGAGTTCAAGACCGCCCCCAACAAGTTCGAGGTTCTTGCCGCTCACGACTCCATCGTTGAGGCCTCCGGCTCCCTGAACACCTTGGCTTGCTCCCTCTTCAAGATCGCCCAGGATATCCGTTACCTCGKATCTGGACCTCGCTGCGGCCTCGGCGAGCTGATTCTGCCTGAGAACGAGCCCGGTTCCTCGATCATGCCTGGGAAGGTCAACCCCACACAGTGCGAGTCCCTTACCATGGTCTGCTCCCAGGTCATGGGCAACCACGTTGCCGCTACCGTTGGTGGCATGAACGGCCAGTTCGAACTCAACGTCTTCAAGCCTCTGATAATCCGCAACCTGCTGCACAGCGTGCGCATTCTCTCCGATGGCATGAAGAGTTTCGAGAAGCACCTCGTTGAGGGCCTCGAGGCTAACGAGCCCAGAATCAACACTCTCCTCCACGAGAGGTATGTCTACAATTTTTCGCAAATCATTATATCTGAAGCGCTAACCTGTCCTAGTTTGATGCTTGTTACCTGCCTGAACCCCGTCATCGGTTACGACATGGCCTCCAAGGTCGCCAAGAACGCTCACAAGAAGGGCATCACCCTTAAGGAGAGTGCAATGGAGCTCAAGGCTCTGAGCGAGGAGGAGTTTGATAAGCATGTTCGCCCCGAGCTGATGCTGAGCCCCAAGGAGAAGAAATAGAGGTATAAAAAGCTGTTCGTTGAGGATGGCCGGAGCTATCATTTAAGGTATTGGTTAGAGTGCTGTAATGTAGCGGTTCATTATATTTGTACTACTGGAAATCCATTCTACTATTTATTCCAATTGATTCACCTCCCTCGTAAACTTACTAACAATTCGGTCTCTTTACTGCTAGAATGAGTAATTTCTGGCGAGGTCTTGTGGCGCGTTTTGGGTGCCTATGCATAGAACGATGAGGACATCCTTGAAAAGCTGAATATCAACAAAAAGGTTCAGACAATTTCAGTGCTCTTGTTTTAGTCTTAAAAGGGGAAAAAGGACTTGAGCCTTCAGATATCGCAGTGGATAGGCACATGTAGTCTAGTCTAGAGCTGAAGAAGATTCGCCGTCCGTCAGGAGTATTTATAGTAGCAGAATTGTCTCAGATGCTCCAAGCCTCAACCACGGACCGCCCTTTATTTATGCTCTTCCGCTCTGAGGAACTGACGACTTGTCTACACCATTACTTCCATTCGTTTCAATTCCTGAGTTATCGTCGCAATTGCCGTCTCTGAAAAGTTCCATACACACTCGCTCACCCATTAACTCCTTGGTACCTTACTCCCGAGTGCGAATCAACCCCCCATAGTTCTGTAATCAACACCCCCGCCGAACTTTGACAAACCACAACAAACCCACCACCAAAGCAACCCGCCTGACCTTCTTCTTCTCATCTATACTCAAGTGCACCATCTCCGACCAAATCAATACAAAAATGACCAACACCACCATTACTCCAACGACGACCACAGCCCCGGTCACCAAATCCGTCGACACCCCCACCGCAGACGAGAACACCCCCCTCTTCTCCCCCTCGCTCGTCTCACCCGATGTCCTCGCCATCCTTCCCGCAGACTACACCATCCGCCCGGTGTGTCGCTCCGATTACAAGAGAGGCTACCTGGACGTCCTCCGCGTGCTGACGACAGTCGGCGACATCACCGAGGAGCAGTGGAACAGTCGGTACGAGTGGATCCGCGCCCGGAGCGACGAGTACTACCTCCTCGTCGTGTGCGACGGGGAGGACCGCATCGTTGGCACGGGGAGTCTGATCGTCGAGCGGAAGTTTATCCATTCGCTTGGTATGGTGGGGCATATTGAGGATATTGCTGTTGAGCAGGGGCAGCAGGGGAAGAAGCTGGGGTTGAGGATTATCCAGGCGTTGGATTATGTTGCTGAGAAGGTGGGTTGTTACAAGGTATGTTCTATCTTCTGTCTTCTTGGGGCCCGTCGGGATGGGGAGGATTGGAGCTGACTCTGGACCGACAGACTATTCTTGATTGCTCCGAGGCGAATGAGGGATTCTATGTCAAGTGTGGGTTTAAGCGTGCTGGGTTGGAGATGGCGCACTACTACTGAGTTGAGTTGAGTTTCGAGATTCAGCTGGACAGTGTTATTAGATCCGTTGGGTTCGGGGTATTTCGGCGTTGATCTGTTTTATTTGAGGGTGGACTGACATCAAGGATCTCACGGTGGCATACTTCGTCGTTGTTTCAGCGTCAATGATGAATGGCGCTCTCAACGGACTGATTGTATCGTGCACCGGCGAGACTGAAGACTGATGCTTTGAAACCGGTCGAGGTAGAAGCGAGTGCTTGACGCTGCTGAGGACGAAGTCATGCTACCGTCTCCATGACGAATCGTTGAGAGGCACTCGGGTCCTGAGCCCTACGTTTTTCTGTCATTCAGGTACATCATTTGTTAGAGTTGAACCCCTGATAGAGCTTCGTTCAAGTATGCTAAACAAACCACTGGTATAATACTGGCGCCGTTGTGAGAAGCACACCTATTGATACTACTTTGTTAGATGCAACAAGCCTGGCACTACGACTATGTCATGACCGTTGAGTCTGGCTCAGGACGACTTCGAAAAAAACATAGCGCATCAATTTACGATCGTAGAAGTAGTACAGCAAGCATAATCATGAAAGCGGAAAGGAGCGAATCCGACGCAGTGAAAAGAGGTAGATTGATCGAGAAAGACCGCGACGAATCAATTGACGGAATGCAGATATTCAAATCCGCCACGAAACACAAGGCGCAAAAGCCACTGCAGCCAGAAGCTGTGCACCATCATCCGTTGTTTGAGCATTTGATGGGGTTGATGCTTGACAAGAAAAACATGTTTGCAAGAATGATGAAGTTTTTTTGATTTCCCAAACAATGCTTTAACCCCATATGATGATTGTTGCAAGCCCATATTCTATTCATGAACCCAGTTTCCTTCCACTAGAGTCAGATCGTCGTCCGTTGGTTGTTCCCGTATAAGTACCATACTGAAGGTAGGCCAGAATGTCACTTGTCCAGTATAACCGCCGACTAGATGATGATGGTGATTTTATGTTCGATGATCGTCGTCGGATCCCCCTTCTCATCACCTAATTTCCTCCGCCGGAAAAGACGCGGTCAACTTAGGAAGTGGGGTTGGGGTTCATCTGTAACGAATGTCCTTGTCAGTGTCTGATGCCTTTTCGATGCCATGGACCTCCTGCAAAATCTGCCGGCCAGACGGAGAAAGGGGGTTCTCTCTCGAAAAAAAAAACCACCAACTTCCCCGCCAAGAGCATATATGCATCCTTTCCATCGAGCTGGATATCAACGTACCTTCCGCTTGCCACCGGTCATGGTAACGTTGACGAAACGGCGGGTGTACTTGACGCGCTTCAGAGCACGGCCCTTGGGCTCCTTCTTCTTCTCTTGCTTCTCGACCTGTAAAGTAGAACATAACCCATCAGCACTCTGACTCAGCAAATATCTCCCTGGAAAGCCATCGGTTCATCAAATCGTCTTCGCATATATCCTCTCTGCCATTTCTGCATGTCGAACCGCTGCAAAAACCTCCCTCAAAATCCCTCCTCTTCCGGTGGCGACGATGAACCCTTCCCAGCAGGACCGCGGAGATCAAAACTTCATTTAAGGAAGAACAAGAAGAACTCACCTTAGGAGTCGCAGACTTGACCTTACCCGCACGGGCGAGAGAGCCGTGAACCTTACCCATGGCTGCTGGTGATGTGTAGCTTGTCGGATCGAGATGGTAAGTTGACTGAGGTTGAACTCTTTCGGGGCTTCTCTGGAGCGGGTGGGATTCGATCGACTCTTGTGGGCAAAGCGCGCTAGGCTGTTCCGTAAGCGAGATGGCGACTCTAGATTAGTCACCTCCTTTATTTTCTGCCTTAGGCAGCGCAAGTTTCCTACAGATCTTTATAGAGATTTCATGTTGGCGCGCGACTAGCTCTGCCTTTGAAGGTTAAACGATACATTATTGAATATTCATGGACTGCTAGGTCCATGTCAGCTTCGTCTTTCCTATGCTTGTTGATGCTGTACGCAAATAAGGGGCGAGTATTCAGCCAATATCATTGCCTAAAAAGGAATGGTTTAGGTTTGAGCCCTACTACTCCATAATCAGCTAGCAGGTCCTTTAGATACTGTATTGTAATTACACTATCCGCTGCAAGCAAGATAAGCAATCCGCACTACGGAGTACAGCATAGGGACTCAGACCTATGATACAACTGAAGTGCGCTGTTCCTGAGCCGATCATTGTTGTTGATTCCACAGAGATCTGGACAGTACAGGACCAAGTACGATTTAAGAGCTCTGATATCGTCACTCTCATCCGTGGTTGTGAAATACCTAGTACATCTACCTCTCTACCACGTATCGTTGATAGAGCCATTTGAAATAGTCTGGTGCAGAGCAAAGTGTTCTAGGCTTGTATTAACTCGCAAGATGGATTGTGTATGCAGGAGAAGGATCCAGAATCTACAAGCAGGAGAGGAAGGTCTGTCCGAAAAAAAGAACAAGGGCTTCATTATAACATCCATTTTTCCATTCCTGGTAGTTACCATGGCGCGAAAATGACAAAGCCTATCTGAACACCATGCGGGTTGTCTCATCCGCAAGAGCCCATCGCTCGCACGCCGATTTGTTGTTGTTAGGATTTGGCGAGGGAAACAAAATTCCAGCTCCGGAAACCTCCCAAAGTCCAACCACAAGGATCCTCCTATCTACTCCCCAGCCCAAGCCGAACCGCCTTCAATCCGTTTAACGAGACTTGGCGGCGACCTTGGGAGCAGAACCCTTAGCACCCTGCTTGCTCTGGATGCGCTGAGCAGTGCCCTTGGCGGCGGTGGCGGCGCTCTTGGCCTTCTCAGCCTTCTTGCGGCTCTCGGAAGCGGCCTTCTTCTCCTTGGCCTCCTTGATAGCCTGCTGGCGGGCGGCGGCACGAGCCTCAGGGCGCATGCTGCGGCGCTCCTTGATCACATCAAGGGAGGCACCGACGATGGCACGCTGGTGCTTGACGACACGGCGGGTGCGCTTCTTGGCAACTTCCTGTTCATGGTGAAACACACCCCGTCAGCAAATGCTCTTCCATATCTCATATCGCGTCACTCGTGATTGTTCCAAGCCCCATGTGTCCACCCATTCAACGGCACTTCCATGCCTCCCAAACGTATAAAAGCTCCCTTGCCCACTCTCCTGCTTCGAACCAATCACGAGATCTTCCACGACAAATCATTCAAAGAAAATCGGTAGTACTGACTTCAGAGATACCCTTCTTGTGCTGACGGCGGTAGAGGACAGTCCAGGCTATCCGGCGAGGGTTCTTGCGCTGGAGGAACAGGGATTCGGACTTTCCATTCTGGAAGCGGAAGATCTTGCTGTCGCCACGGACGTACAGCTTACCCTATAATTTGAAAATCCAACACTATGTTAACCCATATCCAGAGAAGAAGTTTTGTGGGACATTTTCATGAATCGGCGTTGCGCTCGTAGAGAATCGGGGCGGGAATTGCTGGATGATTGATGACTCCGGAAGGGACAAAACGCACCTTTCCAGGGTAGATCTTCTGACCGCTGAAAGAATCGTCGTAGGTACGCATCTTGAATGTTGGAGATGCGCAGCCGGTCGAGACGAGGTTTTGTTGGTTGGCGTTGGGTGGTAAAGTCGAATCGGTCGCTGCGGCGAGCTGTTCGTGAGACTGACACAATTGTGGTGCGGTGCGGAGCCTCGCTAAAGTGGGACACGTGACCTCGTCTGCCCTTGGGTGGCCGCCTTACAACTTCGAGTCTTCTACGGAGTACTGCGACTACGATAACATCAAAGAAGGGAACCATTGCAAGGGAATTGTTATCTGTTGGCTCTTTCTCTGTGATCGTAATGTAGTTCATAATCGTTTTTTTTTGCTTTTTTCCCTTTTTCCACTTTTTTTGGCTTTTCCCATCGTTCCCAAATATGATGCTCTCATGCCAAAGATGTCTCAAAGGAGCTCATCTCAATCGATGCTCGAGTGGCATGATAAGCTGGAGACCAACTTTCCCTTGCAATTGAATCTGCATTATCAGAGTGGCTTTGCACCGAGTAGTCTCAATGAGAACATCAGTAATCGTGCCAGTCGCACGCAGCCCAGGGATCTTCCTTGCAGTCCTACGCAGAGAAGGGCCTGTTAGCATTCATTCATTGTGCAATTGACAAGGAGAGAAAAGGAATATGTCATTGCTTACCTTGCACTGGACGTCGCGGCATAGCTCGACCGGACATATACCCCAGCAGTCGAAGCAGACATACCGTCCGCAGCCTCCGGGCGTGGTGCACAGGGAGTAGGTGCTCGCCTCCAAGACGCTGTTGCCCAGACTCTGGATGAGCTTAAGAATCTGCTTTGCGGCTTCGGCATGTTCAGGGGTGGAATTTGCCTCGGCAGCGGTGCGGCGAGCAATGTCGAAGATGCAGCATGCTTTGCCGCAGACTGGGCAGTCTCCGAAGCACTTGATGCACTTCATGTTCTTTGTGTCCCATCCTTTGGCATCCTGCGGAGCCTTTCCAGACTTGGTATCCTCGTCCGACTGTCCCTGGAATATGTTCTTCACGATGTGGCGGATTGCATCGAGCTGTCACTGCGTTAGCTATCTCGAAGTATCGTGAACCAATTGAGAGGATAACCACAGTACTTACTCTTTTTTCGAGAATGCTTCTCGGGTCCTGGTCCTTCGCAGCTTCGCCTTAACTGGTCAGCAAAATCCAGGGTAGTCCTCGGACAGCCTTGTGCTCACCAGATTCGTCGCCAGATTGGTCCTCACCAGATTCGCCTTCGGTAGCTTTGGCCTTGGGGGAAAGACCTGGGCTGGAGTCGCTGTTCGCGTTGCTCTTCTCTCCGGGGGTCTCCAGATCAAGGAACACATAATCTGTTCATGTCTGAATCAGCATCATGCTCATCGAAAATCTAGACTGAGAAATTCAATAACTCTTACCACCAGGCGATCTGAGGCACTTGACGACCTTTGGCTGCGCGGTATTGATAGCAGCAGGCTTTCCCTCTCTCTTCAGGCCCTCAGAAATCTTGAGCTTCGCAAGGTCTCCTTCAATAGGTGCTGCGGTATCTCCTCCAGCCGGATCTTTATCAGTCGCCGTGACCGAGGCAGAGCGGACAGAGCGAGTCTTTCCTCCACTGCCTGCGGAGGAGGACTGGGTTTGCCAGCTCTTTCTGTCCATGCTGCTGGCTTTCTTGACAGAGTCACCAGTCATCGTTCTGCTGAACTTTCTTCTGAAAGAACTTTCCTTTGGGGATGCTCTATCAAGATCCTTCTGTTTGACTATCAGTTTTGCTGACTTGCAGTTCCTTGGGCAATCGAGCAGAGACAGTGAGATACTTGCCTTGTTTATCAACTGCGATGAACTTTCCACACGCTTTCTCACCTTCTCAGGCAGATCCTTCAGGTTTGGCACTGCGAGTAGATCAGATGCGGGATGCGTAACGTCGCGAGACGGGATTCTGCTCTCAGTCTCGAAGGAGCGAGACCTTCTGAGTTTGAGTTGCTTCCCTGTATTCTTGAGATTGCTAACAGCGGAATTGATTAGCAGGAGGAGATACGACACGGCGTGTTGTCTGCAAATACCTGACACAAGTATCCAAAGCGCGAGCAACACGACTCTTGGGGACGATGAGACTGTCAGTGAGAGGGAAATATTCACTTTGTGTTCGTAGGTATCTTAGTCTCTCGGCGTTCATCTTTTTTGAACACTGCTTGAGAGCTTTGCGGTCATCAGCGTGAGGTTCCGGACTCATGGTCAAATGCTCAGCCTCAGTATCAATGAAAGATAGTCCTCTAACAAAGATAGATCTGAGTATCGAGCTGCTGATTCTCACCACAATCCGTATGGATGCTATTCAGAAACTCACGTTATCAAGGTCTTCATGGAGAATTTGCTAAACACAGTAGACTACAAAGGCTTGTGAAGCAATCTGAGGCTATACTATTTAGCAACAGCCGTTCGGATATAAGTTATTTTCTATCCGGCCAACAGAGGGAAGTGAATGTTCTACACTACCTACAGGGTAGTCAGCAGTGACAGACTCTCACAGGACTTTATTCACAAGGTCTTCATCCGGAGCAGCTTTCAAGTCTTGAATATCAAACTACTTTTCATTATCTGGTGTTGGTCTCTCAGCCTTTGTGCACCTATGCCATATCCATGATTTTTGATGATTATGCTGCTTTGTAGTGTAATCTCACTCCTTCAGCACCAAGAGGGAGGATCAAAGTCACCCCATCTTATTGCGAACAATTAGGACGTTGCTACCTTCTCAACTAACTGGCGACTCGCTGGACAATTCGCTCAAATACGTGTGGTATCCAACTCCCGGGACAGAAGTAAAATGTGGTAAATAGGCGAGAGAGGAGACACAAAGCACTGGTTGGACTCGATATTCGCTAAGTGATCATTTGGGGGGCTGACAGTTCTATATAGTAAGGTCTAGGCAGCATGGTGTAATTGTGAGATGACAGACATGCCAATGTGTAAGTCAGCGGCTTGAAGCCGGAAATTCCACGAGTCATAGCCACAAAAACGCGATGCTTTCCAGAAAGAGAAGGAGGAGAAACAACAAAGGGAGAGGACATCAAGGAGACTCGTCCCACATGAAAGGCATAGCGGTATGTTATACGGCATGGTTGGAACCACATGAGAGCCACCAGGGCTTGGGCTTGCGTGATATTTTCTTCATGGTCACATAACAGCAGTCTCGCTCTCATATTCGTCATAGCAAATTGACTGGGGTATCCCAGAATCTAAGTCATTGCATGAGTTCTCGTCCATTCCTTTGCAGTTTGTATCGCAGCTTGCTCATCTTCCTTCCAACGCTGGGCAACGTCATTGGCGAGCGGGTCATCAGGGTTAGGGGCTCCAAGCAAGGCCTGGATTGAGAGGAGAATTGTGCGGATTTGTAGAGCAGGGGACCAGTTGTCTGATATACTATTAGCCGGTGCGCTATCCCAAAAGAAACAGAACGACGTACTTTTCAAAACATCCAAGCAAATGCGTCCAAGGCGGTCAATGTTGGGATGGTAGATCTTGGTCAAGAAACGGATCTTTGGCGGGGTCATAGGATAATCCTCTGGCAGAAAGAGCTCGAGACGAAAAATGCCTCCTGTTTATCCTATTAGAAACCCGCTATTTTCTCCACGATGATTTCTAACGGCATCAAACCTTCATACGGCGACTGAGCAGGTCCATGGATCGACACGTCGAAGTATCGAAGGTTGTCTTCATGAGGCACAGCGTTGATGCCGGGGACCCTTAAGGAGAAAAGGCGTCAGTCAACGACGGCTTATCCTCCGGAGATAATTTCTAACTCACGGCTCTGCCATAAGGCGCTCGGTCTCCTTTACAATTCGCTTTGGCAGGGCCATGATGAACCGCCAAAAAGGAAAAGCTTATCGCGATCCGAGTTTCCGCTCTTTCTGATATCCAAGGTTGACAGGTCTACTGGACTTCAGTTTTATTTCTCTACCGGGCTGATAAAGAGAGAAATTTGGGATAAGACCCAAGAAATGTGCAAAGAGCCAGTGATGAAGTGACCAAAACACCAAGGATCAGATACTTGTGTCGGAGTATCCTCCAGTAGAAGAAATTAGAAACCGACGTAACCGTCAGAGGGGCATTTACCTGCCGAGGTGTGACCGCCTTCTCTATTAGACGTCTCCCTGTTGATAGGCCACGGTAGCCCATAAAGACAACCTGCGCAGTTCTTTGCTTAGTCATTACCTATAACGTACAGTTAATGGCGGAGATGAGGAAGGAGTTGGGCCCTGCACTCTGCATCCTGCACAGAGCTACAGACTAGGTAGTAATACTGCCATGCGCAGGCGACTGCCTTCCACTCACATAAACTCTTATTTTTTAAGGTACGAGAGATACTCTTATTATAAAGTGCAGACACATGCTCACGGTGAATTGACCACAGCCCAGCAGCTGAGGCAGTTGCGAACACCAACCAGGTTTCTAAACACCGTGAAATCATTCAAGCTTTCGAGCAAGTGGGCCTCGGATAATGCGCGCAATAAATGGTCTCACACGGCCGTCTCTCGCATAATCAGTTGGTGGCCAATTGCCAAGTTCTTCCGAAATGAGAGCACCTCAGATCTCCCTACCGCTCATCCTGTCCTCGTGCGAGCTTTTAATTTCTACTTCTAGCTCACGTCCGAGGTGGATGCGAGACTGCACGGTTTAGGAAGCGCTTTGGAACGACCAATCCCTCTGGTTGCAGCAATAGTCGACATAATGGAGCCCAGGCCCTTGGCTTCGGCCTTCGAAAGTCCCACTTTTGGGGAAGACAGTTCGTTCCATGTGGAGCAGCCCGTCGGTTCCATGTCCATATCTCCATGTGGAAGAGATGTTGTGTTGGCTTCGAAGGAAGGCCTGCATGTCATTGACTTGGATTCCCCGTATTCTCCTCCTCGGTATCTTCCTCATCACACGCCATGGGAAGTCGCAGACGTCCAGTGGTCTCCTTTCGCTGCGCGGGACTATTGGGTAGTGAGCACTTCCAACCAGAAGGCCTTGGTATGGAATCTGGCAATGCAGACGGGGGAGAATTCTATCGAACATGTCCTGCATGCTCATACGCGAGCTATCACGGATATCAATTTCTCCGCTCACCATCCCGACCTTTTGGCAACATGTGCTGTGGACAGTTTTGTTCATTGCTGGGATCTGCGAACCCCTTCCAAGCCTGCCATCTCATTCTCCGACTGGTTCGCTGGTGCAACGCAAGTCAAATGGAACAGACAGGACCCAAATGTCATCGCCAGTTCTCATGACAAATTTCTCCGAATATGGGATACGAGAATGGGAGCCTACCCGATCAAATCCATTGAGGCCCATGATACTAAGATTTACGGGGTAGACTGGAACAGAGTCAGGCCGGGAGCTTTGGTAACATGTTCATTGGATAAGACAATTAAGTTTTGGGACTACACGGTAGACGATGAAGTACCCGAGAAGGTCATAACCACTCCATTCCCAGTATGGCGGGCACGCAATACCCCATTCGGATGGGGAGTTTTGGCAATGCCACAGAGAGGCAACAGCGACCTTCATCTATATAGTCGCAGGTCAGGTGACGGTACCAACCTCACAGAGAACCTTCCACTGGTGCACAGTTTTCCGGGACATAAAGGCCAAGTGAAGGAATTCCTTTGGAGAGCACGTGGAGGTGTGACGGATGGAATCGATTACAGGGAGTTTCAGCTTGTGTCGTGGGGCACCGATAGGGAGCTTCGTCTACATCGAGTGGATCCGGATATTCTCCAACGTGTCGGCTACGAGAGAGGGAAGTCTTTCGTTTCCACGTTGAACGTCACACGGCAAGGCGCTGTCTACAAGACTTTCCGCGATGCAACGGGCGAGGATGGATATGGTGAACCCGATTCTATTCTATCACCCAACCCTAAGCTTGCTGGTGGTATCGGTATTAATACAATATCTGTTCCTTACTCTCGCCCATGGACTCAAGGAGGCAACGCAGACTCTAGAGTCGGTATGCAAAGAAGGTCGAACTTCCGCGCTGATACAAACCCCATATCCTGGATGCGTGGTGTGAAGATCTCGGGATGGGATATTGAAACCCTGGGAGACGAGATAACACATGTTGGAGAGAAGTTCACCAAGGTTGCTTTCGAATCTGTGGATGTTAGGCAACGAAAAGCAACAATATCCCTGCATGGGCCATGGGGTGCAGAGGGTGATTCTCTGTTTCTCAAAGTGGACATCAAATTCCCAGTTGACTATCCCAAGACTTCAATGCCGACTTTCAGTGTGCAGCGGACTGCCGCTGTCACCGACCAGCTTGCTGATAAGCTGATAAGCGAGCTGAGAACGATCGCAGAAACCTATTTGTCTCATAAGAGAGGCTGTCTCGAAGGCGTTGTCCGTTACCTTTTAGGGGAAAGCAACCTAGAGGAGAGCATAGCTCACGTACTGGGCGAGACAGCCGAGACAATCAAGTCTCCTATAAATGGCGACCTTGGAGACGACGAATCCAGCGATGAAGATGAAGTGGGAATGTCCCAGAGTCAAGAACTGGGCCTGAGTTCTGAGCTACTTCGTCCGGTTAATAATGCTAATGTAATGGTTCCCGTGGCCAAGGCATGCGGTGCGCTCTGGACCAATGATGGCCGACTAGTGTGTTTCTTTCCTAACAAGAAAGACAAGTCATCAAGCTTGATCGAGAATTTGGGACTCAAAGAGATGTCGAGACTATCAAGAGCAGATAAAGTCTTTGAAGGATTCGGTCGTATCCAAACAAGCTCCCCCGGACCGAAAATCAGTGGCACACTGGCGAGCACGGATGATGGTACCTCGGAATATTCCGATGATTCGGATGCTGAGACTTCAAGTTCGTCAGGTTCGTCAGACATGTTGTCAGGCTTGCAAGCGCGATTCCCGACATCTCAAACATGGCGCAGCGCCGGAAGTTTGGGTATTTATCGGCCCAGGTCCACCGACCACTCGCAGCGATCAACTGCTGGGGCGATGACTGCGAAGTCGTCCGAGTCTGCGCAAAATATAATATCTATACATGATTTCAGCGATCTGTTACCAGCAAAGCGTGAATTGGCCCGAAGATATCGCATCTGTGGCAAGGTTACTGATGTATGTGCTCACAATGCTTCGGCAGCCCTAGATCTGGGCTATCATGAACTAGCTCGGATCTGGGGACTGGTCAAGCTGATTTTGCATAATCAGAGCATGACCGAAAGACCCTCGCGTATACAGCGGAAGGACAGTGCAGTGGATTTGAGCTTCGATCTGAGTAATCAGGAGCAGAGCCGTAAGGAGTTAGCAAACAGCGCCACTCAATGGGGAGATCACCCCTATGGTGGCCGTTGGCTAATACCGTCTCTGCTTGATCATTTCGAAAGGATTGGTGATGTGCAGATGATCGCAATGCTCTCCTGCGTGCTTCAACAGCCAAAAAGCGAAGAGATCTCAAACGAAGCAACCCAGTATAATGAACCGGTATCAAATCGGATGGGGCGGCAATCATTTTCTCTGGATATCTTTCCTACTCAGGCAGCCAGTCAGAACAAGTCGCAGGCCGTGACCCCCCTTGCGTCCACACCGAAGGAAGGCCATCCAACACCGATCACCCAAAGCTCTGGGCGATCATCTTCCGAGATCTGGCGTGCGGACTCTACGCCGCCATATTCGACTGGCACCACTCCGCCGTTGGCATCTCGCGTAGGTGCGCTAAATGCAGAAAGGAAGACTGTGAGCCACAATGTTTCGATAGCCGCTTCTCCCGATCAGCAGTCCCAGCCGCGAAGCGGGTCAGGATTTGGTTCCGCCCTGGCCTCTTCCTTCTCGCGGTCTTTCACCTTTGGCCCTTCGTCAGCCTCCCCCACAGCAGTTCCCTCAGGCCAGAAAAAGCAAAGTCCTAGTGGCAGTCTGATTACCAGTGCTTTTGCTGGCAAGCCTGCGACGGCAGTTCCCGACTTTCTCACGACCTCGGCTGCGCTTACATCTCAACCCCACTCTGACACCGAGAGCGAGAGGCCTCAAGAGAATCCGAAGCCGCAGGCAAAATTCAAGGTTGTCTTGAAGAATCAAGATGAGTTTGACGGCGGAAGAAGCAACCAGACCCCGATGCTTGACCCGCGTAAAGAAGGGCTGTACAAAGCCTACCGCACGGCGTACGCTCATTTGCTTTCGATCTGGGGACTTCCAGTGCAGCACAGCGAAGTACTCAAAATCGGCACAGCCGGGGGTCGCTCTGATGAACTACGCTCACGGAAAAGGAGCCACAACAATATGGATGTGTCATTGATTGTTCCGAGTCGTAGCCACAAGGACGCTCGACTTATAGACGTTGATAGGGAAGATCGGGGACTTGGCCTTCAGCGGCACTGCATCAAATGCGGCCAAGCCCTTCAGATGTCTATCTTTGCGCCCAACGCTATTGAGGAAAACGTCAAGAACCACCTGAACATGAGTCCTGCAAATGTTACCTGCCAGAATTGCAAACCCCTTCGACCATTGTTTCTCAAGCTTCCTTGTGTGATATGTGGCGAAGTGGTTGAAGGAATGCTTGTCCCATGCCTAAGGTGCGGCCATGTTACCTGCTTTGACTGCCATAGGAGTTGGTTCTCGGTGTCTTTATCTGTGGCACAGCGGGATGAAACTGACATCCCAGCGAACGGGATTAATGAGGAGCAGGAACTTCAGCTTTGTCCCAGCGGCTGCGGGTGTCATTGCTCTGAGCATATTGGCACAGATATCCCGACACCGTTGGAACCGTCAACTCCAGCGCATGAGAGGGATGTTTCACCAACAAGCACCCGTCTCAAACAGTCTGAGCTGCCAGCACGACCGAGCGAGTTGTCCTCTAGTGTGGGCCAGCATGAAGACGACCTCCTTGGACATTGGCAAGAATCACCATTCGCATCCCTCGCCCGTGGGCTCGGAGGAGGTCTCAGTCGAGGTCTTCGTGTGAAAGAAGATCGGCGAAGACCAAGACCCTACAGCACCGCGTTCATTCCGAAAAAGTCGTCGATGAACCAAGTGGAAAAGGTGACATGACTTCGGTTGGTCACGAGCTCTGTGAATTATTTCTGTTGCTTCATACAAATACCCCTGAATTATATCGTATAGGTCATATCCCTTTTATTCTCATATGCATTTTATAGGCGTGGGGGTTCCGAACTTTTGACACTTGACATTACCAATTCGGCTGCTTGCTACTTTCTTCTCTGCTTTACTATGCACGATATACGAAATGAGCACGACATGCAGGGTCCATTCATGGCCTTCATTTGATCATCATTGAGTTCAAAACATATTCATTACCATATCATGTAAAATATCGACCATATATAACAATGACGCAGAACACCTGTCTCAATGCATGACTACTGCAACATGGTCATCCATGTATTGACTGATGCTGCCCAAGAAGCAAGCCGCGAGAATAGAAACACCACCAAAAGCAATACTGACGTAGTACACCCACTTGTAACTCTCAGCAAACGCCAGCTGGCCCGCAGTCACAACGGCATTGTACGCGGTCTCGCTACCCGCGATTCCAGGAATGGTTTTCAATTCTTCCAGCAGCGCAGCGCCGGTGAGTTCGATGGCTTCGCCGATGTAGGCCGGATTGGTGATGTTGAGCTTCGTGACCATCACGCCGCCAATGAAGTGTTTCGCGTTGGGGACGAACTTGGAAATGAAAATATTGTAGTAGATTGTGTAGCCGATGCTGCCGCCGACGACGCGGATGGAGAGAGTGAGTGCCGAGATTGTTGCGATGAGATCCTGGTGCGTGAGGTGTTAGTTTTCTGCATAAGGAAAGAGAAAGGGCTACTTGGAACATACATCTGGGCAGATAATCGTGGTGATGATGGAAGCGGGGACGACGATCCCGCCGATACCCAGGCCTGCGAGGACGAGGATCCCCCAGAGCTGGTAGAGGTTGTCTTGTCGGGCGACTGCCATTGCGCCGCAGCCTGGATTAGGAAGCGTTAGCCACGTAACTACTTCAGGCGGGGCGGTTGGGGGACGGGGGAGATGACTGACCTGCTGTCATGAGGACACTGCTGACGATTAATAATTCCTTGTTGTGACCGCGGAGCACACTTAGAAGCCACAGGACAATACAGGCACCGGCCATGATGGCGAAGCCGACAGGTAGACTACGGAGTCCAACTTGGACAGGGTCGTGGCCATACACATTGAATGACTGCGTAGGCCAGAACATGATAATTGAGAAGAAGTTTGCTCCCGAGATGAATGTGATGACCAGGGTCAGGCCGAGGGTACGGGGCTCCTGCTTCAAGCGTGTCGGGAAGATCGGATACTTGGCGCCGTAGATTTCCCAGAGCGCGAAGGCGACGAGGATCACAAATCCGATGAGAAGGGGGGCGAGGACGTGGGCGGATGTCCAGGGGTACTGTGTGTGAGAAAACTGGTTTAGCTGCTGGTCGGGACGATGTGGAAAGTCTGTGCCTGTAGAGGGTGATTCGTACCTGGTAACCTCCCCATTGCATGCCAGCCAAGAACAGGATTAAACCAGTGATACTCAGGAGTCCGCCAACAAAATCAATCCTCCTGATCACCTCTTTCCTGCTGAGTCCCTGCGAGTTGATTCTTGGTGGTGGGAAGTAGAAGAAGACGGTGGCTAGCAAGCCGAATCCAGCCCAGGCACCGCAGAAGGCTCCAACATAACGCCAGCCGCTATGCGCTGCGATGAGCTGGGCCCATAGAACGGACGGGCAGAATGGCACAATAGTAAAGATCAGGATTGCGACGTATTTGCCCCGTTGCCTGGTTGGCGCCATTTCCGAGGTCGCAGCCAGTGCCGTCAGTTCGTTGACGCCAGCACCAGCACCGGCAATTGCCATTCCAGCTAATTTCTCCGTTAGCGTGTACCTTGACTGGCTAGGTAGTATACTTCAACATACCGATGAATATGTTCATTGTGTGAGCTGTGCTGGTAACGATCATCCCAACGCAGATAAGAGAGGCGCCAATGATAGCAACATAACGACGGCCGATCAGATCTGACAAAGAACCAACAAAAGGGCATACACCTGCTAGAGCTAGCAGATTTGCAAGGACCTATATGATAAAAATGAATTAGTGGTGAGTAAAAGGTAGAGACCAAAGGGTAGCACCCACAAACCAAATCCACCTGTCCGCACCACCGATGTCTGCATAAATATAGGGTGGAATGCCTCCTAACCGGAATGGTCAGCTTATACCAAGCGTAAGATCAATTCAAGGTATGAGAAACTCACCGAAAAGATAGACAGGGATCTGGCTGCCAGTCCACAAGAAGGCCATGGCCGTGAAGCTCATGAAACGGCGGAAGGTCAACTGGATCGAGTCGTCAATTCAATGAGCTGTACCGAACCAGGAAAGCATAAAGCACGGTACTCACAGGAATGTCTTGACCCTCTGCCATATCTGAACCTCCTGATTCTAGTCCAACAATCTTCTCATGACTGTACTTCTGCTCCTGGTTGCTCCCCATGCTTGTCTGTCCTGCACCCTTCTCATCCACCTGAGACTGACTCGAGTGGTCGGCGACCTCCATTATTGCAGAGAATGTCGCAAAGTGACTCAATTGGAAGAGAGAAACGACAAAAATAAACCATAGATCGGTCCAATGTCGCAGAAAGCAATGACCTGATAGTATTGAGAAAGAAACAGGAAAATAATCGCGTCGATCAGCCAACAAGTCGGGGCTTCTTATATGTGTCAATGTTCCCATCAAAATAACAGAGTTCAATGATAAGCCAAGCTCTCGGTAGCCTCTATGATGAGAATGCTTAGGTTCATGAGCGAAGTCACGTTGAGTGAATCATGATCTCAGGCGGAGAACTGACCCCTATACGACCTAGCGAGCCAGGTTCGTCGACCGCCTCTACCAGAGTATCTCTATGTTTCAAACGGAGGTGATTCCATATCGAGACAGAACCGAGGCACTTTCCAGAATTCTGGTGCGACCAGAGCTTCAGTCATTGCCGACGAGGGGTTTTCTGGGCCAGCTGGGCTTATTTGGGCCGGGAAGAGTGCGGGGGATTGGACTCTGCAGGCGTGGCGCGGGCGATAGGGGCGAAACAAGCTCCATATTGACTTTGACTGGGCCATGTGTTGTTTGAGTTTATGCTACTTGATTGGAGGGAGGAGAACAACGGATATATGACCAGATTCGAGCTTGCCAGTAGCCAGCGAAAATAAATCGGTCATATCTTTGTCTTACCCTTTTGATCGGGCCAAGTGGACCGCTCCAGAAGTCAATACCCCGGACTTTCCCCAGTTTTCCACTATCTGCCCCATTAAAGTCTCCGTTGTGTCAAAATGCCAGTTCCAAGAGCTCATGCAACTTTATTTGAGAAATATTCGAAATATTCCGGAACAGCTTCCCCTTTCACGATCGCGAATTTATCGATATGTGTATACTGAAATAGATATCGTGTTAGTGGACCATTTGAGCGCCATTCTATGCATAGCGAAAAGAGATAGGCGGCACGTCGAGCAATCCTTCTTCGATAGCCCCACAATAGACTTATTATTCAATTATATCGAGCAGGGAAATCTCGATCATGGACTGAGTATCCATCCAATTGTACCCGGGCTTGAAGGTCTCGTCAACATCATGACATGTCCCAGTCTCGTCTCCGACGAATCAACCGGATCAAAATCGTTCTCCAATCTCCCGCAACTCGAATCCTTTTGGAACCACAAAAAGCGCAGAGGCTTGCGCACACACTCGCCCGACCGGGTCGCGGATCTCACCAGTCACGTACGCCTTGCGTTCAGTGCTTCTTTCTGGGTCTACCTGCGAGTGGAATGTGTAAAAGTTGCCAGAGTATACTGGAGCGCGGTATTTGATCTCAAGATTGGCTGTCACGCCGGTGCGTGCCGGGAAATGGCGTATAGCAGCACGTCCCAGATTCTCGTCAAGCACAGTAGCGAGAGCGCCACCATGGACAACCGTTGGCCAACCCTCCAGACCCGATCCGAGGTATACCACACTAATGACTTCCTTCTCCTTGTCATTCCAGAAAACTCTCTGTACAAAAATAAATTAATTAGCGAGTGTCCAGTACTTCCGAGGTTGATCGAGCTTTCATGCCGGCCTCAATAGGGAGGGGAGCTCGGTAATGATATCAATATGCAGGCCAAGAAAAGTCTCAATCCCGAGTTGATTGCATCTCCTCCATGATGATGTATGAGGTAAAGACACGAACCTGAAGCGCCAACCCTCGACTCCCACGCAGCGGACCAGATGTCAATATGTGCGCCTTATCCTCCTCCGAGAAACCTTCATATGCATTCGATTCCACGTAGTCCGGGTTGTTTCTTAGTTCTTGCACGATAGGCAGCCCGTTCTCGAATACGTGATTGATCTCCTCCAGCTTGGCTGCGTCTTCCACTGTTCCTGGCACTGCCGGTGCCGAGACCTTCTCATCCATCCATTTCCCAGCGGCAACCCCTAATCCACCAAATACTCCTGCATAGACCAGTCGCCGCGGCCACCTCGATTTGTTGGCTGCTGGCTCCGTTTGGGCAATAGTGCTGGTATGGCGCGACAGCCGGGGCTTTGAGAGGTGCACTGACTTCAATTGCGTTGCATTACAGCGCGGTCGAGATTGAAAGATTCTGCGAGGACCGAGCATGATGACCCGAATCACATCGCAACCTGGCACTAGGTATGGCTGCGGTTCAGACGATACGCGTTTCCATTGCGATTCATCAGAAGCAATGAATGAATGAATGAATGAATTATTCCTCCGGCTGTGCGCAGCCTAAGGCTGCATGTAACTAGCCTCTGTGCTGATCATGCTGAGTCATCTATCTAAGCATGTGACATGCCTTTTCTTAGTTCTCATGGTTCAATCGCCCTGTTGCCATAGCAAATTGTATCACTATTCTAACCACCTCCATGTTTGGTTTCCAATTCTTTTCCTGGTTGAGTTCTTCTCCTGTGGGTTTCTTTCTCCTTGATCGGCCTCCTAATGTGTATGACATGTCCCTGTATTGATTGCCCATTGCCACTTTCATTTCCGCATGGTATGTTTCCCATTATTTATATTTAAAAAGAAAATGCTGTACTGTTTCTTGCCCCTCTGTGCATTCACAGGTTTCATTAGCTGCTTGTCCAATCCGATGTAGGTATTGATTCAATTGAGTATAGCCTGTTTGGAGCTATGCTAAGGTTGATGCTTGTGTCCTGATGAGCTGATTATATAAGGTCCTAGTATGTTATCCTGAAAGGGATGTGTTGATTTCTCTTGTGTACTTGCTAAAAGGATTTTATAGGAACTGCTCCTTTCATGCCTGGTTAAGTGTATTCCATATTTGCCTCTACGCAGTGGATCTTGCGTGTTGGGTAGCCTAAGCTGGTGAGTCTGGCTGAGCACCCTTCTGGGTGGCATAGTGGCTTGCTACCTTAGCTATTTAAAGTCCTTGGTTCTGTAAATTATTTACTATCCATCTGATCATGAGTTGGATCCTAATCTGCATCATCTGCTTTATTTATCTTATGATTTGCTGTATGACTTGCTGTCCTCTGTGGGATCCTTGGTTGGTGATACACTGCAGGCTAGATTGGTTAGTTGAATAGATTATGATACCTATGATGTTTGTCAAGGTTGGGGGCCCTTGAAGCAGTTCTCTTGCCAGCTGGAGTGCTTCCAGGATAGCGCTAAGTTGGGTAAAATGTATGTCTATGTGGTGGTCTGTCTCCACTGTTGTGGAGGTAGATTTCATAATTTGATCACCAGTCACCACTGCCAGACCAATTCTGATCAGATTATTCCGATCAGAAGCAACCTTGACAGCAGGGGAAAATAAGCGCCGATTGCCGAGGTCAAGGTCACGTGAACTACCTTTTGACTGGGACTTTTTGACTTTTCTACGCCATGTCATTGTTGCTTAAAGAGAATCGAAGGTTACTGAAGTACTATCCAACACTTCGGGAACGTTCATGGCTTCATATATCTAGAGATTCTTCGTAAGAGTAGCGCGCATGCAATGTTCACCGAGTCACCAAAAGGTTAGACGCTGAAGAACAAGAAACGCTGCATGAGTCTAGCTAATCCGAAAACCTTGGGTCAATGATGCTTCATGTGGTCGTTATGTGCTAAACTTCATTTCTCTAAGATGTAGACCGCAGGCACGGCACGGTTGTTATCAGTAGGGGTTGAAGCTTTTTATTCCGCAGTGGGTAAGTCAACTGCGCGGTAAAGAAGGATCAGTGCAGAATGGGTTTCACCTGAAATTGCGAAAGATCAGTCAAGGTTTCATCAATAGCAAGAAGCAAGCGATTTACTAACCACCACCAGCAAGGGTTTCAATCTTCTCTCCGTCCACCTCGGTGACCTTCTCGTCGTTGAACCACCACCATTTCCCGTCCTCCTCGCCCTTGCCATTTGGTTGCTTCTTCACATATGCCGTGTAGTGACCACTGTCGGCACTGGCGCCTTGATGCGTAATGAGTGCGCGCAACTCGTAGAGGCCACACTTGTTTGTACCGGCATCTGAGGCGAGTTTGGGGTCAATGAGCACAGACAATTCTTTCTTTGCAGCGAGAATTGAGGCATTCTTCTCAGCCTCATACTCTGCATCCGACTTGAAGACATCTGTCATGGCCGTGTCCCCATCTTGCTCGCCGTTCTTCGTAGCCCCTTTTTGCTCCTCCGTGGCTTTCTTCTTTTGCATGGGTTCCAGACCCGCATCAGAATCAGCGGCTCTCTTCAGCTCCTCCTCCCGCTGACGAGCAATCTTCTGACGCTTGCGGGCACGCTCAACATCGACCTCTTCTTTCCGAATATCTCGTACCTTATCCCTGATAGGGACCAACTGCTTCTTGAGCTCCTCCGTACAAAATTCCACCACATCCAATTCGGCAGGGAAGGTCACTTTGCGCATGATCTTGGCCTTCTTTTGGGTCTCCCGCTTCCAGAAAAAGCGGACAAAGTGCACGGTCAGATACTTGGGCAGCCGGGCAATGCGGGATCGTTTAGTGTAGACGGCGTCGCGGTCCAAAGTAGGTGATCGCTTTTCAATCTTCTCCTCGAGACCGGCCAGTATTCCATCATGCAAGTGGTTTGTCTCTTTGCCGATGTGGCAATCCAGCTTGTAGAAGACGTCGGAGCTTTTTGTCGCTTCCTCGCCAGCTTCTTTTGCCGCCGGATCGTCACATTCGGTGACCGACTCGAATCGACCAGCAAGATATTTGTCCACGAACGACACCTCGGTAGCGGAGTCTCCTTCGCCCTCTTTGATCACCAGTTTGCTTCGCAGTTGAGTGACTATTTGGGACCAGGCCTCTTCAGCGTCTTGTTGAGCATAGCCATGTCCATTTCTGTCTTTCTGAGCAAATTGAGGGAAGATGCTTCTCAAAGCATTGAGAAACAAAAGTGGTGGGAAACCTTCTTGCGTCTCGGACATCTGCTTGAACAAATCTCGCAAGGAGGATACAAGATCCATGGAGGCACCAAGACCACCAAGGCCCAGGCTGCTGAGATCTGAAAGTCTTGAGCCTGCTGAAGAGCCCGCGCTGGGTCTGTAGTTTAGAAGCTCTTGTTGAAGCTCCGGGACGCTCCTCAGGGTTTGTAGAGTAGAGTTGAGGTAGCAAGTATTTCCAAGATTCTGTAGACCAGCAGGGGTGGCTCCCTCCGCTCTGGCAACCTCGGCCTCGGTCATATCCTCCAGAAACTTGACTGGTTCCTTTGGCCGTCCCAAGTCTACGGCACCTTGACCGCCAGACGGCGTACCCATCATCATGAATGTCTGACCCGGTTTAGCGTTGAGAGCGGACAGAGGCGTTTCATTTTTGAGTTGGCCACCCTTGACCAAAATCTTCTGTCTCTCGGGTTCGACTCCAGTCAAGGAGTACATCTGATATTTGAGTGTTTCGCCATTCGCAGACGGATCGAGCTCAACCTCATGACGTTTGCCTTGATGCTTCACGATAACTGAGGACATGATGTTAGTACAAGCTTCGAAAAGATTCAAAATGCTTCTCAGTAGAGCGGGTAGTCATACTTGGTATTGTAGCCATCTTGTTAAAGCTCGACGGATGCTTTCAGTGTTCCAGATGAGCTTTACTTGATAGATTGCTGGGTGAGTGGCGCATAATCAACGGGGTGCCAAAGAGATGACTCCAGAGCATCGTGGGGCGGAAGTTACAAACAAGGCAAACAAAGCAAACAACCACATACGACATCACCGCCCAAGAGCCGTGCGGGATGTCGTCGTCGGCTCCTGAAGTCGACTGCCTAGTACATGTGCTTCAGTACAATCATTTATCCTGTTTCAGTCCAGCTTCCTGATAGTGCTACATTTGCGCGTGTTCAATTGGTGCGATCTTGACACTCGTCAGTGCTGACTCGAAGCGAACGTTGACAAGAGTTGGAGTGGGGAACAGCAACAGTGACGTGGAATCACCATACCTCGCATCTCCGTTATGGTAGGCCGTACCCTGTGAACACCTGGCGAAATCTGATATTGATCATCTGGCAGTCTCAATCATTGCGCCCGTACCTTCAATGCGTTCGGTCCTCGCTTACCGCCGCTCTTGCGGTCTCGAACTTCGCCTCGCAAACCTCCGAAAGGCATAATGTTCCTGAAATCGAAGCCCAGAGCTCCCCGGAACTCCTCCTCAACCCTCTCACAATTTCTCGTAATGAGAATGAAAAGGTCCTAATTGAGCCCAGCGTAAACAGTGTTCGCGTGAGCATCAGAATCAAGCAAGCAGATGAAATTGAACATATCTTGGTCCACAAGTTCACCAGATTCTTGACGCAACGAGCAGAATCCTTCTTCATCTTGCGGAGGAAACCAGTCAAGGTAAGTGACCATATGACCTTGAAGGCCGGAGAAGGACAACTTGCTCACCTGTTCAAGGGATATGACATCTCGTTCTTGATCACGAACTTCCATACAGAAGCTATGTTGAAGCACAAGCTGGTCGACTTTATCATTCAATTCATGGAGGAAGTGGACAAGGAGATATCTGAGATGAAGCTCTTCGTATGTTCTCAGATTCCTCACTCTCAATTGATGTTCTACAAGGCTAATGTTATGCAGTTGAATGCCCGTGCTCGATTTGTCGCCGAGTCTTTCTTGACACCAGTAAGAGACCACTTCCTACTTTCCACACTCACTGCGTTTCTAATCAATCTATGCTACAGTTTGACTAGAAAATCATTGATATTACCTACATCTCTCCTTGAATTATACATGACCTCTGTTTCGTCCAATGAAAACCTCTGTACAGGCGATCTAGGCTGTGAAAGGGAAACATTCGAGTAGTCCGCTGGATGCTAGATTCCCTGCTTAGATCCTCAATCGCACCCTTGAATCAAACCCCAGTGAGCTTACTCGCTTCTACAATTCATCCATGTATCTATGATAATCCATTAGACCATGGCTCCTCTTGACTCACTGCGTCATCACCTCCACTTACAATAGGACAATACATAAAGCTCAGTTGATGTATCCCAATCTCGACACACTATATCTGTCTCTAAACCACTGCCAAATTTTCCAGTACTGCTCGCCAATTTCTCTACAAGTCTACTCTAGTATTTACTTCTCCATAAGCTATGTCGTACTTTGTCACTACCTCTCCAGCATCTAGATCCCAACATATCCGTCTGACCGTACTCCGTACTAGCAGGGATTGTGACTCTGCTGCCAGTGAATTATGAGGATGTCATGTTCAGACATCTAGTGCTGATACTTCATTCACTGGTCATATGTCTTGTTAAGGATTAGCCTCTACTGATGATATCTATTTCAGATGTCAGTTCCTGGACTTGGCACTACCTTTGGGGCATCTCTTTCTCCGTTCAGTTTGGTGATGTCTTATAGAGAACTCATTATCTAGCATATCTAAGCCTGCCTCTGTTGGCCTCACACATACATTATATTGTCTCCTCTCAGAGCTCATTGTCTAATCCCGTAGATGTGGACAACACTTTATTGTGGAGACAGCATAGAATAGTGAATATGAGTGAATACTGAATCAAAGCGGGTTTTTCATCCCAACATTCTGTTACTATGGCCTCATCTGCCCCGACGCTTTTAACAATAAGATCTTGTCTCTGCTGATGAGAGGTGCTTCTCTTTCCTTCTCTTCTCTTTCACCCTTCTTGCATGTTAACCATCTCATCTCACTATGGAGGGCAAGGATACCAACAGCCAAATGTCTGGGCATGAGTCCGGATATCCTTTCACACCTCCTTACCCTCAGAGCTACAACATGCTTCCCTTCGGAGCTCCTGGCATGCCGGGCTTTGCTCCGCAGCAGGGGCAGTATATGGCTCCAGGCAATCCGAATCCGTCCCAACCATTGCAGCCAGAAGGCCCCTTCATGTACTCCCCTTTTTATGGTATGCAGGCTATGGCTCACGCTCTTCCTGGAGTCATAGGACAAGCTTACGGAATGCAAGCTCCGCTGCCCACCTCGAACACTCAGCTCCAGCTTTCAGTCCGTCCCAAGCAGACGGGGTTTGCCCCAGCTGGCTCCCACTGGGCTCCGCGCTCTTCTTTGCACCAGCTCCTGGAGCATGACTCTGAGAATCGTGAGGTAGCTACCACCGCTGGTGACTGTGAGAAGAGTTTCGACACGGTGGCCCTTCCCACTGAGATGCCGATTGGGAGCCAAGTCCACAAGAGAATGCCCCCTCAATGGGGAGTGGTAAAAATCGCGAACGTAAGTCAAAGCCTTCACATATCCTTAAGCATGACAGTCCTTTAGTCGTTGTAACGTCCACTGGCCTTCGGCTAACAAGCAAGGAAGATTCCCTACTCAGTCACCCGGCAAGAAATCATTCAGTTTCTAGGTCGCCAGGCACGCCTCATTACTCCGCAACAGGGCTGCGCAATCCATATTATAATGGAACGTTCCACTGCGAAGACAATGGACTGCTATGCGGAGTTCCAGTCCACGACTGATGCCCAGGAGACAGCTGCTCGCATCAACCGAATTTATGAGACCGGCCGCGCTCCTCGTCTGGGTAATCGCTCTGTTGATGTTGAGTTCAGTAACCAAGACGCTCTGCTCAAGGACCTGTTCCCTCGTGCCAAGTGCATTATCTGGAAAGATGCTATGCCTACCGCCGTCCCCAATGATGACCCCTTTTCTACTGGATTCTCAGGCTTTTTCACCAGCGAGGAAATCGTCAATGCCATTCGCCATGCAGAGATACCGCACCGTGTAAGTAACCTTCACTCGATTCAGTCCGGTCTTTGTCCGCTTGTCTGCTCAGGGCACTAACAAGATTGTCAGTCTCCGTTCTGTGCGAAGTGTCCTCAGCGCACTTACGAGTCAACCATCAGCACACTCTACAAGGTAAACCCTTTTGTCTGATGCCATTGTACGTAGCACGTACATGAGAGACAATATGCTAACCATACACGGCTCTGCTTAGTTCCCGTGGTACGCTACCAAACTGTACACAGTTCATGACCGCAATCAGTTGTTTGAACTGGTTAATCGTCACATCCTATCTCTCGTTGCGCGAGTCAAGAGGTCGAACACAGTTGGTCTCGATCAAAGGCTGCTGAGAGAGCTTATTTATGCTGGATTGAACTGTCCTGCCTTCAATGAGCGCCAGAAGTACACGCTGTGTGTCAATTCGGAGGACACCACAGAGATCCTGAAGTTCCCAGACATGGGCAAATGGTTCCCTTTCGATACTCTCGTCAAGTTGCCAAAGACTGACGAGAGCACACTGCTGGTATGTCCTCCTTTCTTGGCCTTGTCTCGAAGCTTTGCAGCTTTTCGGGCCCTGGTTTGGCACACACTGACAGATTGAGCATTCAGTATTACGTCAAATTGATATCGAAAGGTACCCTCCATGACCGCACTGACATGAAGCTGCCGAACAACTTCCCGTTGACGAACATTCACCTTGAGTCTCCTTACGGTCCTATCTGGTTCGAATGGCCGTCCAACATGGCTAAGACCATGACATGGGAAGATGCCTCCGCGCACGAGATGAGCATCCTTAGCCATCTTATCCTGACGGGCTGGATGAAGAACGACCAGGAGAACACCAAGCAATCCGGCCTACTACCCGAGTCCACTACCGCAAGCAGCCGCGAGTCCCATGCCAACACCATCGTGTCATCTGGGAGCGATAATAGTCCAATCAATGTTCGGACATCTTCGAGGACTGATATTTTCGCAACACCTTCGCGCCGTGCAAGCGTTCAACTTGGAAGCCGCAGCTCCTTCGCTGAGAGCAGCGATGATGGTTGGCGCCGTGCAATGTATATGCATTCTTCGGCCGGTATGCGAGGCAGGTTTCCAGGTCATCGGAACACCCTGTCATCTCCCACTTGTCTTCCGTCCGCAGGCAACCATTAAGGTTTCAGCGGGTCAGAGTCGTGGGATGGCCGGTACTGCAAAATTCCGGATTACTTTCATTCTTGGACGGCAAACAATGTCCTGCTATCTTTTGGCTCCATTGTAAATTGTCGCCAGCAGTTTGAGATCTGCTTTGTATCGATTCGGTACTTTGAAGGGCAATGAGTGCTTGCCTCACCCTAGCACTGTTCATCTTTCCTATCCACTGAGATATTTCGGCCGGGAAGATACTGGATCCACAAGGAGTGATTGATGCAATGAATTGGAGTCAATTTGACGCAGTCGAGATCGATTGAGATATCATGCAGTGTTAACTCAGCTTGTTTCGAGGAACGCTTGGGAGGTTGCGTGGTACCGAATATCATTTATCTCTGGATTCCTCTTGGATCCCGCTCATGCGGATGATTGGCGGTTCAGGCGGCACCACCTATTCTTCAACGGCAAATCACTGATTTAGATTAGATGACTTGTTTCTCGATCATGTATCTAGAATTCTCATAATTGCGTTGGATCCATCCCCCATTCCGTCTCGTATGTTGCTGTACTCTCGTTGTCAGTAGATTTTGCCTGAGCGTCGAGAAACTTCTTCCTCATAAGCCCTTCCGCCCTCTTCCTCTCTCTGCGTGCGGCAGGATCTTCCCAGCCCTCAGGTTTAGCCTTTGGTCTTGTCCTTGAGCCACAGGGTTGTTCCCTCGAGCAAAGATTGAGTAGGCTTGTCCGAAATCTTTCCTTGCGCTCTGCATTGATTGAAAACCTCTCGTTTGAGATGGCGACCAGCATTTGAAGATATTCTTCTGTGACCAGACTGCGGATGACAGGCTCCTTGCCGCTCGTATCGTCTTCTTCATCGGAAGATTCGCAATAGCCAATGACAGATTCAAGGGACAACCCTGCAGAGCGCACGGCGACAATAGGACTTGGACCATTCTCACCTTCAAGGCAACGGAGACTCTGTAATCCGCTTTCCCGAAATCCAGAAGTCGCAGCAGCGGACAACACAGGATGAGCGTGGTGAAGCGTGGCTGCCATGATGTGAAGGATCTATTGAGAGAAGTGTATCAGCATGAGTTGTCTGATTTGCTGAATCGAACATGATGAAAGACGCTTGAAAGTTCTGAAAAGACTGCCATGGAGTAGAGCCAGAAAAAGGACGAGATATGTCGACCAGCATTGTATTGAGAGTCGGATGATAAAGGATTGTCAGCCTACCATAGGATCGTAGTGGAAGCGCACCAGACGCGGGGCGTGACCTCCTTCTTTCAGCCTCAGAGGCTTTCCACCTCCCTGAACCATCCCAAACAATTCATGCAGACTTCTCGGATAATCTTTGCCTTGCCGCAAATCGGAATCATCGCCACCACAGCCGGTCCAGTAGTCTTTCAAAGGATCGTGCGAGACATACAGCCACTTCCCTGCCCCTTTGCCTCCGGAGGGCGCGAACTGCCGTTGCTCCTGCTGTTGGTCATTTTGCTTTTTTCTCCCCTCCAAGAAGACGCTGATTCGTCCAGAACAACTACTGGTGGTCACCAGACCGGGCAGAGCATTTATATCTTGGATTAAGTCGCGGATGTCCTCATCTACCGATCCTTTGGGTGAAAGATCCGTATACTCTGTGTCTGGGGCAGACAGTTCGGCCAGAATCTTGCGCTTTCGAGATTCAAAGACCTCTGGAATCGTGCCTACCTCCGGATTGCCCATGACTCGCCTCTGCGCTATGACGCCCTCTAACTGTAGTTGAATCACCCTGAAATATCGCGGTCTGTTTCAGCAAAGGGTCGACTGAGATGTCCAGCAATGATGGTGAAATTTGAATCGGTCTGTTGCAGAATGGCTAGTGTCTTTCCGTTTGTCTACCAATATAATAGGCCTCTCACGGATACGAAGAGAAGCTTGGAAATTTATAGATGCGGGGATGTCTTGTTCATAAAACATGTCATCCAGACTCACGGCATCACCAAAGCTTTTCGCTAGCGACTGTCGTCTATCAAGCGAGCGCGCGCGCGCTAAGTTTAGTGGCACGGGAGCAAAGGACCCTTCCGCCTTTTCCACGCGAAAAGCGCCCCATAAGTTACCAGCCTCCTGGTTTGTCCCGTCATCCGCTTGAACCGCATCGAAGTCAATCAATCGCTAACTAAATCTTGCATAGCCCGCTTGTTCCGTCAGCCCGTTACGAAGCAAACAGCGGACAATCTTTTAAATGTCATAGACTATCGCTTACCCACAAATTCCTGCTACCACTCGGCTCCTCTTTATCTTAAGTAGCTACGTATATATCATCAGAGACTCGTCTCCCATAATAGCTTGCTCTGAAAGAAAAAACGGTACATTCAAGCAATTTCTTATCTTGCCATCTTTCGGACCTAATGCCTCGTCGATCGTCTCGGGCCGTTCCCGCGCCTGCGGCAGCTCCAGCGCCGACTCCAAAAAGGCGCGCGTCTGACAGAATCTCTGCAGGTTCAAAAACAGATCCGAAAAGACAAAGGTACAACAGCACAACCGCCAAGAAGGCCGTCAGGTCTACCGCCAGAAAGAGCAAATATTTTGAAGACGAGGGACATGAAGAATCAGACCCTGGATCCAGTCATGCATTCGAAGTGGAAGAAGACTCAGGTTCAGCCTACGAAGATGCAAACTTGTCCTCCCCGTCAACTGAACCGGACTCTGAGGAACCGGAGGCGCTATCTACAGATGAGGAGAGAACGAAAATATCGGCAACAAAGAAGGTTAAACCTAGCGGAGGTCGAAAGACACCAGTGAAAAGCGGTGCGAGAAGAAGCAAAGAAAAAAAGGAAGAAGACCACCCTAATGAGGAGATAGCGGCTTCGCTAAAGGACAGAGAACTATGGAGAGAGGGTGTCAGCACTGGTTTAGGACCTGGAAAAGAAGTCTTCATCAAAAAACCTAAAGCCAGAGATCCCGGAGATATTCCCTATCAGGACCATACACTGCATCCGAACACCATGCTTTTCCTGCAAGATTTGGCGAAACATAACGACAGACAGTGGCTCAAAGGTATTGACGACAGAATGTATATACCATTTTTAAACATGTCTAACCAACTATCATCTGGGCAGCACATGACGCGGATTATCGTGCCTCGAAGAAAGACTGGGAAACCTTCGTCGAGAGTCTCTCAGAAAAAATATCAGAGCTGGACAGCACCATCCCTGAGTTGCCTGCAAAGGATATCGTAAGTGTCACCTTTTCGAAACAACTTTGTCATCGTTAGAACCCGGGAAGGGGAAAATAAACCGATGAGGCGAAACGAAGCAAATGCATTGACTTTGTGTCCTGCCAGGTCTTCCGCATCCATAGAGACATTCGATTCAGCAAAGACCCCACTCCATACAAGGTATGTATTATATTCAAGCATGACCTGTCAACATGCTGCGTTTAGCGTGCCCAATGTTCAGATCGTTGGTGGGTTGACGATTGCTATGACTAGACACACTTTTCAGCTGCATGGTAGGTTCATTCTCTGCTCTTGTGTAAAAGATTCATTGACTGAACGCCTTTCATAAGGTCCCGCACCGGCAGAAAAGGCCCTTATGCCGCTTATTATGTGCATCTGCAGCCCGGATCTTGCTTTGTCGGTGAGTTATTCCCTGAAACTCATCGGCCTCTGCCGCTCAGAGTGAATCCCGCTTCCAAGTTGTTCTGCACCAGCACCAGTTTACCCTCATTCCGACTTGACTCTGGGCAAATTCTCTGTCTGGACCATTTCACGGGCTCCGTCGGCGACTACGTCTCCTTCGAGAACTGGTGACACCCATGCTTCCAAAATCTTGTTCTCTTCCCCCATTATCTCCAGGCCATGATGCCTTAAGCTCACAAAGTTGGTGCTGTCACAGGCTCAGGACTCTGGCACCCAGAAGCTGATAAGCTTGCTCTTCTTCGAGAGGATATCGACAATAATTCGCATCGTTTGAAGGCTGTGCTGCGAAGACCGGACGTGCGCCGCGAGTTTTTCAATGGGATTCCCGACGACGAAAAGAAGGCTGTACAGGCTCTTGTTAGTCAAAACAAAGAAAGCGCGCTCAAAACAAAGCCCAAGGTAGGTACAGCTCTTTCTCGATGTTTCATCCCATGACTGGCACACATCAACCACCACTGTCACGGGCGCAAAGCGTTCCTATCAAATTCTTTCGAGCAGAACTCTACAGATGGGCAATTAGAAACAGGTTAGGGTGCCACGCTCAGGGGTGTTCCAGAGTGCCTCTTGGGCGCCGTGCTACTGCTGGTTAGTGATGGCCCCATCAAGGATGACAAGGTCTGCTCGTTCAAAAGACGCTTTCTGGCCAATCAAGCAATGCTTTGGGCTGTCGTCTCAGAAAGAGAAGCAGCTAAATATGACAGCATCGATGGGCAGTTGTTCTTCACTGCTTTGTGTGTGTCGAGGTTGTTGATGGCAAGAAGCGCAGCCGCGCTCGGGTAGCCGGAGCTACCCGTATTTGGAGCTCGCGTTCTCACACCCGAACCTCGTGAGTCGGGAGTCTGCGAGCCTACAAGCCTGAGACAATATTCGCTCGCCCCAGAAAGCGTTCTGCTCATAATTCTGGACTCCTGAAACTTGGTTCCTGGGACCAGCGCGGAAATGCCATCGTTGTCCCACCGGAGTTGCTTTTGGTGTCGAAGAGTTTTCTGCACCGTCTCATCTGTTTCCATGGTTCAGCATCTGCCTACTGGCGGGTCTTTTGTGCCGCGTCTTAGTTTCATTTTCACGGTCTGTAGCACTGACTGCTGACAAACTTGGTTCCTCTGTAGGGTTACGAGGCCGACAACGAAAACATCGAATTACTCCGTCTACGCAGTTTCACCATTGGAAAGCCCCTCTCCGACTCGGAATTTATGGCCTCGAATGTGCAAGAGAGAATTGCCGCCATCATTGGTGTCATGGAACCCTTTGTAAGCCATGCTAGCCACCCTTGTTGCGCAGCCTCATTTGGCTTTTCTCCCGCCCGTCCGCGTCTCTATCTATTGGATCTTACCATTCCGTAGCGGATACATGGCCCTTGTCTGGTTCTTGTTCCCCTCTTCGTTATGCCTTTCCCAGCCACTTCAGCGGTGTAGCCTCTGAGACACAATGGTCCCCACCGTCTAGTACAATCATGCTTGATGCCATCCTATGAGAAGATGCAAAGATGGTCCCGAAGTCCTTTCATGAACGCTGTTTTACTGACAACGGTATCATTTCACAGGTTACGTACTTGAACAGCGTCGTTATGCCTGATCCAGTGGACCAGGATACAGGCTCCGACTCCGACTCCGCATGACCAGATTTCGTTGCAGCGCCAACTCCCTCCCTGGTGGCCCCAGAGTCGTTTGGCGAATGGCGATAACCTCGTCGATCTTGCGGTGTAGTTTTTGCTTTGGCGTACAAATACGAAGTCCACTTTTTGAAGACTCCTTAGTTGTGGCAAGAGCCACAGCAACGTTTTTCGTAACATTATCACCCCTCGCCCTGTATATTCCGACCCTGGGACCCTCTGGCGCTCAGCTGGCTGCTGGCCTGGCACCGACATACAACCATATACTATCCATCCTTTGTTGGGTGGGTTTGTCGTAAGAGTCTAGACGCATTTTCATCGACGCTGAATTACCGTGCATTCGAATTCCTTGACTGCAAGCTGGCATGCATCCCCCTCTCTATCTCTGTCCACTGACCGCCAGTCTCGATCTTCCAGTAAGATCTGTTCTTGGGTCAAATCCATGAACAGTTGACACGCCACTGTCCACATATGGCCGACTTGCATGTTATGGCCTGCTGTCCGCGCGCCGCTGCCCGGCCCGTGGGACGTGCCGTTAGCTCCACGGTGCAGCCCATTTCTCGTCAATGGGAGTTATCCACTTCTGCACGCGCGCGAATTCGTCGGTGCCGCTTACCATCTGTGGTACTTATTCCACGGACACAGAAGCAATAATTTCTGCATCGGTGCCTGAATTCGCGACGCACAATGTCTTGTACGAGCCATGGTGTCATCTTCAAAGCCAAGCATTCGCCTTGCTGGTGCCTGACTCCCAGTTAACCCAAGTCAGCAACCTTCGCGAAAGGCAAAATCACCTAGAGACTGTGATCACTAAACAGGAGGGCTGCATTGCTCCTCCTGACTCCTGCAAAGCACACCTTGCCTTTCTCCACCTAGATTCCTTGTACCCTATCCCTAGACCATACTATTGGATGGATCGATTGTGATTTGGCTCGCCGAGATCGTGGCGGAACTTTCCGTTCAATAAATGCGTCTATCGATCCTTGTCCGGTTTCTCAATCCAGACAAAAGATGATCATCTTTCCCCTCGAAACAAGGGTCGTTTCTCGCCTTGCGCACACAAGTACTCGTGAAGGTCTGCTTGTGGTTACCAATATCTCTACCTTCTACGAAACTCACATACTGTTGAGGAGATCCATTGAGCCCCCTACAATGGGTAGATATTAGAGATTGATGCCGCAACACCCAACTTCGCGGGCCTTCATATAAGAACAAAATGAAAGAACAATTATAACCAAGTAGTATCAACAAGGTGATGAGATTCAGATAATCCATCTATTTCTGCTGTATACTCGATGCTTTGATGAATTTCGTTCTACGGATAATATCCGACGTTTTCCTTAGAGAGAAGCGGAACAGATGATATATTTTCTGTCGAGGGACCGTGCAAAGTAGCATCACGGATTGCCTTTACTCAACCGCTATTCATTTACTAATTGGCAATTCGAAAAAAACACAAAAAAAATATTGGTTAAACGGCTTGCAATTGAAATGAACGTATCCATTCCAAGTGTGAGGTATAAACTGCGCTTGCGAAAGTATATCTGCCCTACGGAATTTGACTTTGTACGAGTTCGCTTATCATCTTGGAAGGGGGGAGTGTAATGACACGCATAGACTTTAATAACGTGAACTAGTTGAGATTAATCAGTCCTCTAGACTTGTCTGGATTATTTGAATTGCCTTGAGAACTACATATCAGCGAGACAGTTGTAGCGGACTGACTTATTTGTCCAGACAGAAGTACCCTGCGTCGTCTAGGATTAACTCAACGCAGGGAATATAGAGAGCATGTGAAAGGTGAGTGTGCATTCTTTTCGTCTACCTGGCGCCTCCCTGCTGCCCAAGGCATCCTCGCTTCAAGAGAGGCCTCGTCGTAGAAGAACTTTGTTTGGATCATAGACTCATCTCCTTGCATGAGACAGGCTAGACAGCGCACCTGACGGTGATCCCCGGCTAACTCTATCCGAGAGATGTGGGCAAAAATGTGATAGATCAGCATCTGGCGTGTACGCTGTAGGCTTGTCACCTAGTGTCTCTTCCAAGAGCAGTCAACGCACGCCAGCTATCCGTAGCCCTAACCTGAATAAGAGAGTTGAGATCTTGGAGTACGCTTGACGGGCGATACTGATCTCCGTGGCCGTTGCTGCCCAAGGCCCCAAATAGCAAAGCTGAGGGATGATCTTCGGTGGGAAACTTTAGGCGTAGATAGATGATTGACCTAATCTGGAGGCTCGGTCTATTCTCCCCGCCTGAAGTACCGATCACAGTCAAGAATACTTCCTCTCTTGGAAGGATGACTTCATGGTCAACTTAAGACACATTCGTATAAGGGGAGAGCGCCTCAATGAGTGGTTGTGATGCTGACTTGGACCCAAGGTTTCCCTAGTCCGAGCGTTCTGTCGTCGGAACACCGCTCTTTTCCAGTTCGTCGAGTTCTCCGAAAGGGATCAAAGACTTGCCTGACGAGTCAAGTGAGCCAACTGTGCTCGGTCAGGTTTCCGTGAGATTCACTTTTCTGAGTTTAATATCTGCGGCTGTCACGCGATACGGAGGATATTATTAAGCCAGCACGTCAGGCTGAAGAGCTCCGATGCCTAAAACATGCCTGACGACTCGCACTCGAAGATCATCCGTAAAGGAGATTCGAGAAATAAGGACACTTGTTGCGGTGCGCACTGGATTGTGACTTGAGACTGGTGGAATGAGCACGTCAAGCAAGACACATAAAATAATGGTGCCTCGCTGACTTCCTGTTCTGCCACGTCATCAGGGAGGATCACGCTTGTATGTGTAAGTGAGCACAAAATGCGGTGCTGCAGTCGGGTAAGCAGTAAGCACGGACATAGGCAATCAGAAAGACTTGCATATTTGCCTTTTCGAGATTCGGACAAAAGTGGGTGAGATGCCTGTCACCACTGCTAGACTACTGTCTAACCATCCAAAGCACGTTTTTAAGCGCGCAGATAAGCCACAATAGGAAACATCATCGAGCCAACCTATGATGGCTAGGAACCCGGCCAAGTCCCTTGACCCTGATTGGGTTGTGTATAATCACGTGATTGAATCCGTATGCGGGCTTCCCGTCGATCGCAAAGCAGGCTGGTCGGGTGGATACGCTTGCAGACCAATGGACAAAGCTATGCCAGTTGGCCTCAGAGTGAGCAATCGAAACCGGATCAATTTTCTGTTTGCAGGATGCTGTTGTCCTACTCTTACTAAATTAGCGATACTGCGATGGCTGGCAAATTCGCAATGCGGACAGGGAAATGGATTGACTTGGTTGGGCTGCGCGACGGGATGCTGTACCCCGAACCTTGCGCCTAAGACAACAAGTTGGTTAGGAACCATGGAACGGCAAGATCTTGCTAGAGTCACTAACCAAAGCGACTTGGTCACTGGACAAGCGGCCGTTAGTGCGGGTGGGGACTGCATCCTGGAGAGCCCAGAGACCAAGGCCACAGTGACGGAGTGACTAGTGACCCCTGACCACTGACCACACAGAGCGGGAGCCTGGAGGCCTGAAAGGGGCCAAGGACAGCCCACTGAGCCCAATAATGTGTAGCCCACCAGCTGACGGTGGGTTTTGGCGGCAACGGAAAGACGCGGACGGCAATGCACCGCGCCGATCGGGTTCAAAAAAACGTGGCAACAAGTTGGGACAAAGAAGAATAGCCCAGCCTATCAGCCTACGGAAAAGATGGTCGGTAAAAAAGAAAAGGAAAAACGCAGTATAACTTACTGTTATTGTATTACCAGTGTTCTATTACCGTATCTGATGTACGGTATCAGACGCATAGATGACCCCGACGCTAAATAAAGCATCAGATTATTCATGGCTGTCAAGGACCTATATGTGGTGATACTAATCACTAGGGCAAAGTGAGGCTGGCTGTGACCTTCGGCCGTGTGAAACATCAGACTTAATGATCTCAGTTTATTTATTTTAGAGGTTTGAGTGTCCGGTGCGTTGCGTCTTGTCATTGACCGCTGGACGGAGAGCGTCGGAGGATAGACCTCTACCTTAGATTCCCACATGTCAGGAAGGATATCTCCGATATCGTTGTGACTTGCAGGTTGACACTGGTGATGATTTCATGCGTCGTAGGAAGGTCGAAATTAGGAAAAGAGATGGACAGACAGCAAAGTAGAGCTCCCAAGAAGAAGTAATATGCCATGACTCCAAACGGAGCAATAGCAACAAACATTTAAGTGACGATAACCGACCTACGCGAAGGAAAAAAGGACAAAGGCCTGCTTATCGTGATAGCTCATCATCGCCGAGGAGCACTGCCACTGCAATGGTAAATGATGATGATGATGATGATGATGATGATGATGATGATGATGATGATGATGACGGGTTCTGAAGGCATGCCACACTACCTTACACTTCATGCATAAGATCGGCGGGAAGTCGGGGCGGCCCGTCATGGACATGTCCAGGAGATGATTAGCGACGTCGAGTGATAGGATGGTGCCCGACGCCCTGAGGCGAGCACAATGGCACATGCATCCCAGTCACATTTCTTCGACACACTACACCGTAACTAACTGCCCTGAAGCATCTGTTTGCGATCGCAAATTCCTGCTGAATTGGCGGTGTTTGTCAATATCACATGAGGATTGAGCGCTTTTTTTTTTCCCCTTCTTCCTCTAGCCTCGCCCTCGTTTGCATTTTCCCTGATTGCATTTTCCCTGATGACGCGGTATCCTCCCACCCTCGCAAGGAGGCGATGTGTGTTTCAGTGTCGCACGAAGGGGCGGGAAAGCGGCAAATGGCAGCAGCAACGTGAGACTGAATAGGTACTCAATAGGTTGGAGTCGAACCCACAGGATTGATACCATGCTAGGGCCTTAATATATCCGAGTCACACGATCCATCCATAATCTACTATGTGGGTGTGTACCTCTGCTTGACAAGATTGCAGACGTCCTGATTGGCTTTGTAAGCATCATAAGTACCTCTTCGGTTAGAGAAACTGTTCATTATGAATCATCCAAACAGGGATTCGGGGACAGAGAACCGTTTGCCTATTTAGGATAGTGATTGTGATAAACTTGCAGAAGCCTGCAGTGACTTTCGAACAGTCATGGGTCCAGAGTCAAGACACAAGCGCTCTCTCCGTTGGCTGACCGGGCTGTTCCAAACCTGACAGAATGATAGCGAGTCACTTTCTCTGCGCTTGTTCGGTCTGTTGTGTATTCGGCCCCTTATGTCTATAAGTTTAGCCTGTCTTCTAGTACCCTCCCTTGACGATCATGGTAATTGCCATCGATACCATCAGAATTGCAAGCAAGGTCATCTCCTCGGAATGAATACCACCAAACAAGGTTTCGCGTAACCTGACTTGCGACCAAGGTACTTTTTCGCACCCCGCAAACCAACGCGTTTCAGCCTTCAAGCATGTGCGATGGGAGCGAGCAGGTGGCAATTTCTTCCCACACACAATAATAGAAACCTTGTCCGAGCCACGCTAATGCAAGTTACCTTGGAAGTGCCAACCAATCGGTCCAAGTAAAAAGCCCAAAATACTGCACTGGCGTGGTCCCAAGGCTGTAGCACTGGGAAACTTAGAGCCCTCCACCGGGAACCCCCGTTACGCTCGGATGGTTGATACGCTATATCGTTGGCTGTCATCTCACATTTCTGCTTGTTTAGATCAGGTCCGTGATTTCCCTAAGGGGCCAATCAAATTGTCAAATAGCCTCTTGATATGTTGTCAGATGGCGCAGTTGAGAAGAAAAGCTTGACCATTGGTGGACAGTTGCAATTCCTGGCTGTGCAATGAGCGAATCACCAACTCCCCAACCCATATGTCTCGAGAACCTGCAAGAAAGATAATCTGTTGTGGCAACTCATCAGTGATGCACTGCGATACGGAAGTGGATACCTTCTCACCTTCAGCTGAACTTGAAGTCTTAGGTTGTCCAAGATCTCCATTCTGATGTATGGTCCGTAGGTAAACCCCACTGTCAACAAGGATAACGCTCACCGCCTCATCATCACTGTAAACTTAGAGTACATTCTTTCAAGATTTCATATATGACTCCATCAGCATAGTCCTAACTACCTAGGTATAGATGTGTATATAATAATTGATAATACTTAATTACAGTAATGGCCTGTTTCACATACTTCAGCACTGTGATGTCGCTGACCTTGCCGTGTATGACTAGAAATTTTGTTGTGCGAGATAAGCAGCTCTTTGTGTACTGATTTAGCAGGAAGTCCAGATCCATAGAAGAGTCTAAATTTGCGTCTGCTGACCTAGCAGACGAGAATTTTGTAATTCATGCATGCATCCAGCAGTAATTATGATGCGTACCACTCTCATACCCACTATTCAGCTCACGTTTGCATTGTCGGAACCGAGCATTGCCAGAAGAAGGGCGAGGAATTCTGGGAAGCCAATCATTGGTTGATGCGATAGAGGCTGCGGTTCGGAGCGCTCCTTTTCCTTCTGGACCTAAACCCGAACCGCGCAAGACCACAAGTACCGGCCTTACCTTACCTTGTTCTCTTTTGGTAAGTGCTCTGTACGAAGTATCCTGGTTTCATGATTGTCGCTACTCACTACCACACTGGTACGGTTGACCGGCTTCCGGTTTCATGCTAAGTACATTTCTTTCTGGAGCAGAGTCTCCTCTCTGTATTCTAGAAAAGCCAGAAGTGCTTTTGAGAAGTTGAGCAGAAGTACGACACCAGCCTCCGTGTGGGGATATTGAAGAAGTACACCGTGGCAGGAATCCTCCCATTATGCTAACCAAGTACGTAGGATGTTCCAGGAAGTGATAGCTGAAGTGCTCATACGCGATCTTCATTCCCTTCCAATTGCCTGTGCTTCATCGCAATGTACCTCTACAGGAAAGCATTTGGAACATGCCTACATAAAGCTTGCTCAGCCAAGCCGTTGGCGAAAACAGCCGGATCATGGAATGTGGAGGTACTGTGTTGAGTCCATTTTCTAGATACGGACTAGACGGTGCATACGTAAACCATAACTCGTAAATCGCATTGGAATAAGTTGCATTCCACGAAGTCATAGTATGCTTCTGGTCTTTGCGCCTGATCGATCGAGGATTCTTCACGGCCACATGAAATCCGATCTATGAGGTGAAACGAGGCCCGAATCCCGTGCATGAGAGAGAGGTGGGGAAGATTTCTGGAAGCCGGGCTGAAGAAATCGATCTGTGTTACACAATACCTTTCCTATATTGGCACTATGTCGTTGTCCTCGATAGATACCTCGAGTTCTATACGGGGCCTCTGTACATTTTTACCTCTGTCCAATCCGATATGCGACGGAGGGACATCCTGACTTTCAATATCGACTTCCTAATGGGGCAATCGTAACGAGAATGTCGATTGCAGGATGAGGAAGTCTTCAGAATCATGTATTGTAAAGGCTAAACTCCCCGTGTAAGACAATCTTAAATTTTCGCCTGCCCAACAGACTAGCTGCAAGCAAGGGTGAGCTACCGTCGTGATCTGAAAACACCAAGAAACCGCAAGGGCAGAACTCAGAAGCTACTAGGACGAAAATTTTTCTTTTTCCTTTTTATTTCCTTTTGTTTCTTATTTATTTATTTATTTTTTCTATTTTATTTCTGTTTATTTTTCGACGGGCCATGAATTCCTCGGCGAAGTTGGAGTAATGCTAGAAAAACATATTAAACCCCGACAAGAAGAGGAAGGTTCATCTGAAGTTTGGTAGACTAAGCTCCAGTCAACCATGGTACACAGCTCCATGCTTCCGGAAAGACTGCATACCAGGCTGACGACCGCAGGTTGAAGGCAAAGGAGGCTTGTGAGAACCATTCATCTTCTGTCTTCGGTTCACTTCACCTTACTGCGTTCCGCAGGAGGACGAATTCAGAAACCATGGGTTTGGTATTCTATGCGGGAAGGTGGCTCAGATTGCTAGCCTGCAGACTGTAAAGAACACGGAAGAAATCTGCGGGACGTTGAGGCCATAAGAAAACCGCTGGGTCGCGATGAGCCATGCATGGCACATCGCTCCCGGGCCTTTGGTAGGTACATGTCCCTACCTTGGGCCTAAGTTACAATGTTATACCGCATCTGACCAATCATTATTATCAGTAGAAAAGCGCCAGTGTTAGGAGATCAACTTACAAATGAATCAGAGAGTGCAGGTTTGCTGGGGGTTATCAGGATTGATGTCGACCTTCAATGGTGATCCGCGAGGTATTGGATGGTTGTCGCTACTGTTAGATGAAGATAATATAGGGTTTCTGCTCCAACTGCTCGACTGCGACCGCCTCGACTAGTCTGGGGCTTCTGTGACCTACTCCCTTTAACGGGCCGTTCTGCCCATTTCTCAGGACTCGGTGGGCTAAATATGTTACAAGTTACAACTGGATTCATGATCTGCCGTGTAGGTTATGGGCTATCTCTAGAGACCCGAAGCTATCCTCCCCGAGCTCAACTTTGGACTATTGACCAATATCATCATTGTCATGAGCTTTGTGATAACAGCCCCAAGTACTTTCAAAGAATGAACTGAATACTCAGTATGTTAAGAAACGTTGATTCCGCAGACACTATCTCAGAGAAATGAAGTCTCTTAATGATGACTCATTATACTTTGGACCAGTATGGAATGCACATACTCACTCAAGTATCTAGGTACATATGACTACTGCAGGTATTTCCTATCTGGTACAAGTACATAATTGTACTTTGTGTACTCCGTAAAGCACAGAGCATCGGCTCAGGTACTTAAAAGGGGCTAGTTCCCACTCGTGGATTTAGTGCTATTCCTACACCCATGAACCAATGGTCATCTGAATCATTTTCAAGTATTAGTCTGAACATATGTGGACTAATCAATATGGTGTAGTAGAAATACCAGCTCAAGATATCTTTTATTTGAATGATTCCTTGAGGCTCTATCCAACCTCTAATCGAATCAAAAGACTGCTAAATTACCAAACATACAGTATTTATTGTATGTGGCAATAATCCACCTACTGGAGACGGAAAAGACTCGACGCAACGGGTTGGTGGAGTCCCGTCACGGCGCCTTTACCCGTCCCGGCGTATCCTCTAGCCAGATAGCCAGGCCAGCCTACCAGTACTTACGGTAGTACCACTGGACTCATGCACTACGCCATTTTAGGCTGGTTTCCCAAGTTCCCAACTCCCCAGGTCAAACTTTATGTTTGCCGGGCTCCCCCTCTTTAGGCTCGAGCCAGTGCGAAACTCGCTATCTGAGTGGCTGGCGGCACTGCCAAACGCCCAACCCGAAGGCTTACAGCAATTCATCTGATCCCCATGGAACCATGAATGCTTTAGCTGCGTCTTGGAAGAGTCCCCGTCCATGTCCATGGGTCACTGGCGCGCTGATTCTGACGGCCCACCTTGTCTTGCGCACCGCACCGTCCGCCTTTCATTGGGTTTCCCTAGTACCTAGGTACAGTCGGAAGTCTTGTAAGCCCGCTACTGTGTGTTATTCGCTGCTTGGTTTGGTTTCTGGCCTTACTTCTATTCCATTATTATTATTATTATTATTATTATTGCAAATGATTCCGGCATTCAACTATCCACAATATCTATCAACTTCCAATCACTGTGTAATCCCTTCATCTTTGCTTCCTTGTGATTGACATCTCACTGGGATGAAGAAATTAGTACTCGCATCCTTGGTTGAAGGCCAATGTCAGCTGCACGCTAGCAGTCCAGTTCAAAGTCCTTGGCGTCCCCGGAGCTTCCACATAGCTTCATTAATAATATTGCAGCACGGTTCACTAATCTAGAGCAAAATCTTTTAGTCATTTTTCATCAGGATTTCATGCAGTTTTCCTCTTAGTCTCACCCTCTCAGATCTCATCTTCGAGTGTTCCCGCCCGTCCGCTTTCCGCCCAGCCGTGGCCACCCTACGGTCGTCACGTGTTTTGCTTGACGTCCTCAAACGGTGATCCAGCTTTTTTTTATTCTCGTTTTTTGCCTTCCGGACGGACCGATGAGTGGGCGATCCAGATATTCATGTTCTAGAGAGGTAGATAGTTCGTCTCTGAGAAACGAGGATATCGTTCGAATTGCAGCGCCAAGTCGCTTAGCTTGGATGATGCGCCACAGCTGTATGCTCAGGCTATGATAACATCATCACCGTTAATGTGAAAAAATGGGGCTGGTTAAGGTAGACATCTCGAGACACCTCAAGGCAAGATATTGAAGAGGTAGCTACAGTTTAATACAGAAGGCGCACTTGAATGTTATGCACCTTCTAGGCCCTTATACGCCACCTCTTGCCAGTTTACAAAACACTTCTGGTGTCCTTGAAGATCGAGTGATCATCAGTTCTCATTCAGACTTCCCTTCTCATGGCTTTTGTTGAATAGTGGAAGGTTTATCAGTGTGTTCTTCAGCCTCAGCTGTTCTCTACCTTTCTCCTTCCTTGTTTTAAGGCATTGTTCGCCCCCATTGACAATTGAGCTGACCTGACCGGTTGTCCTCCACATAAGCAGGTCGCTTTGGCGCTTTTTAGGTACCTCTTTGCAGGTTTTATTATATACTGACACTCGCATCGCGCTACTGCCAGCCTTGGGCCTGCTAGCTTCTTCCTGTTTGCTTTTTCCAGCAACTACCTACGGAGTGCCAAGTACTTACTGCGGTTGGGTCAACGACTTCTGTCTATCCTTATTCCTTTCGATTTAATCCGTCGCTTCTCTTGCTCACTTTCTTATTGTTGTAAACATACTCTGTATTATTATTGCCAAATTTCCTTGCACTTTCCCTGGCTTCATCCCCCCTTTATTTCGGCTGCTTATGCATCTGGTCTCCACACTGATTTATAGGTAATAAATTACAGTACATACTCGCGACAGTAATAAAAATTATTATTCAGGATTTATTTTATTTCATCCTTATTTTTATTATTTTGGCTTTTTCTACTCCATTTTTCCCTTTTTTTTCCCTCCCATTTTCCTCTCCACCATCACCATGAATTATTATTATTATTTCTTTTCATCCAACAAACCACACCTTAGACATCCCCATCCGTACCATATTTGTGTACCTAGACTCCCTAGGAAGAACCACGGTTTCTTTCCATTCCTGAGTATCATTGGAACCAGTCAAACGCTCACGTCATAGCTAAAATCCCCCGAGGCTCTTCGCTTCGACTTATTTTCAATCCTCTTCTCATCTTTTTTTTTTTCCCATTGTGCTTTCTTCCTACTTCCCCGTTTCGCTCCTCTTCTTTTACCATTCGATCATCTCTTCTATCTATACTTGCTCTCCGGTTCTCGGCTTGCAAAGAGGACATCCTCCTCTTCGCCCCAGCCTAGTATTTCCGTCGCTTTCTCCTTCTCTTCAACTCTTTCCTTGACGGATTGGTTTTCCTTCGCTCATTCGCCTCTCCGGCTTCAGCGTGACCACGAGGCTATGCTAGCTTTGCAAATCACCCGACGGAAACTGGAACTCTTCTGATTTGGTCGTAACCCGTGTGTACTGTGACCTGAACTTGGTCTCCGCATTTCTTTTTATTTTTTCCCTTTTTTCCCTTTTTTCCCGCATTTCTTTTCTTTTTTTTCTTTTTTCCGTCATTATCCTGGTCATCTTACACATTTACGAATCCACACACGCAAAGACAGACATACGTACATACAGATACACATACATACGGGCTGCATACATACATTTTACCGATACATACTCGCTCATACGTACGACCGGGCACACGCACCGTCACCAAGACCCCTGCTGTGTCTTTCCTTGACAAGTTGACCAAACAACAGCTTTGGGCGTGACTTGCGACTCACATCATCCTGCATTCGCCTCTTATTCTCAGCCCTTTCCCCCGTCCTTTTCCCGCTCTCTTAAGCAGCCTCGTCTCGTCCTCGCCTACAAATGTCCACCAACCCCCACGAATTTGGCGACCCTAATCGACAGGGACAGTATCCACCGCCTCCCCAGTGGAACTCTAGTCAGCCTGAGGATAATCCAGCTCCAGCTCACTATCCGCCAGCATCTCAATATCCTGTGAGTTTTATTTATTTCGGCCTATCCTTCCCCGTCGCTTTCGTTGCGCTATTTAGCTACACTCTTGGCCAGACGACTTGCCGCTAAGAGCTTTGCCGTTTCTCGTTCCTGTCCACATATACCCCATTGAGCGACTGAGCTTGACAAGAGCGCTTTCTTCATATTCAAAAACTGACCGCTTCAGTATCCTCCGGCCTCCTATCCTCCTCCAACCGCAGACCACCCATATCCGCATCCACCACCGCCCCCGTCACAGTTCCCGCCTACCTCCCACATGGCCACCATCCACCCTCATGTGCAAGGTGCTCAGGACCCTTACAGGCTGCCTCCTCCTCCTGGCGCCTACCGCCCTCCGGATGTCTACGCTCAGGCAGCTCCTCCACCGCAGCCTCAAGTTGTATACCAAGCCGCAGCTCCTAGACAGCGGACCGCTATTGCCTGTCGTTACTGCCGCAGACGCAAGGTGCGTTCATTGCCAGAGGAGTATTTGCTGGCACATTAGGATACCACTTGACAGAGCCTTGCTGACGGTCGTTTTCTGACACCGACAGATTCGATGCTCGGGTTTTGAAAGTTCTCAGGATGGACGCTGCAGCAACTGTATCCGTTTCAACCAAGAGTGCATGTTCACTCCGGTTTCGTCCCAGGCACAGGCATTTGTACCCGCACACGCTGCCTATCCCCATCTCAGAAACCCTCAAAACGGCCGCGCTGGTCCTCCAGTGATGCTCTATGGAGCCCACGGCCAGCCTTTGCCGCCTCAGCAGCAGCCTCAGCCCCCTGCTGATACTACCCTTCCGCCGCCTCAAGGAATGTACCAACATCCGTACGGAACCGCACCGCCACCCCTTGCATCCGCTGGGCCCGCAGATCACGTAAGTTGCAAGTAGTTCCCATATTCATTGGAAGCTTGAAGACTCGGGATGCCAATAATATCTTACAGAGACCTACTGGCCGCCGCGGCTCTGGCTCCGGTTTCGAGTATCCTGACCCGACCAACCTTGCGCCGGTAACCCCAGCAACATCAGCGCCTGCCTATCAGGCGCACGCCGCTCCCAGTCCTTACTACCCCCCTCCGCCGCAGCATGATCGGCGTCCCTCGCCGCAATCTGCCTACCCGTACGATAGCCGTCACTCCTCTTCCCCACACAGCTCACCGTATCCTCCTCTGCACACCGCTCCAACTGCGATGACTCCTCCACCGACCTCAACTCCTGGAGGTTCAGTCAGTTCGTCTCGAGGTGGTCTGAATGTCCGTGATATGTTGAACCCCGGTGACAGCCAGGGTCGTTCCAGCACCGATAGCGATATGCTAAATGCACTGAATCGTCGGGGCCTCAACCAGTAAAGCACCCAATCCGGAACGGAGATATAAAACCTACTGGCTGTAGGTCTTCAATTCTTGAGGGATTGGTTGACAAGGTCCGAAGGTTCGCATAGACGGGATAAAATTGATACGACTTTGATGTCTGTTCACGCGGAGAATTTCGTGCTGGTCACATCGTTTTCACATGATGCGCATAGATGGAGCTTTCTTTTGTCGCTTGGGGCTGCGTCGAACTTCAGATGATCGAGAAGAGGGGGTTTCTGATGGGCCGAACCCGTTACGTTCCGAAATTGCTGGAAATGGTCCATGGCACGCTGTTTTTTGGTGATGCTCCCGAGACGACGGATCCCTAAGGAATAACGGATATTGGCGAACATACCAGTTGAGCTATTTACTGAGGCGAAGAAGGCAAGTTGAAGTGGGGGGCGGACAAGAAAAATTTACGCGCGGCGAGAGCGTGAAAGGGTGAGTTAATGAGGAAGAGGGGCCTTCTTATTTCGAAGAGAGTGGACGAGGAGTCTTGGCCACAGCAATGCCATGATCAGAATCGCGACTTGAAACGAGTCCATGGAAACGAGAATCAAGAGTGTTATGAATTCCACGAATTAGACATTGGGATTGAGGGTCATGACTGTCTTCTGCCGGGGGCTTGTCCCTTGACAGCTGCTTCTACCGAGGAAGTCGGTGATCTCACATTTTTCGACTTCTCTAACTTATCAAACCCCGTCTTTCCACGCCGCTTTATAAACCATAGGGGCGACCCACTAATGGATATTTCCTTCGGCTTTGTTTTCCTCTTGTTTTCTGCCTTGATGCATCGTCATGTTAATGATCCCTCTTCTCTGCTGCTTTCCCGTTTTCAGCGCAGGTTCGGTAAATGTGAGAGATTGCACGACCCAGCGATTTGTCTCATATTGCTCTGCGCTGGCATGTCTTTTCATGGCTCAGTCCCCTTTGACTCTCCGGTCCCCTGGGGTGTGTCTTTGGAAGCGTTCTTTGACGCGTGCTCTATTGACATTGAGTGGTTAGCATTGCGCTGCATCGACCTGTTGATTTCGCATTTTAATATTTCCTTCTCTGTTTCTCCCTATGCAGCGACAAGTGTTGGCGGCTTTTCTGATTATCCATTACATTTCGGGTGGCTGTCTGTCTTCTGCGTTCCTGCCAAACGTTGTGTTCGTTGAGTTCTTTGCGTTTTGTTTCTCGGAGGTACTCAAGTGTTTCCTGCAAAAACGGTGGTGGGCTTTTTGAACTATTTGTATTTTCTTTTCGTTTCTATCTGCTTCATATCTGGGTGGCTGTCTGATCAATTTATATTGCGAATCTGTAACATGTTTATTGTTTGATATCTTTGCGATTTGGCATTGTTCACGGTAGTAGCCTGCCTGCCAGTCCTTTTGGATGGTCATATCGGTTTTTCGAAGCTGTTCTCGGCATTGACTGACTGCTCTAGCTTAGAGCCTTTGGGGACTGGGCCGGGCAATCGTGCCGTAGGGGTACCTATTCCATAGGTAGTCAAACTTGATATTTCGGAAAGGGAAGATCCACCAGCCACAGAACCAATTACGCCTAGCCGGCAAATATCGCGAAGCCCTGGCATAGGCCTATAGTACAGAGTATAAACAATAGACCCAGCTCCCGGCCGCATTGACAGTCCCCTGCGCCAAAGGCGATGTCTGTGTACCGGAGTTCATCCAATACTGTTCGCTCGAGTCGGCATGGATATTCAGTTGACGGACGCTTCATGCAATGTGATGTCAACCCAGTACCTCTTGTGAATCCCAAGTAGAGGGATCCCAGTAGATATGTGATCACAGCTGCTCCAAAAGTTTTAAAGCCGCAAGGCCCCACTCCACTAAGGTAGTGGCCGAGGCAGCCTGAGCCGGTAACGGCCCGTTGCTAAGGCACATCAGATCCCTGCCTCAGCCCTCAGGTGTTTGCACGTCGTTAGCTGTAGCTGGTGACTTCATCTACACAATGATTCTTCTCGTGATCTGTAAGAATTGATTACATTCATCTTTTCTGTCTATTTACTGATCATCCCAATAACAAAGATTTATTGACCCAGACCAGGCATGCGTGGAGCATCTACCCACGACAGAGAGGAAATTGCTAATTTTGCCACTGATAACTGGCTCCGTGCAATCTGCGTGAAGATACCTAAGGTACATGAACAGTGGGTAGCCAGCCGTTACCGACTGAGGGCGCGGTTTGGGTGTAATGAGCTCGAGGCTCGCACAGATGAAGCTCTGCGGGTTTCGAGGAACCAGAGAGAGTCCATGCACTCATTGACTGCAAGGCTATAACTCGCAAGGAGGCTCTGCCAGCGGTGCAGTTCAAGGCCCGCAACGACAAAGTCCTTGAGGAAATGGAGCGAGCCGGCCAGCAGTACGAAAGGGACAAGAAAAAAGACATAACTCTCCTCGACTGCCGTGATACTTGGACCTCAAGGACATGGAGGCTTACTGGGTGTGTTCTAGCTTTGATTACCCATATCCGTTCATACCTAAGAATGTTTCGCAATGTGTTCAACAAATCCCTATATGGACCTCAAGAAGAGGGATTCTACCATATATGACCATAGGGTATGGAAAACAGGGCTTCCCATCTGCTTAGCCATACTTAAGCCACACGCTGGCTGGTTAGTAGTTAGGTGGGTAACCACTAGTGAATCCTGGCTATTATATATTAGTATTCACCTAGTTTTTTTAATTTATTAGGTCTAGCACCCTAGCTACTTTTCTTTACCCTCTTTATCTAAAGCTTACCTAAACTACCTAAACCTTAATACTATATACCTACTAACCCTGCTTAACTGCTTACTACTAATATATCCTCTAATTAGTAGTACTCTCTAGGTATATAATATATAGATATAGCTTAGTTCTTATAGTCCTACTATATATTATTACTAATTACTATAGCTCCTATTAGTGGAGTTATTATTAATATAAATATAGTTAAATATACCTAAATATCTAGCCTGGACTAAACTACTATTCTTTAAAGTATTATTTAACTAAAAGTAGAGATATAGGCTATTAATATAGCTATCTTTAAAAATATAAATCCTAGTTCTATTATTTCTAATTATAGGAGAGTATAACTAGTGCTCTAATAATCTTTAGAAAGGAAGATTATTATAAATATAAATATAGTAAATAAGTTAAACTATAACTTTTTAAAGTAGGGTTAATTAGTTAATTAAAAATAGCTTTAGTCCTTAGTTAAAGCCTTACTAGGTTAGTTAGTATATTATATTATAAACTTAATAAAGATAATACTTATCCTATTCTTATAATAACTATATTAGTGAGTTCACTGTCTTATCTAGGGCTAGTAGAATAAACTATTAATTTAAAAGAGATATTATTAGAGTAAAGCTAATTAATAATAGTTTAACTATATTTTACTATATCTTATTATTAACTTATAAAGCTAAAGGTCTCTTATACTTTAATATATTACTAAGCTACTTAGATACTAAAGATTAGTAATTTCTTAAATTTTTTTAGTATCTCTAATATTAAGTAGTCCTTAAAAATTTATCTCTAGATCTTATTATAGTATTACTTATAGTTCTTATATTCTATATTTTACTCTTAGTTAGTAGAGATAAAACTCTTCTTAGTAATCTTTTAAAACTTAACTTAATTATTAATTCTAATAATTTTAACTTTAATAAGCTCATTCTATTATTTATTATAGTATCTAATAAGGAATTAGATAAGATTATATAGAATAAGATCTATACTATAGTTACTAAATTAATATCTCCTCTAAAGTTACTTCCTCTCCTTAGAGAAACCCTTTATATATATATTATAAGTAGCTTTATTAACTCCTCTAAATATAGAAAATATATAGATACTATACTAAAGGAGGAATTAGAACTAATCTATATTAAAATACCTAGCTTTTATAATACCTACTTTAGTAATATTAATAGTCTAGAAGAGATGAGTATTACTATATTAAGAAGATATAAAGAAGGGCAGAATTCTTTATTTAGTAAAGAAACTAGATAATAGGACTAGTCTAAAGATACTAAGAAAAAGAAAGTTTTAGAGTAGCTTACTAAATAGATAAATATACTCTATAAGATAGTGATTAGTAAGGGTTTTACTATAGTATCTTATTATATAATTTTAGTATAGTCTAGTTAACTATTATAAGGGTCTATAGCTAATTAAAAATTAGATATTAGTCTTATATATAACTTAGATATAAATAATTACACCTAATATTACTAGTCTTATATTTTAGTCCTAGATAAGCTAAAAAATAACCTAAGTACTAATACTACTCTAAAAATATAGTATAATCTTAGGTACTATATAAGAGAGGTACTTATTACCTAAGATATATATTAATTTACTCTTAGCTTTATACTTTATAGGTTAATTATATAGCTCTAAGAGTTTAACTATATAGGATCTATTATATCTATATCTTTTAATATAAATAATAACAGACTTTAATTTATTTTAATAATCTTAGGGTTTCTTAAGATAACTAGTAAATAATTAGGTTATAATCCTAGTATTATATATATTAATAGCAAGAAGTATATTAATATCTAGTATAATAGATAGATAGAATATCTTATTATTAATAGACTTATAAAATAGGTGCCCTGTATTACTAGTAGAGCTATAACTTACTAGAAAGTATATTATAAAGAAGACTAGTCTAGGGCACTACTTATTATTAAAGACTTATAGTAGTATCTAGAGTAAGAGGAGGAGGGTAAGCTCCTATAGAAAGTAGTAAAGAATAATATAGTTAATATAGCTAGATACTACTATTATAAAACTATTTAAATATAGGGAAGGTTAGATAATATATCTAGTAGTATTTATAAAGAGCTTAATATAATAAGGTTAATAAATTATTAACTAATATAACTTAATATCTCTAAGAAGATGAGCAACACTACTAAAGTAGTAAGGAGTTAATCTTATAAAAGTATAAGGCTTAAAAGATCTTCTAGCTATATTAATATAGTATTACTCACTAGTAAATAAACCTATTTAATATCTTTAACTAAAGGAGAAAGGAATCCTACTATATAGAATAGGATATATTAATAGATTATTATATATAACTTTAGAAAGCTAATTTATAAGGCCTAATCCTAAAGTTCTATACTCTCTATACTCTAAACCTATATAGAAGGTATATATCTCTAACTATTATATATTTAACTACTAACTAACTAAGGCTATGAATTATTATATATATAAGTAGGATATCTATAAGGGGATATCTTAATTAATAATTTAATTATTAGGGACTAAGAAGACTACTTAGCATAGTTAGCTTTTCTAATTAATTTAGACCTAGCTATTAAGGAGCAGAGAGAAAAGCCTTTTAGTACTAAGGGAAAAACTAGGACTAGGGCTTTTATAGCTATTAGGTTATTACTAGGAGAGAGATATTCTTTTATATATAATCTAGAATCTTTTTTCTAGGTGCTATTTTGGATATACATCTATTATAATAGACTAGGAGATAAGGGCAGAGTTATACTATATTTTAATAAGTAGAACTATATAGATATAGAAGAACTAGCAGAGATAAAGAAAGGAATAGTAGTCTATAAGGATGACTTTCTAAGGTTAATAGATAAGAACTTTAGTAAATATTACTAGCTGCTAAGAGCTTAGGTTAACTAGTTATAGAAGGTTATTTTCCTAAATAGTAGGAGATAGAAGAAGGAGAATTAATTACTTACTTTATAGATAAAAGATATACTTTAAGTAGTAGTAAAAGATAAGAAATCTAGACTTATAGATATAATATAAAAATTTATAATATTTCTATCTATAGTAGCTTCATAACTTTACTAAGTTAACTATATCTATGCTAATATAACTCCTATCTAAAGGCTATAAGAGTAGGATTTCTATTAAAATATAACTCTCTTATCTATAGCATAGCTTAAAGGTCTTAGTCCCATCCCTAGTACTATCTAATATATAGATATTAATTAGTTTATAATTTCTAATAATATATAATATATTATTTATACTATATAATACTTATAACCCTATAGCTTAGGTAGGTCTAAGTACTTTTAACCTAATACCTCTTAGTTATTATTTTATCTCTTATAGATATTTATATAGAGAGATATTCTCTCTTACTAATCCTATTAAAGAAATTAATATATGGCATCTTATTTAAATATAATTATATATATATTATAGATTTATTATATATAGCCCCTATTTCCTTATAACTCTTTAAAGAATTATGTCACAGCTGCTGTTATAGATAACTAAAATACTATTAATAGCTAATCCTACTAAAAGTATTAAAGTAATTTAGAAATTAAGTAACCTTATAGGCCTAATATTAAAGTACTAGACTAAAATTTTTATATTTTTTTATTCTCTTTATCTACCCTCTTTTAGTATAATTACAGTCTTTAAGCTAACCCCTAGGTTTAAATTTATAGTTACTAATATACTAAGCCTAAATAAATACTTTAAGGTCTTCTTTCTTAATTACCTTATTATTATCTATAGTAATCTAACTTTACATAGGTCTTATTATCTCTTAAGCTAAAGATAGTATCTAAATATAAAATAAAAGGACTTATTTACTTTTATCTATTAAGTTTAATTAAGAAGTTCCTAATAGTTCTAGTACCTCTCTATATTAATAGGACTATATATATTAAAGGGAAATCTATAAATATAGACTTATATTATTATATCTTTTAGTAATCTAATATTAAAGTATCTAAAAATAGAAGACTTACTATATTAGTAATCCTATATAAGTAGACCCTGGAAGGTTATTAGCTAGATAACTAGAGAGGATACTAAATATATAATACTAATATAAAATTAGTATACTTTTTAATTAATAGAAATTAGTAGATTACCTTTCTATTTTATTCTTATACTAAGGATATAATATATTATCTTAGTAAGGACTATTAAGAATAATCTAAAAGAGACTAGAGATTAATAAGCTTTATTTATTTATAAAAATTAGAGGGGATTAGTAAGTATATTAGATAGTATATAAAAGCTAAAATAATAAATAGTAATTATAAGCTATATTTAGACTAGTATATTTATAGATATATATGTTAGTTTACCTATGCTAGGAGGAGAAACTATATAAATAATAAGCCTATTATATATTACCTTCTATAGTGTTAAGTATATGCATTATATTAGTAAGAGAAGTAATATAAGTTCTATTTAGGAGACTATTATTTAGAGGTATTTAATAGATAATATTTTATATATTATCTATACTAACTATATTACTAATATATACACTATACTGGATACTATTACTTAAATATAATTAATATACTATAGTCTAGAAAGTGTTATCTATATCTCTTAAACTAGTAAATATATAATAAGATAGCTCTAAGAATAAAATATTCTAGTTAATAAATATTTAGACTAAAGGAGGAAAGTCTCCTAGGCTACTTCTATACTATAAGACTAAAACTCTTAGTAAAGTACTATAAGATATAGACTAACTTACTAACTATAAGATTACCTAGGTAACTATATATACTATATCTTAGGCTTACTTTACCTATAGTTAGCTATTTATCTATATAAAACCCTACTAGCCTATACTCTAGTAAGTTATTAAGCTATCCTGCCTAGCTCTATCCTAGTTATAGTATTATAGCTAAGTTATTTTAAAAGGAAGGGTATTTAACTATATATATTATAAATAATAAGTTCCTATTATAAAGAAGCTATTAAGTACTTATAAAAGTATAGTTAGTTTAGTAGTATATCTTTATAAGATAGCCCTCTTTTTATATATACTCTAGCCTTCTAATTAGTCTTTAGTTTTTCTTAGTATTTCCTTAGCCTATCCTAAGTATTAATAAATCTAATCCTAGAATAGCCTAAAAAGTTAAGTAAGCACCTAATAGAAGGAAAGAGATAGTAAGATAAATATACTAGAAGGATATTTAGTATTTAAAGATATTATATTTAGTCTAGGAAGGAGAGTATTAAACTTATTAAATAGAAAGTACTTAATCTTCCCCTATATATAATTAAATACTCTATTAGTAATAATATCTAGGCTATTCTTAGTAATATAAGTATAGATATTACTCTTAATAAGTCTATTAATAACTATATTCTATTTATCACCTTCTATTAGTAGATTAACTTCCCAGCTAAGATATATTAATTAAAAGAAAGTAGTTAATATAGACTAGGGATATATAAGCTATTAGGCTCTTTATTAAGATAAAATAAGAAATCTAGCTACTTATTTTCTTTAAATATAGTAGCTAGAGTACTACTTTTAAGCTATAGAGCTAGCTTATTATAGAGATTATTATATTTTTTACTATATAAGATCTATTTTATAATCTTATTACTAATCTTCTTATTATCTCTAAGTATTCCTAACTTATTTATTATATTTATAAGTTAATTATAATATTCTCCTATAAGATTTAAAATATTCAGCTCCTTTTTCAGCTAATAGAAAATAAGTTTAATAAATTAAGTTTATATCCTATTAGACTAACTTCTACTATTTAGATAATATATATACTTATAAGTCTCCTTAAGGGGTTCCTAACTAAAGCTAGCTTTTAATAAATCTATATTATAGAGAAATAAGTAAGGCTCTTTATTCTAATATAGAAGATCTCCTAAAAACTCTAATAATAGTATAATCTTCTTAATAACTACTCTCTTTCTTACTAATTATATTCCACCACTTATCTAGTTTCTAATATTAGTAGGTAATTCTTTTTAGGTCTTTATTATATAATTTATAAACTTTAAAATATTAGTCTTATAGCTATATAGAAAGTAGTAATAAATTTATAGTTTCTTCTTTAAAGACTTTATCTAATATACTATCTCTATAGGCTATAAGGAGTCTTCTAGAAATAAATTTAATATTTATAATTAGACTCTCTAAGGCTCCCATAGTTAGTAAGATTTCTTATTAAAGGGTTAAGTAAAATAAAGAAGAGGAGCTTAGATAGGACTATTTTATAAGTATCTCTTAAATCTCTTATAAGCTGGCTATACTAAGAGCATTAATACTATACTAAATCTATATATCTATTATATATTACTAGTATAGCTGCCTGCTTAAGAGGCCTCTATAGTAAGTATAAGTATAGTAGTACTAGCCTTACCTAATAGATCTATATATTTATAAAAATAAATATAATACCTATACTATTAAGAAGAGGTTCTAGATTTTATTTTTATATTTATATATTACTAAATCTTAAAATAATTATAGAATATCTATATAATTCCTGCTAGAATTATTATACTTCTTAAGTAGACTTCTTAAAAGGGATTAACCTCTCTTATCTAGGTTAGGGTATATAAATAGGGAATATAGATCTATCTAAAACTCTCTTACTACTTAATAAGATAAGAGATATTTATATAAGAGTAATTTCTATTTAGCATCCTCTAAGCTAAGCCTAATACTTATAGTAGTATATTCCTACTAGATAGGAAAATAATCTATATATTTCTAGTCTAGAATGCCCACTAGCTCTCTATCTTTAATAATAATATTCTTGTAATTTAGGTTACTATGGGTAAATATATAAGGAGTATATTTAGGTACTTAGGCCTGAAATTAAGATATAGCTTCTAGTAGTAAACTCTTTAGGGTACTAACTAGGGATATTTATAGTTCTATATTAGATAGAAATAGATTATATAGAGTCTTACTACTATTTAAGAAGAGCTAGCTAGAGTATACTAGGCCTCTATCTAAGCTCTAAATAATTAAAAATTATAATTTTTATAGCTACTAAACTACTATTATAGCTTAATCTACTATATTATTTTTTTAAGGTAAAGATAATATTAACTATACTTCTCTAAGAGTTTAGCCCTTTATTTATTCTATAAGAAGAAAGTATTAATTAGAAGAGTTAATCTACTCTCTAAAAATTAATAAAGCTAGGATTATTATATAAGATCTAATAAATTTAATATTAAGTACTTTATTATATAGAAGACTATTTAGATATTCCTTAAGAATTATATTAGAACTAAGTATCTATATACTATAGTTATTAGCTCTATAGAATAATTTTATATAGCTTAAATAGCTATAATAATTTTAACTAGATATTAACTAGCTATAGGCTGGACAAGCCCTATCTAAATTATATTTAGGCATTAAGAAAATTAAGTCTTTAGAATAATAGGAGATAGTATAGTAAGGAGAAGAAAATAAAATTAATAAGATAGTCTTTAGGATATAGGCTTAGAAGAGTATTAGAAGGTAATAAACTTAACTTCTATTAATAGAGTATCTATTAGACTATTATCTATACTACTTTTAGTAGTATATAATTAGCCTTATATTTTAAGTTAATATCTAAACTCTAAACTAACCTAACTCCTCTTAGCTAAAGATCATAGTATAAAATATAATAGATCTATCTACTTATATATTTATTAGTCTATAGAGATATATAAGATGAATACTAAGGTGCCTTAGAGAAATATTATAAAGATACTATAGGCCCTAGAGGAATATATTTATTAGATATTTTACTACTAAAGAAAGTCTAAAGCTTACTTCCTTAAGGATCTACTCTTTTACTAAAATAAATTACTCTAAGTATAGCTAGAATAATGAGTCTAGAAATATAATCTATAGTTAGTATAGTATAAAAATCCTATTTATTATTAAAGTATATATTACTCTTACCTAAATAAAGATGCCCTTCTAAATTCTAATAAAGTTATAGACTAGCTAAATAATAATTCCTATAAAATATAAAACTAAGGCTATTATCAAGTCTATAGGGAATTAGGGAAGTATAAAATATTTATATATAGATAAGAAATATAAGGCTAGTACTATTAGGAATATATATTTAGGACTTAATTATAAGAAATTATATTCTTTTCTATTTAGGATAATTCTCCCTAGTATCTATTATTACTAGTCTAAAAAGGAAATTTATCTCTGTAGCCTATAATAAGCTAATCTATATTTCTATATTTAAACTATATATAAGCCATCTTTTATTTAACTACCTTATAGCTATAATTAGCCCCTAAAGAATTTATAGAGGTGTTAGGACCTTCTCTCCTATAGGCTACTTTTTTCTTAGTAATTATTAGCTAGTATAAATACATAACCCATTATATCTAGAAAGTAAGGTAGATAGAAGGATATCTATATAATACTATATATATAGTAATATATTCTAGTTCTATACTATCTATTTTTAAGCTTATATAATTTATCTATATATATAAATAGTACCTGTAAAGGCAGTAATCTATTAGTTCTAGGCCTATAACCTTATAAAACTATCTTATTTACTTTTATGTAGTGATATATTATCCTAGTATATAGTATATTAAATCTAAACTATCTTAACCTACCTTATATTACCATACTATTACCCCTATATATATCTTACAGAATATAACTAAGAGTAAATAAGCACTGTGTATAAAAGGTAAGTAACTAACTTATATTAAAGGGATCTTAGTAGAGATATAGAGGTTAGATCTTTAACTATATTATTAATTTTATATTAGTATCCTAGTATGGTTACTTAGAATAACTCTAGCTAGGATAAATAAGAACTACTAATAGCTACTTTTAGCCTATTAAGAATAGATTAGTAGTGCCTCTAAAATTAATCCTTTATTTACTATATATATTACCTCTAATATACTACTATACTTATAGGAAGCTAGTATAATATATTATACCTAAGATAAATCCCTTATTATATCTTAGCTCTAATACTTTAGTATTTACTACTAGAATTAATATTTATATTTAATTGTGGTAACTGCCTATATATAGTAAGAAGATTTAAAAAGTAACTTATTTCTAGACTATAGATATTATATTTATATTTAGATCCTTCTAGCTAATTTCTTTTAGTATATATCCCCCTTAAGATCTTAATAACTATTAGTAAAATTTCCTATTAATAGCCTATACTAAAGCTATATCTATCTTACTTAATTAGCTATAGGCTATATTTAGATATTAAAATTAAGATATCCTAGTTAAAGGTCTGTTATACTCTATACTAATAATTATAATATATTATCCTTATGCATGGTATATTAAGCTTAAGCTAACTTAACTAGTTTTATTTAAGATTCCCTAAATAATAGAGGAATTATTACTTTACTTTCTATACTAGTATTAGATAAGGAGAGGTTATACTTTACTATAGTTACTCTAAAATATTATTCTAGTATATATCTAGCAGAATATGACTAAGAGTAAATAAATACTATATATAAAATATAAATAACTAACTTATATTAAGGGGATCTTAGTAGAGATATAGAGGCTAGACCTTTAAGTATATTATTAATTCTATACTTAGATAGACTAATTAATAAGCCTCTATAGCTACCTAAGGACTCCTTCTAAATCTATATTATAGTTTTTACTAAAATTAGGAGGCCTATATATAGAGAGAAATTCTATTAAGAAAATTCTAGTAATTTAGAATTAGACTAGGATAGGCTTAAGAAGGAGTAGAAGATTATCTAATATATATAATATATTCTTTAGCTAGCTATAAAGAGCTTTATTACTAAATTTAACTTTCCTAATATTTATAAATTAGTGTATCTAGGATACTACTTTAGAAATTAAGTTATTTAGATATTATAAAAGTAGAGATAATATTACTCTACTTATCTTTTTCTAGTCTACCTTCTAATCCTCTATTAAAATCTATAATTATACTCTTATTATTAAGGTATATTAAAGACTATAACTTAGTCTATAAATACTAGCTTTATCTAGAGGTGCTTATTATAATCTAGTAAAGACTAATTTATTCTTTTAGTATACTCTCTTCTTAAGTAACTTTATCTAGAAAACTATATTTCTCTTTATAAGCCTATTTAAATCCTAGAAAGCCTCCTTATCTATACTAGGTAGTATATAATTAATAGCTCTCTAGGCTACTAATAAAATTATTTCTAAATACTATAATATCCTACTAATAATCTAATTAAATTCTAGAAAAATAGAAGATACTAGGCCCAGCTTAATAGATCTATATATAGGATAACTAATTTAAGATATTATTATAGCTAAGATAGAGTTTAAGATAGCTTTCCTTAGAGACTACTATAGTATTTTAAATATAGGGGGCTAGTATTATATAGTATTTATAGCTTATTTCTAATATTTCTCTAAAAAGATCTATCTTATATCCTGCCCCTAATTTATTTATATATCTAATTTAATCTCTAAGGGCTGGGAGTTACTTTAAATTAAACTTAATATTATTTTAGACTATATACTAGAAGAGGAGTAGGATAAACTTAAAAATTATTATAGTATTATTAGAAAGTAGTAGCTTATTATTTCTAATATCTAGAAAGAATAAAAGATTTAGTTTTATTATCTATATATAGCTAAGCCCTCTGTTCTATAATACTAGAGGTATATATAGAAGTATAATTATAAAATATATAATTTAATATAGTTTAAAGAGGCTCTCTATATAGTCTCTCTTCTCTATATAATATAGTTTAATATAGCTCTCTATATAGTCTCTATTCTCTATATAATATAGTTTCTATTTATCTTTATTATTTTATATACCTATTACTTTCTAGCATAGGTTAAGGGTTTAAGAAAGTAAGCTAAGTATATATTAATAAATAAGATAAGTTATAGCTTCTCTAGAGCTAGTATAAGTATCTTTATAGTAACTCCTTTAATTATAAAAATAATTAAGGATAATATTAATTTTTAGCTTTCTTATACTAGAGTATACTTTATAAATAATTATCTAACTAGTAAGGTACCTAAGTATTAATATAGTATATTAGCTAACTAGAGCTCTATTAGTAATATTATTTATCCTCTTAAGATTTAAAGAAGAGCTAACCTTCTATTTAGTATTAGTATTATTATCTCCTACTATTCTTACTAAATACTAGTATATTTTTCTATATAGTTAGAACTAACTCTCTTATAGTTAATACTATATAGTATTAATAAGTATATCTTAGATAGAGATAGAGGAAGGAGAGCTTAGCTAGTTTATATAGAAAAGAATTAGAGAAGATCTACTTACTAATAAGAAATTTAAAAAGAGCTTAGATAGTAAACTTATATATATTACTATATATCTATAATAACCTATTTATATCTAGGACTCTAAAGTAGCTAAAGTTACTAAGAGAATACTTAAAGAGTTTCTCCCTATCTATAATAGTAATAAAGTTATTAGGATATAGATAATTAGAGTATCTATATAATAATACTACTAGGGTTTAATAACTTATACTAGGATAATTAGTAAGCTTTTTACTAGATTATTAAAGATAAAGTCTTTTAAATAATTCTAGRGCTTAYTAAAAGAGATTAATTAAGAATATTCTACTACTYTTAAAGCTAAAGTAAATATATTCCTATTTCTAGTATAGTAACTTATATAATATTATTAYCTTYCTTTCYCTATAGAGGTTTCTCTYTATCTATATTAATTAATTATAAGCACCTCCTTTTCTCTTRTATTAACCTATTTTARTTATTAATATATTAAYTATAYAGAGTAAAAAATTTAGGTAAAAAGAAATAAATCTTATAATAAAAATAGAAAGGATACTAAGAAAAAAGTAAAATAAAATAAAATAAATATATAGGGCCTAAGGGTATAGAAAATAGAATTCTAAGTTAGAACTATTTAGCTAAGAAGTTTAGCTAGCTATTAAGACTACTTACTTACTATACTTAGATCTTCTATATACTATATATAATAATTATATCCCTGATTTAGAATATTCCTTACTATATAAGTAGAGTAGCTAAGGGTGAGAAACCTCCTACCTTCTAATATACTAGCTATTTAGAAAGAGGAAGATATATAGGGAAAGGAGGCTAGGGCATACTATATATACTATATAGTATAAGTATTATAAACCCTCTATATTAGAAGCAGAACTATATCTAATCTATAATATAGGGTAAATCTCTTAATTCTCCTTCTATCTTCTCTACTTAACTATAGACTCTTATTTAGATAGTATTAAGCTATAATTAATCTCCTTAGCAGTCTAAAATCTCTATTAGATACAGTCAGCTAACTATAGCCTAGCTTAAAAATAGGATGATATCTTTAGCTACATCTCTAGTCTATTAGTTAGTTCTATAGTTATGCCTAAAAGTTAAATAATTACTTCTTATTATTAATTACCTTCTTATAACCTATGATATACCATATAAACTTTATAATTTTAACTAGATCTATAGTATCATTTGTCATCTAGAAGGTGAGTAGTAACTAAAAATTAGGACTAAACTTTATAAGGACTTAAAAAATAAGACTTAGGAAGATATAGATAAGAAGAATATTAAGGTATAGGATATCCTCTATATAGTAGTTACTAAAGTCTATAAAATAGGGTTTACCTAGAAGGATACATAAGACTAATTATAATAATTACTATAGAAGCTTTAGTAGATTTTAAGGGATCTAATTAATAAGTTTATTCTAGGAAATAAACCTTAAGAGGGACTATAGCTTAGATAGAGATTTAATATTATCCTACTTAGTATAAGTATTATAGTGCTTTCCTATTAACCTAATTTTCCTAATAACTTAATATCCCTAACACCTAACTAACTTAAAACTATAGAAAGATTTTTAAATATATTAGAACTCTTCTAAGATAATCTACTTAATAGGGGATAGCTTAAAAATATACTTAAATTAATTTAGGGCTGTCTATAAGATCTAAAATAACTCTAATTTATTCTAAGTAGCTCTAAGTCTATACCTTATAAAGAGGCTAGTAGTTATTTATACTTCTATCCTATAGGTTATTATACTTTATAGCCTGCTTATGAGGTGCTAAAGGCTAGTAATAATATTAAATATAGATCTGATTATAGCTAGTTAGCTACTTATATAGATTATAATAAACTTAGGCTATCATAGATAATAGATACTTAATTTAAGTTAATATTTAACTATTTCTATAAATACTAACTATAACTAAAGGCTATATATAGCCTGCTTATCTATATATTACTCTTGCTGGTTTTTGCTATTTAAGATGTAAGGGTGAAGTATCTAGTTTAATATCCTAGGATATTAGAAACCTAACTATAGTTAGAGCCTAAAGGAGAACTAATAGCTACTTTTACTATATAATCCTATCCCTTATAGCTTAGCTCCCCTACTTAATTATTATTAAATAGGTTTCTATCTATTCTATTAGGGTTCTAGATGCCTACTGAGAGCTAAAACTTCCTATTTTCTTATATAAAATATCTAATTACTCTCTTTATTCTTAGCTTTTTAATAAGATTACCTCTTTATAAGTTGAATTTAATCCTCTTATAGATCTAGCAGGCTGAATAGGAGCCTAAGTCTATACTAACTATTATATTAATATATATAGGAAAGGATAATTTTATACCTAATTATATAACTAACTTTAGCTTTTAAATTATATAATATTACCTAAACCCTACCTATTAATATTACCCCTCTTAACTAAAGAAATAGTACTATAATATATACTACTAAAGCTTTATCTTTATATTACTTAGTAGATAGTAAAATAGTGCCTAAGCCTATAAGTTATCTTACTATTTCTTAATAGTATTAGTTACTTATACTTAAGTAGTCTAAAGTAGTTTTAAAGTGCTACTCCTAGTAAGTAATAGGTGCTAGAGATAGTAATATTATCTATAATCTTATAAATCTTATAGAACTTAGGAAAGACTTCTTTAATCTTATTAAGATTATAGTAGCTAATTATATTACTATTACTTAGAGTTACTTACTTAAGAATAGTTAATTATATAAATCCTTGTATATCACCCTAGTATATATTAATATAATATAGAAGTTTGAGAGAGATTATCTGCTAAGGGTATATTTATAATAAGATATTAGTAAAAGATATACACTAATATAACTAGATTCTAGCAGATATATTAAATCTCTTAGAAATTACTAATAACTATATAAATATTTTCCTACTTAGGAGAGGGCCCTTTTTCCTAAGGCTACTTCTTATATATTTTATTATAGTTCTATATAATCTAGAAGTATTAGAACTATATATAAATAATTTTTGGTCCTGAAGAGTTTAACTAGAGAATAAAAAGGCTTCTATAAGCCTTATAGCAGGAAATAGTAAACTTATAATAGAAGGTAATAGCACTGTAGTATATTTAGTCTTAAGTTTTAAGAAAAGGATATAATATATATAAGTTATAAATTAATAAATTATACTTATTTCTAGATCTAAGGCTTAAGCAGTTCCTAGCTTACTTATACTTATTATTATAATATAAGGATTAGGACTAAAGATTACTAAGAGGAGGGTTATACTTAATATATATATATCTAGGTTTAAGAATATGCTTATGCTCTCTATCATATTATAAGGGTTTAAGGTGTTATCTATTTAATAGATGCTTATTATTATATTAAAAGGATTCTATATATTAGGTAATATACTATTATTTATATATATTAATAATTTACTATCTATATCTATCCTATTTAAATTAGCAGGTGGGCCTTCTCTATTATCTTTAGAAGATATTTAATTAACTACAGTAAAGTTGAAAGGTATAGAACTAGATAGTTAATAAGTTAGGTTATAAGATATTAAAGACTACTAAGAGATCCCTAGATTATATACCTCTTATATATTTATTTTATATGCTATTTATGCATGGGGTGATTTATAGTAATTTCTAAGGGGAGCTATAATATTAGCATATACTTATCCTATAGTAAGGTATATTCTTATGTAAATATTACTCTAGCTAATAGGAAATAAGACTAACTATAAATAAAAATAATAATAGGATTTAGTAAGTAGTATAATAAGTATCTACTCTTAATACTTCCTAGGTAATACCCCTTCTCTTAAGGGATATTAGTATATTACTCTATCTTAGTCTCTTTCCTTTTAGTAGCTCTTGTAGCTAGCTAAAAAATATATTAGTAAATAGAAATATTAAGTCTATTAAGGTCTTATATATTCTTGCTAATATCTTTAGGAAGAAGAAATAGAACCCTAGGATCTTTAAAGTCTATTAATAATAGCTAAAGCCTCTTACCCTTATCCACCTAGATATATAACTTTCACTAAATCTTATATTCTCTAGTGCTAACTATATTAGTATGCTTAATTATATTAGAGAGATAAACTATTATATTCTAGTAAAAGCTATTATATTAAAGTTAGTCTTTTATTAAATAGAATATAATATAGTATAGTTAATAATATACTTTCTTAATAATTATAACCTATTTAATACTATAAAGAAATAAGAATAATTTTATAATAAACTTATCTAGATACTTAACTAGCAGCTCTTGACTATTATCTTATAACTCTAGTAAGAGGAGTAGAAATCTCTATAGAAGGGTTTTCTACTACTCTAAGAGTAGCTATAGTTCTTAAGAAAGATATATTAGTAAGTAAATTTAGGTAGCTTAGTCTACTTTATTTTAGTAATAACTAATTTAAGTAGGTATTCTCCTAATAATAGATCTTATAATAGACTTAATATTCTATGCTAGTTAGTAATAGTAATTTATTACTTATTAAAAAGCTTACCTTAGAAGCCTAAAGAAAGCTAGAATTAAGATTAGTTTTACCCTCTTTCTATATCTTATTATAAGTATTAAGAATATAAGTAGCTAGTAGCTTACTCTTATTAATATCTATTATATTAATGTGTAAGTGCGACCCAGCCTAGAAGATAGA